>NW_024070190.1:14119548-14473264 GCF_014754425.2 Oryx dammah
CCTGGCTGCCAATGCAGGAGACTTAAGAGATGAGGGTTTGATCCCTGGGTTGGGAAGATTCCCTGGAGAAGGCCATGGCAGCCCACTCCAGGATTCTTGCCTGGGAATCCCCTTGGAGAGAAAAGCCTGGAGGGCTACAGTTCATAGGGTCGCAAAGAGTCAGACATGACTGAAGCGACACATGCACCCATACATGTCATTCACTAGACACTTGTTCAGACCCATAGAATGTCCAACACCAAGAGTGATTCTTAAGGCAGACTCTGGGTGATGACTATCTGTTGATGTAGTTTCATCCACTGTAACGCATAGACCTCCGTGGTGGGGAAGGCAGTGGTGCGTTGGGGGGAGAAGGGGTCTACAGAAACTCTCTGTACTTTCCACTCAATTTTGCAGGTGAACCAAAAACTGCTCTAGAAAGATGAAGTCTATTAAGAGAAGCCCAGATCGTTGGGATCCACTCACTCTTTCATAAGACTCTGGTTTAGCAGTGCTGGAGCTGGGTCTAGAAACCCACATTTGGAAAACTTCCCACGTGCTGTGATGTCACCCTCAGAGAGGCAAAACCTCACCATTTCTCCCGGCAGCTGGCAGAAACCAAGCCAAGAGAGTTGCAGCCTCATGTCCCCTTTGTGGGAGATTCCCCATCCCACCCCTGGGGTGAGATGGGCCAAGCCCGGGGAGCAACTCAGGGAGTTTGGCTTTTCATGACCCAGCTAAGGCCCAGCCTCTTGGATTAGCAAGGTTATCTAGCAAACTTATTAGATTTGGTGTTCGCCTACCTGGCTGAGGTTTGCTATGGATAGAGGTTGATTTATTGCAACAAACTCCTTCCCAACTTCTCCCATCTCCAGGCTTTTTTTGTTTGGGCCCCTGTTACACAGAACCTGCCCTGCCCACCTGCCACCTGGAGGTCAACCCCAAATACTGCTCTCTTGCTTCCCTGGTGGCTCGGAGGTTAAAGCGTCTGCCTCCAATGTGGGAGACCTGGGTTCGATCCCTGGGTCGGGAAGATCCCCTGGAGAAGGAAATGGCAACCCACCCCAGTATTCTTGCCTGGAGAATCCCATGGACGGAGGAGCCTGGTAGGCTACAGTCCACGGGGTTGCAAAGAGTCGGACACGACTGAGAGACTTCACTTTCACTTTCACTTTATCCTCAGATCTTTGACGGCCACACACTCCCTCTACCTCTCTCCCACCCACTTGAGCCAGGCTGGTGTTCTTGCTGCTCCAACACAGGGGCTCCTCCCGGGACGCGTGTCCCCATACCCCTCTCTTCCCCATTTCCCATGACTCTTGGCTCTCCCAGCACTGGGCTCACAGCTTCCCTCTGTGGGGAGCTTCTCTGCCTGATCCCCTGGACCCCGGAGCATGGAGCAGAGGTCCATCTCTCTGGATTTGTCTTGAGGCGTCCTTCTACCTGCCTCACCCTGCCTGCCAGCGAGGAGGCCACTACTCATTCAAAGAGAGCACAGGAGAAAGCCAGGCTTGGCTGTGTCCATGCACCTGAGCCCCAGGGGCTATGGGACCAGGGACGAGTTACCCAGTTTCTCTGAACTTCTGTTTCTTTACCATAAATTGAGACTAATGATGCTTATTTCGTAGGACTGTTGGGAGGAGGAAAAGAGAGCAGTCATAAAATTGATAAAGTTGTCATGATATTCAGTCCCAACATCAGCTGAGGTTGGGCTCAGCTGCCCAGGTCTGGCTGCAGCACCGTTCTACGGCTTTGCTGGTGCCTCGATGGCCAATCCAGGTACAGGACAGCCACAGGCCTGGTGAGGGGCCATCACTGTCCTAAAGCTGAGCCTGGAGCAAGACCTAGGGAAACTCACTCAAAGCCTCGGAGTCAAGAGCAAAGAGGAAGTGTGTATGGTTGTGGATGCACAGAAGTAGGGTCTGCAGAGCCAGCCAGGGAAGGCATTCAGGCAGCAGACCTGGCTGAGCCCAGAGACCAGGGCAAGAAAGCAGACCAGCCGCAGAAGGAGGGCTGCAGACAGAACAGAAGTCTCTGCCTGCTTTAGGGAAGAGCTTCTGCACCCCTCTTCACCCAAGGTCTAGAGCATCATGGGACAGCTCAGGACCATGTCCCTGGAGATCCTGGAGATCATGAAGTTCCCCACTTCTCCGTTAGTGCAAATCTGGGGATACCGTTGGTGCAAGTTTGGGGAGACCGGGTTGGATGGTGACTCAGGGCTTTGGCTTTGAAACGTTTTCTGTGCTGCAGACTGTGACATCTTGTGTGTTATTAAATCCTCAGAGCTTTAGTTCTTTGGACACTAAAAACCATAGTGTTTTTATGTGAGGGTGGTGATGATGATAAGTCTCAGAAAGTGTTAGGATAGGGTGGGGTGTACAGCAGGCGGTCAGCACAGCTTCTTGATGTTCAGTCACTCAGTTGTGTCTGACTCTGCAACCCCATGGATGGCAACATGGCAGGCATCCCTGTCCTTCACTATCTCTGGAGTTTGCTCAAATTCATATCCACTGAGTCAGTAATGCCATCCAACAATCTCATCCTCTACTTCCCCTTCTCCTCCTGCCTTCAGTTTTTCCCAGCATCAGGGTCTTTTTCTATGAGTCTTCTCTTTGCATCAGGTGGCTATAGTACTGGGGCTTCAACTTCAGTATCAACACATCTTAGCTCTAATAACTATTATTATTCTTACACAGGCCACATAGGTAATCTGTGGAAGCTGGAAAGTGTGTCTTTCCCTGTACAAAACATGGGTCAGGAAAAAGCAAACAGCCTGTCCTTGGGGCCGAAGCTGGGGAGAGGGCCCCTGGGTTACTGCAGTCTGAATGTGAATGTCTGTCCCTTCAACAGGCAGGTGGGGCTTGAACGTGTTTCCTTTCTAGGTCAGCCTCTGGAGTCCATGTGTTCATGTCCCATCCTTTTCAAAGGCTGTTTTCCAGGGTGATCCTGAAAGCATTTGCTGCAGTCAGGCAGGTCCTATCCAATAGTTTCTTGGGAAGGGGCACCAGCTGGGCTCGGAGAGCGGAGGATGTGGTGAGGTTTGCTGGGGAAGGGAAGCTCAGGGCTGGAGGCTTGGCCGCAGGGGGATCCCTGAGTGCTCTGTGGTCACTCGCTAGGCGGGGCCGCACATCACCCGGGTTCTGGATGAGAGTAGAGTCCAGGGGGCTTTTCTTGATCCCTGAGCAGCTACTCTGTGACTGGAGGAGAAAAATCATTGTATTGGGAAAACATGTGGCAGCCCTATAGGCTGCTGTCGGCACTGGGAGGGAGGAGGGACCAGAGAGGAAGGGGCAAGGAGGCTGTCTCAGGCCTTCATCTAAGAGCCTCCGGCCGAGTTCCGCCTCCGTTTTCACTCCTTTGGTCCCAGGCACTAACATCGATGTCCAGTGTAAATTCCATCTCAAGCCACCTTTACTCATTTAGCAAAAAAGTCAAATTTGCTGAACAGTTCTCATGGTTCATTGGTTCATCGTACAAAGATTTCTTCCGACTTAGCCTTGGAGGGTTTTGCTGCTCAGAAGGTGCCCCCGGTGGGTTTTTTTCCTAGTCTGGGATGACATTTCACCTCCAACATATCTGGGAGAAGTATGAAGAGTGTGGTGACCCTGAGGGCCTCCCTGTCATCCCAGCCAGGACAGGGAATTCAGGCTGGGGCTGGGGTAAGAAGGAGGTGAAAGGGGTGGATTAAGGGGGGTGAGGTATGTATAGGGGGCCCTGCCAGGTGGGGCAGGCCTTATGATAGCAGAACAGAGCCTGTTGGCTTTTCTTTCTTGGGAGAGCTGTCATTCGGGTAGCCATCTGTGTGTTCTCCTATTATATAGTTTGATGTCTTGTTAGAATAGAAAGATTTCAAAATTAGCACCAACATTTGAGAAGAAATAAAATCTCTTCCATATGCCGCTTAGCTCGGGTGGCACCAAAAAAGGCAGAACTGATTCCCAGAATGTTCCGCTTATCGCCCCCCTGCCCAGGGCTCATCCAGCACTGTTCTCAGACATGCCACTGCCTTCAGGGAGAGCTCATTTCTACTTTCACTGCTCCCTGCTGCTCCCCACCCTGGCTCACTCCAGGCCACCTGCCCTCTGGCATTCACCTGGCAGGGGTGAGGTGGGTAGAGCGGGAGGGGAGAGGGGTCAGGCTGGCCCCCTCATCCTGGCACCTGGGCTCTTCCCCAGGGAAGAGGTGAGCAGAGCTTGAGCATCCGTTGATGGGGCCACACCACATTCTCCCAAAGGCCCTGCCACGCCTCCTCTCACCCTAAGCAGGAAGATAGATGTCATTAACCACCATCTCAAGGTTTCCATAGAACCTTCAACGAGGCTCCCCATGAAGGCAGGCGCACATCTGTGGATCACCCATGCCTAGCAGGATTCTGTTTCCTGATGGGTTCACTGAGATCTTTGCAACATATTTAGCACCACATTCTGGGGACATAGGTCTCCAAGTATTTTATGGTGCCCTGCTGTTGAGAAAAAATTCTGAGATATCAACCTTTTACTGGTAAATGAAACAGCCTTTTGCATCTCAATCAAGTAAATGATATTTTTCTGGTTCAAAAAAGCCCCTGAGGTGAGAGTGAATTCTCTTATAAAGGCAACAGCACAGATTCTTATCAGACAGGATTTTCTTTTTCCCTTCAGGAAAAAGATATAGATGATATGGGTGAGCTATTCGTAAAAATCATTAACTAGTCCAAACTATCAAAATTTATTCTTAAAATACCTACATCCTTAGGTTTTAGCTTTTGAGCTGTCAGAGCATAGGACCAATGCCTAGGGTTCCAGAGCTGAGTTCTACTCTTGGAGCTTTCCTTTTCCTCTCCTTTTTCAAAAACTCCTTGAGATCAAGTAAAATAAAGTTTATTTAATATTAGTAAAACCTGATTTATATTTTTTTTGATTAATAGATGGAAGTAGAAAAATACACCAGTTTCCTGTCATATACAGGAAAAATGACCACATTCCACATCACTGTGTTCTAAATAGTTATTCAGTTCAGTTCAGTCACTCAGTTGTGTCCAGCTCTTTGCGACCTCATGAACCGCAGCATGCCAGGCCTCCCTGTCCAACACCAACTCCCGGAGTCCACCCAAACTCATGTCCATTGACTCGGTGATGCCATCCAACCATCTCATCCTCCGTCATCCCCTTCTCCTCCTGCCCCCAATCTTTCCCAGCATCAGTGTTTTTTCAAATGAGTCAGTTTTTTGCATCAGGTGGCCAAAGTATTGGAGTTTCAGCTTCAACATCAGTCCTATCAATGAACACACAGGGATTATCTCCTTTAGGATGGACTGGTTGGATCTCCTTGCAGTCCAAGGGACTCTCAAGAGTCTTCTCCAACACCACAGTTCAAAAGCATCAATTCTTCAGTGCTCAGTTTTCTTTATAGTCCAACTCTCACATCCATATATGACCACTGGAAAAACCATAGCCTTGACCAGATGGAACTTTGTTGGCAAAGTAATGTCTCTGCTTTTTAATATGCTATCTAAGTGCTATGAAATTAAGAGATGCTTACTCCTTGGAAAGAAAGTTATGACCAACCTAGATAGCATGTTAAAAAGCAGAGATATTACTTTGCCAACAAAGGTCTGTCTAGTCAAGGCCATGGTTTTTCCAGTGGTCATGTATGGATGTGAGAGTTGGATTGTGAAGAAAGCTGAGCGCTGAAGAATTGATGCTTTTGAACTGTGGTGTTGGAGAAGACTCTTGAGAGTCCCTTGGACTGCAAGGAGATCCAACCAGTCCATTCTGAAGGAGATCAGTCCTGGGTGTTCATTGGAAGGACTGATGCTAAAGCTGAAACTCCAATACTTTGGCCACCTCATGCAAAGAGTTGACTCATTGGAAAAGACCCTGATGCTTGGAGGGATTGGGGGCAGGAGGAGAAGGGGACAACAGAGGATGAGATGGCTGGATGGCATCACCAACTCGATGGACGTGAGTTTGAGTGAACTCCAGGAGTTGGTGATGGACAGCCTGGCGTGCTACAGTTCATGGGGTCGTAGAGTCGGACACGACTGAGTGACTGAGCTGAACTGAACTGAGGTTGGTCATGACTTTCCTTCCAAGGAGTAAGCGTCTTTTAATTTCATGGCTGCAATCACCATCTGCAGTTATTTTGGAGCCCAGAAAAATAAAGTCAACTACTGTTTCCACCGCTTTTCCTCCATCTATTTCACATGAATAGTTAGTCGCAAACTTGATATAGGTAGAAGCCTGTTCTCTGGGCCCTTTGTCACTGGCATAGATTAACTAATCAAATCAGATGGTTGATACCTTGGAGCTTTTGAAGTCTGAGATCAGGAAACTTTAGTGGAGAGGGAGGGTCCCTTCGTGGAGGGAGTGGAGGTGGATGGGGAGTTGGCCTTCTGGGTGAGCAGAGGCTCCTGGGCACCTTAGAGAAAGTGGGTGCTGTCCGGTAGGGGTGGAACTCCTGCCTCCCTCTCCCTCCTCTGCCATCCCATCTGGAGTGTCATCATTGGAGGACATAGTGAGAAGGTGGCTTTGGACAAGCTAAGGAGAGAGGTTTCAGAAGGAACCACCCCTGCCCACACCTTGATTTTGCACTTGCAGCCTCCAGTGCTGTGAGAAAATAATTGTCTCTTGTGTGAGGCTCCTGGTCATGGTAATTTTGTGCTGCAGCCCCAGCAGACCAATCTATAGTGAGTAGAGATGATGTGAAATGAATTCTGATTGCTTGGTTGTAAAGTCCACAGTTCCTCACTCACCATGCTGCCCTAGAAAAGCCAGGCTTCTTGGACTCAGTAGAGAAATTCAGGGGCTGGAAAAGCCCTCTGCCATCTCTGTCTTGGAGGTGGTGCTCCTCAGGAAGCTGCCTGCCTCCTTGCATCCAGGAGCAGCTTGCAGGTGTGAGGGATGGTGGGGGAGCCTGGGGAGGGATCAGCCGAGGTTGTCTACCCCCTCTCCTTGACTGAGGCTTCCCAGGTGGCTCAAAGTCACTTCCGTCGTGTCCGACTCTGTGCGACCCCATAGATGGCAGCCCACCAGGCTCTGCCAACCTTGGGATTCTCCAAGCAAGAACACTGGAGTGGGTTGCCATTTCCTTCTCCAAAGTGATAAAGAATTCGCTTGCAAATCAGGAGATGTAAGAGATGCAGTTTCGATCCCTGGGTTGGGAACATCCCCTGAAGGAGGGCATGGCAACCCACTCCTGTATTCTTGCCTGGAGAATCCTATGGACAAAGGAGTCTATTGGGATACAGTCCATGGGGTCACAAAGAGTTGGACACGACTGAAGCAACTTAGCACACACGCACTCCCTTGGATCATCAGACAGTCTCTAGTCTTATCTGTTATGCACTTCCAGTTCTGTATAATACCTCACTTACTCAAAAGTATCCCATTGATTGGCAGCTGAGGGTGAGGAGGAAGGACTTGAATGCCTGATAGAAGACAGAAGATGGCAGGTATCTCAACACCTTGGAGGGACCAAGTTCCAGGACCCTAGGGCATCAGGCTTGGAGGAGTCCAGGAGGTGTGTGGGTAGCAAGGCAGTGAAGGCTCCAGTAGAGAGCAGGCATCCCTCCTGCTTGGCCCTTCATGGAGCAGCCAGATGTCATCTTCCCTCACTGTGGAGCAGGAGCCACGTGGAAGGGAGCGGGTGGAAATCAGTAGTGAGTTGTTGGCGGTAGGCGAGTAGAAAGTCAGCATTTCTCAAGCTCCCCATGCAGAGTCTGACTCAGTCGGCCTGGCTGGACCTGATCTGGGGTCTTTAACAAGCCCCTAGCTGATGCAGATGTGCCAATGGGACCCATGATGGTTCATTTTATGTGTCCACTGGGCTGAGTCACAGTGCCCAGATACTGGGTCAAACTCTATTTAAGATGTTTCTGTGAAGGCATTTTTAAAAATGAGATGAATATTTACATCAGTAAACTAAAGCAGAGTGGATTGTCTGCCCCCACTTATGGGTGGGCCTCATCCAATCAGCTGAGGTCTCAGGAGAATAAAGATGGACCTCCTTGGAAGAAGAGGGAATTCTGCCAGCAGAAGGCCTTTGGAAGTGAACTGTGGCTCTCCTGGGTCCCAGCCTGTGGCTTGCCCTGTAGATTTGGAGTTCACCAAGCTTCCACAATCCTGTGGGCCAACTCCTTAAAATAGTCAACCAATCTCTCTCTTTCTCTCTCTCTCTCTCTCTCACACACACACACACCCCACACACCCACATTGGCTCTGCTTTCTGTTTTTCTGGACAGCCCTGTTAGCTACAAGACCACAGTCTGCGCTGCGAGGGTGTGTTTCTTAGTGAGACATGCAGCTGCTGCCGCTGCTAAGTCGATTCTGTCGTGTCTGACTCTGTGTGACCCCGTAGACGGCAGCCCACCAGGATCCCCTGTCCCTGGGATTCTCCAGGCAAGAACACTGGAGTGGGTTGCCATTTCCTTCTCCAATGCATGAAAGTAAAAAGTGAAAGTGAAGTCGCTCAGTTGTGTCCAACTCTTAGCGACTCCATGGACTGCAGCCTAGCTCTTCCTGTCACTGTGAGATTTTGGACACACTATCCCAAATCTTTGCTTCCTTCTCTGTAAGACAGAGGCTACATACTTAGCACAGGGCCTGGCACTTAGGAAACTCTTAATAAATTAGAAATATAACCTCATCCACACATGAAGGTTATCACCATCAAAAAACTAGAGAAAGACTTGTCATCTCTGCCTTCAGGAAATCTTGTCTCCTCTTCTAAGCAGTGAAACCTCACCTTTTCTTAGAAATCTGAAGGAAATGAGACTGGACAGGCCTTTCCCAGAATCTCCATTGTGTTTTCAGTCTGCATCCTGGACTGGAGGCATCTTTTCCTCCACCCATGTGTCCCCTGGCCTGTCCACCTGGGTCCTAGGGGCCCTACTTCCCACCTCCCCCTCACTGCCTGGCAGGAAGGAGAGAGCAGACTGGTTTCCAGTCAGGACATGCTTGCCATCAACTCCTTTCCTGGGGACAAGGCCATCTTTCCTGTCTTGTTTTAATTGGCATCAATTAGTGTAGTTTTCTGGAGAAAGACCAGAAAAGCAATTTCCTATCTGAAGGGCAGAGACCATGAACTCTCTGCAGACTGGCTGTCTTCAGAACTAGCTCAGACCTACAGGCTCATTTTCCCCCGCACCAGGCAGGCCCCCTGACTTAGAGCTATGTACAGAGGCCCTGGCTGAGATCAGAGAAGATTATTCTGGAACCTGGGAGCTCCAGGATTTCTGCGAGGTAGGGGCATGGATTCAGAAATTTGGTTGTGGGTAGGGTGATAGAATCATCAGATCCAGCTGTGTTTGCAGAGCCATCCTGCTGGTTTTACTTAGGTGCCAAATTAAAGAGCACAGAGATGGCCAAGTCCAGCTCACTACCCGACTTTGTAAATAAAGTTTTATTGGAACGTGGCCCCATGCCCACTGTTAGTAGGGGCTGATGGGAGCAGTTTTGACAGAGGCTGTATGATCCGTCCCAAGCCTGAATATACTTACAATCTGGACATGGCAAGAGAAGTTTGCTGACCCTGACAAGGACAGAGCAGTTTTCTAGAGATGCTGCAATTATGACAATGTTTACAGAAAAACGAGGAAGCATCATTTGCTCATTTCAAATGGTAACATTTGTATCTGGGACATCCCTGTGGGTGAGGCAGTGAGAAGGGGAAGGGAGGAGGGTACCTGATCCATCTGCCCATGTGTTCGGTGACCACAGGGCTGCTCCTCCTCTCTCCAGCTTCAGCAGGTCCTGGTTCCTGCCTGGCATTCTGTTTCTGACCTCTGCCCAGAGCTCCGTACTCTCACTCTGAGCAGTTCCTCAGTTTTTTCAGATCCTGGCATCCATGGAACATGAGCTGTGCTTCCCGCGCCCCATCCAGATCCCCGGACTGAGCCTCTGTGCCTGAAGGCCACTGGCAGTCAGAAGCCAGGGTCCCCCAAGGGGCCTGGATTGACTTCACCTGTGGGCAGTGAGAGTTCCTGGATCTGTTTATCCAGGGGTCACGCGCAAGGATGGAACCTGCTGCCTGGCTGACAGCCTGCTCAGAGGAGGCTTGAGCTGTCTATAACCTGGCAAGCACTCCGTGTTTTTCCTACATTTCATTTAAGCCCAACTGAAGCTCTGGCTATGGCAGAGTGGTCTTCTCTCTTCCTGTTACTGAGGAAGTGGAGCCTCAGGGAAGGGAGGTGAAATGCTCAAGGTCCCACAGGCTGGCTCCCTGTTCCTGGTGGCCTGCAGGTAAAGGCCGACATGGGCACCCCAGGAGCAGTCAGCAGGGGTCTACCCAGGCCCTGTGATCATCTTCCCACTGGCAGCTCAGTGCAGCGACCCCTCGGGAAGAAGGCTGGGAGGGCCCCAGGCGGACGCAAAGTAGAGTCCGTATATCCGGCCTGGGCAGTGCATGCTGGGGCCTGATACTCATCACCTGTGGGGTCTTGGACTCAGGTCCCTAAAACCTCTCTGGGTCTTTCTGTGGGCTTAATAGGTGACTAACATGGAGTGGGAGAGCCGCAGGTGCTTTTCTGACTCAGACTCTTGCTGGGAGCCCTGAACATACCCCATCTCCACCACCACGTATAACTAGAAATGAATACACCCCTGAACCATGTGTTTACAAAAACCCAAAGCACTCAGAAGTTTTTCTCAAGATGCCTTTATCCAAAATATTTTTAATGGAAATCATCAAAATCTTGAAAGGAAATCATCAAAAATAGGTGCTGGGGTCCCTGTGTTGATGCTGCCATAAGTATGTTCTCAGCTCTTCTACCAAGGACTCAGGATGGGGTGATAAATTTGGCGAAATGGGCCCTGTGTATCTTCCAGGTCCCAGCGGGGAGAGTACAGAGTAGGAGAGCATCCAGCCTGGGCTACCTTAGCTGGTCTGGGGCTATTTCTACACAAATGCCTAAAAGAATTGTGCCCAAATAGCTACTTATTATCTTTCCTAATCACTCTTGAAGGTTTTGGACTTCCCAGGTATTGCAGTGGTAAAGAATCTGCCTGACCCATCACTTTCATCAGATTCATAAGGGATTCTTTGACCAAAGAGGGTTAAGGGCTGCTGGTCTGTAACATAAGTTTCCATTGATTACCAGCTTATTTGGCAACCTTGCATCGTCTTAGAAAGGCAGAGAGACCAGGTGGGGTTCTGGCATCACTGAGGGCCCCCTTGTGATGGAGGAAAAGCTAGGGGATGCCAATGGGGGCTGCCTGGGATGTGCCAAATGGGGCCAGCCACAAGCCTGTTCACCCCACAGAGCTGCCACTTTCCCCAAACTCAGCTTCACTTTTGGGGTCACTTCATGAGAGGGCTGAAGAGCCAGGAAGGACGGGGCTGGCTGTGGATGGGCACAGCTCCTCCAGGTGCTGGATGCCCAGACTGCTTCTCACCCACACACAGCTCATTCCCATTTCCAAGTTCACCTCCCAGACACTTGGTCCCCGGTTTTGTTGGCCCTCTGTGGGCGCCCTGGCTTTTGTCTTTCCTTTGAAGACATTTGTTGCATGGCTGGCAGAATAGATTCAAGCCCTAAAGGTAACAGTCAGGTCTGAAACAGCCATGGCTTTGCTGAAATCAGTTTCCCAGTGACATGACATGTGGACTTCACGAACGGCTTGTCCCCAAGTCTCTCGTGCTCATGGTCTCTAGGCAGCCTGTGCTCAGAAAGCGTGGCTCCCAGGAACGTCCTGAAGAGGCTGAAGAAGCGGCAGAGAGGCGCCAGAACCCTGACCCACCACTGCCCTCTGTGGGAGGGGCCCCTGAGACGCCTGTCTGTGCTGTGGCTGCTGCACACCGCTGGTTCTTCTGTCTGTCCGTTTGTCTTTCCTACATACAGGCACACGCGTGCACACACACAGAAACGCACACACACACACACAGACATACACACAAACACGCCCAGACATACACAGACACGCACACACATACACACACACACGGGCATATGCATCTCCAGGGTCTTTTAGGGCCTGAACAGTGTCTATGGCAGACATTTCAAATCCTGAAACCAGCCTGTGTGACAGTCACACACTGTGTGGAGAGACCTCACGATGGGGGCTGTGGAGCTGGGAGCAGGAACAGGGTAGGTAGAACGGGAAGGTACGAAACCAGGTTTCACCCCAGGCCCTCGGCTAGGTAGCTGCTAGTACTGTGGAGCTGGGACACTCTGAACTGGGGAAGAGAGGCCACTTCAAGGGAAGAATTAAGACATGGACTTGGAGGAGGATGGGAGAGATGGGTCAGCTCTAGCAGCAGGATTGACCTTGAGGGGCTTGAGGGTTGCTCTTGAGGGGCTGGCCATGGACTGGGGAAGAATTGCTCTTAAAGAGAAAAACTGCAGGAGAAAGCACTGCTTATACGACATACAACAGCCTCCAGTGACCAGGAAGAAGCACATGGAAAGAGTTTCCTTTGGGGCAAAGGTAGTGAGTCTCCCATCCTGGGACAGCATCCAGGCTGGGCCTGAGTCAGGAAACCCTGCAGAGCATCACAAAAATGTATGCATCTGCGCTCCAAGGCCAGGCCTGGAGGGATCCTGGCATCGGAGTGTCAAGAAGGTCTGGGGTGAATCTGGTGCCCTCCTGGGTAGAGGACCCCGGCCCAGCCCACACCTCAGACCTGACCCCCGACTTGTGGGCAGTCCCTGCCCCAGAGATGACATATCGGCTGAGGTCAACCTGTTTTGAGTCACTTTTGACAATCTTTGATCTTCTGAATGATAGACTGGAACTCTGGATAATTACTAGTTGACCAGTTAGCATCTTATGGAGCAGTTAGTGTTCCATGCAGAGGAGGGCATGGACCCTGAAGCAGCCAAGCAGGGGCAGACCTGCATCCGCACCCCTCCTCTAGGCTTCCCTCCGCCGCCCACCCCAGCTCTGTTCACTGTGTGCCTCTCTCTGTCCACTCTGATCCCACCATCCAGCTCCCTCGAGTGCCTGTCACATGAGATGCCCCCAGGGACCTTCTGAGGTAGGCCAGGAGCTCCGCCTTCTGGAGTGAGTCATGGGCTGAGGATGTGGATCGGGGCAGGGTCTGTCCATGGTCTGCAGCGGGTCTCTCAGGAGGCTGAGTCCCTGCTTGGTCCCTCAGTTCACCTCCCTGTAGAATGCAGGCTTCCTTCAAGGAGGGACAGCTAGGGCCTGCCTGATGCTGTTCTGGAAGCAAAAATGTAACAAAATACTCAGTATCCCCAGGAGTAACCATACCAGACAGGGACACTGGGAGGTTGGTTCAGGGAACTCAGTGTTATTTCTACAGAAGAAAACAGGGCACAAAGGATGGCTTTGTGTTCTCACTTGCATGCTCTCTTGGCTGGAGCCAGCCTCAGGGAGGGAGGGGTCAGATCAGGCTCTCAGGAGTTCAGGTTCCTCCTGGCTCACTTCTCCCCATTGCTGTGTGAGCAGGCAGCATTAGGAAGCTGAGGGTGAAGGGGTTGGGGGGGCAAGTATCAGAAACTTGACTGCAGCCCACCTCTCCTCTCCTAGGTCTGGTATGGTTGAACGTGCTCCAGATGGACGATTCTCCAAATAAGTAAATGATTTTATGAGGAGTTCTCAATAATATGAGAAATATTTACACTATGATGTTATGTGGAAAAAAAACCACACTCCAAAATGAACTCTATGGGCTACCCAGGTCCTGGGTGGGAGCCTGGAGTGTGTCCAGTGATGGAATCCCGCCAGTGCCAGGGTCTGATAGCTGCATGGGCAGACCAAGCACGGAGGAGGGATGATCCTGGGAGGAGGAGAGCAGCACAGCCGGTTACAGGGCCTGGAGGGAGGGCTGTGGACCTCATCTTGACCCAGCTGCATGGACATCACTTTGTCTTCCCGCAGGAGGGCTGGGAACACAGGAGGCCTCCGGCTCCATGCTCTGGGAGCAGACAAGGTGCAGGTGTCCTGCCTCGCACCCTGCTTTGCCTGGGCTGCCTCCTGCAGAGGCTCCAGAGAAGGGATGGGGCCCAGTGGGGCCAGCACAGCCCCGGGAAGCAGTGTCACCCTACGCAAGTGGCTCCTGTACTGAATTAACCATGTCTTCCATTTTTGTTATTTGGGGCTTTGCTGACCCTGGATCAGCCCTGGGATTTCTTTGGAAGGAGTGATGCTAAAGCTGAAACTCCAGTATTTTGGCCACCTCATGCGAAGAGTTGACTCACTGGAAAAGACTCTGATGCTGGGATGGATTGGGGGCAGGAGGAGAAGGGGACGACAGAGGATGAGATGGCTGGATGGCATCACTGACTCGATGGACGTGAATCTGAGTGAACTCTGGGAGTTGGTGATGGACAGGGAGGCCTGGTGTGCTGCGATTCATGGGGTCGCAAAGATTCGGACACGACTGAGTGACTGAATTGAACTGACTGACCCTGGAAGGGCTGCCCCTCCTAGGACAGGTCAATTCCCAGAGATGAGAAAAAATTCACCAGGGGAAGCACTTTTCAAATGCAAAGCAAACAACCTAGAGCCCACCCCTGCCCCCCACCTCCTGTGCAGCTCTCACCTGGGGCCACTGTCCCCCTGCCCTAGCCAGCCGGCCAGATACCAGACAACCACAGGCAGCCCCTGTGCCCCAGAGCCCAGAGATGATCCAAACCAGCCAGTCTTGCCCTGCTGACCCTGCCTCGCCCAATCCTTCCCCCAGCAAAGTCTCCTGCCCGTGATTCCCCTCTCTCTGCCACCTGACCACCCTGGAGCTTTCCCTGCTGAGCCCCCGAACTCCGAAGAGTATGTTGCACCCCTTCCTCTTGGGAACAATGAGTAATAAACTATCTTTTCAATGGAGTGGTCCCCTCACCCCACCTCATGTTTTTTATTAAGACTTTGTGTTTTAGGACACGTGTCTAGAGGATGCAGCTGCTACCCTGGTGAAGATGTGCCAGAAACAGAGTCCAGCCCTGGGGGATGAGGGCAGAGGAGGGGAGGTAAGCAGGAAGGAGGACCTGAGATGCTCTGTGGGGGCAGCTGTTCTTGAGGACACACTCCAGGGGCCCCAGAACTACAGGAAGGAGAGTTCTGCGCTACAGGAAGCAGGCAGGGAGCCAGCTCATGGGAGTGGGCTGCACACACAGAAGGCTCTGGGGAGGGAGGGGTGCACTGGGAAGCTGTCTGTCGGGGTATCTTCTTTGCCTTTGTATACGCAGCCTCATGGTCCAGAGGTCAGTGGAGCGCATGCTATGCACTGGTGATAGCGGAAGGTTTGGATTTATTTCTGTTTGTTTACTGGTCCCAGTCTCTGGAAGAAAGACGATATGAGTCACCAGCAGGCAGGTGTGCTCGGTCAGGACCCTCTTCTGGCCGGGACCTTGATGAGAAGCAGGGTCCTCCACACCCAGAAGCACGAATCTGCCCAGGGTCAGCCTCACAGCCCAGCTGTGGTCACAGAGACACTCGCTCCCTAAGTTCACTGGGAAACCACACTTCTTACCAGCCCAGGTTCTCAGCCCCTGCAGAAAAGTCTGTGAGGCAGCAATGTGGAATTAGTGCACAGTTGCCAAGCAACAGGCACAAGACCCAGAGGATGAGGAGGGGGCAGGGTCATTTCCCACTGGGTGCCCGGGGACAGGGATCAGGTGCGCTTCCCTTGGGGACGTTTGGGCCTCAGTGTCAGCTTTGCACGGGGACCCTGCTACTGCCCACCTGGGACTGGTCGTTCACCCCCTCTGGGCTGCAGTCCGCCCGTCCAAGGGGTGGGGCTCCTGGGCCTGCGTCACATTTCCAGACCCTGACTGTGCGAAGTCTTCTCTCCCTCCTCTTCCCTATTCTAGCAGGAGTGGACTCTGAGGGTGGCCCTGGAAGAGAGAGGGTTGGTGGGTATAAACCCAATGTCTGTAGTAAACAGGGAGGGGGCCTTTCCCTCAGCCTGGAAATATGTCCCCGAGGAGAGAGAGGAGAAACAGAAGAAAGAGGAAGATGGAGAAGATGAAGTATGAGAGAGATTTGAGGCTTCTGAGGACACCTTCATCCTGACCGTACCACTAGGGGAGTCAACAAGAACCCAGGCTAAAGTGGTGGCTGGCGCCTGGGGCACAGAGGTCATGAACAGACCCTGTGCCCAGCCTTGGCCTGGAAGCCCCACCGCAAGGCTGTGTGGGTGGGCACAGGAGGCTCCTGCCATGACAGGTAGGATGTGGGTCCCCCATCCATACTTGCTGGGCCTCCACATCCCATGCTGCCCAGCCTGGTCAGAATAGGAGAGAGAAGCATTGAGTCAGGCATGTGTGTGTGAGAGTTCAGCCGCTCAGCTGTGTCTGGCTCTTTGTGGCCCCATGGATTATAGCCTCCCAGGCTCCTCTGTCCATGGAATTTTCCAGGTAAGAATACTGGAGTGGAGTGGGTTCCTGATTCCTACTCCAGGGATCTTCCAGACCCAGGGCTCAAATCTGCCTCTCTTTTGTCTCCAGCATTAGCAGGCAAATTCTTTACCATTAGCTTCTTCAGGAAAAGGGTGAGTCAGGTAGAATTAACTTAAAATGTTTACAATCTGGTGAAAAAAGACTCAGGTGTCTCTCTATACACATCAAACAAGAACTTTCCAGCCCCTTCCACCCAGGCTCTGGTAAACTATTCTCCCAGCTGTCTCAGTGAAGTTAACAACCCTAGGAACGTCATGTAAGTGGAATTATACAGTAATGGCCCTTTCATGACTGACTTATTTCACTCAGCACGATGTCTTCAAGGCTTCCTAGGGGGCGCTACTGGTAAAGAAGCTGCCTGACAGTGCAGGAGACAGAAGAAATGCAGGTTTGATTCCTGGGTTGAGAAGATCCCCTGGAGGAGGGCACGGCAACGTGCTCCAGTGTTCTGGCCTGGAGAATTCCATGGACAGTGGAGCCTGCAGGCTATGGTCCGTAGAGTCACAAAAAGTTGGACATGACTGAAAAGACTTGGCATGCCCATAATGTCTTCAAGGTTCATCTGTGTTAGAGCATGGGTCAGAGTTTCCTTTCTTTTTAAGGCTGAACCATATTCCATTAAATGTGTGTATCCCATTCGGTTTATCCAACCCACTGTTTGGGTTGCTTCCACCTTTTGGCTGTCGTGAATAACTCTGCTGTCAGCATGAGTGTACAAACATCTCTTAGAGTCTCTGCTTTCAGTTCTTTGGGATAAACATCTAAGAGTGGAATTGCTGGATCACATGGCTAACGTGTTCAACTTTTGAGGAACTGCCAAACCATTTCCCACAGCGACTGCATCATTTTATGTTCCTATCAGCAATGTACAAAGATTTCAATTTCTCTGCATTCTCACCAACACTTGTTATTTTCTTCTTTCTGAAGTAAAATCCATCCTAATGAATATGAAAGTGAAAGTGAAGTCGCTCAGTCATGTCCGACTCTTTGCGACCCCATGGATTGTAGCCTACCAGGCTTCTCTCTCCATGGGATTTTCCAGGCAAGAGTACTGGAGCGGGGTGCCATTTCTAATTGTCGTTTTTATTTGCAGTTCAATAATGGCTAGTGACGTTCAGCATCCTTTCACATGCTTCTTGGACATTTGGATATATTCTTTGGAGGACTGTCTATTCAAGTCCTTTACCATTTTTCAATTGGGTTATTTATTGGTGAGTTTTAAGAGTTATTTATATATTCTGGCTATTAATCCTTAATCAGATATATGATCTGCAGATATTGTCCCATTCTCTCAGTTTTTGTTTTACTCTCTCTATGGTGTCCATCCTTTGATGTACCAAAGTTTGAAAATTTGATGAACTCTTATTTTTCATTTTGATGCTTTTTCTATCATTTCCAAAAAACTGTTGCCAAATCCAGTGTCATAAAACTTCTCCTACATGTTTTCATCCTAAGTTTTATAGTTTTATTTTTCACACTTAGGTCTTTGACCAAATTTAAGTTAATTTTTGTATATCATGTAAGGTAGGATTCAACTGTATTTTTCACATGTGGATATCCAGTTTTCTCAACACTATTTGTGGAAAAGACTGTCTTTCCCCCCATTGAATGATCTTGAAACCTTTGTTGAAAATCAGCTGACCATATATACAAGGGCTTGTTTTTGAGCCTTTATTGTACTTCGTTGGCCTTGGCCTGTATGTCTGGCTTATGCAGTACTGTACTGTTTTGCTTTTGTTGTAGTGGTGATTTAGTCACTAAATTGTGTCCGACTCTTGCGACCTCTTGCACTATAGCCTACAAGGCTCCTCTGTCCATGGGATTCTTCAGGCAAGAACACGAGTGGGTTGCCATTTCCTTCTCCAGGGGATCTTTCTGACCCAGAAAGTGAACTGGGGTCTCCGGCTTTGGAGGCAGATTCTTTACTGACTGAGCTACAAGGGAAGCCCTCTTTTGTTGTATTTTGAAATTGAGAAATGTAGGACATCAAATTTGTTCTTCTTTTTCTAGATTGTTTGGCTATGTGGGGCCCCTTGATGTTTCATATATATTTTAGGGTGGATTTTTCTATTTCTGCAAAAAATTTTGAGGTTTTCGTAAGGATTCCATTAAATTTGTTGATTCCTTTGGATAATATTGTTATCTTCACAGTATGTCTTCTAATCCATGGGCAAAGTATGTCTTTTCACTTGTTTGTGTCTCTTCAATTATGTTCAGCCATGTTTCATAGTTTTTAGTGTGCTAGTCTGTTGCCTCCTGGGATAATTTTATTCCTAGATAATTTATTCTTTTTGATGTATTATAAATGCAGTTTTTCTCTTAATTTCCCTCTTTGGTCATTCACTATTAGAAAATAGAGATGCAACTGATTTTTGTGTGTTGATTTTTTTATACTGCAACTTTGCTGAATGTGTGTGCATGTAATTTTTAGAGTTTTCTACATATAAGAACATATGATCTGTGAGTAGAGATAATTTTTCTTCCTTTCCAATGTTTATATCTTTTATTTCTTTCTCTTGCTTAATTCTTCTGACTAGAACTTCCATTGCTATGCTGAATGGGAAGTGCCCAAACTGAAATTTCTTGTTTTGTTCCTGCTCTTAGGGAAAAAAGCTGTAAGTTTTTCACCATTGAGTAGGATGTTAGTTGTGGATTTTCATACATGACCTTCATCATGTTGGGAAAGTTTCCTCCTATTTTTTTAGTGCTTTTATCATGAAAAGGTATTGAATTTTGCTTTTTCCGCATTAATTCAGATGATCATGTGTTTTTTCCCCTTCTTTCTATTAATGTGATATAGTAATTGAATGATTTTCATATGTGGAGCCATTCTTGCATTCCAAGAATAAGTCCCATGTGGACATGGGGTATAATCCTTTTAATATGCTGCCAAATTTTATTTGTTGAGGGTTTTTTCTGTCAATATTCATAAGGGATATTGGTCTTTTTTTCTTGTAGGTTCTTTTTTTTTTTGTCTTTGGTATCAAGTTAATCCTGGCTTTATGAAATAAGTTAAGAAGTATTTTCTTTTCAATTATTTGAAAGAGTTTGAGAAGGATTGGTGTTAATTCTTTTTAAATATTTAGTAGAATTCACCAGTGAAGCCATCTGGTCCTGAGTTCTTCTTTGTTGGGAGGTCTTTGATTAGTAATTCAATCTCTTTAGTAGTTATAGTTCTATTTAAATTTACTATTTCCTCATGAGTCAGATGTAGTAGACTTTGTGGTTTTAGGAATTTTTCAATTTCATTTAGGTTATCCCATTTGCTGGTGTACAATTGTTTGTACTAGTCTCTTATAATACTCTTTATTTCTGTAAAATTGGAGGTAATTAAATGTCTACTTTCATTTCTGATCTTAGTCATTTAAATCTCTCTTTTTTCTTAGTGTAGCTAAAGTTTTCTCAATTTTGTTGATTATTTTGAAGAACCAACTTTTGGTTTTGCTAATTTTTCTCTATGGTTTTCCTATTCTTTAATTTATCTGCTCTAATCTTTTTGTTTATTTAATATCTTCGTTCTGCTAGCTTTAAGTTTAGTTTGTTCTTTTATAGTTTCTTAATGTGTAAATTTAGATTATGGATTTGATATTTTTCTTCTTCAGTGTAAACATTTAGAACTATACATTTTCTCTTAGCACTGTTTTTGCTGCATCTTATGTTTTGGTATGTTTTTTTCATTATCATTTGTCTCAAAGTATTTCTAATTTCCTTCATGTTTTCTTCCTCGACCCATTGATTGTTTCAGTGGTGCTTAATTTCCACCTATCTGTGACATTTCTGGTTTTACTTCTGTTATAAACTTCTGGTTTCATTCTATTGTGACTAGAAAATAAAATTTCTGTGATTTCAATATTTTTAAATCTATTGAAAATTATTCTGTGGCCTGGAGAGGGACAGGATCAGGGGAGTAAGACACCATGAAGCTCTCCTAACATTTTGAAGATCACTTTTTCTTGACTGGGAATTTACTTGGTTACTGTAAACCTTTGACTGTTTTCTTGAACTCCCACAAAATTGGCTCATACAGTTTCTGATTTTTTGTGTGTGATATTTCTGTGGGATGAGACAGTTTGGAGCTTTAGTCTGCCATTCTGCTGACATCCATCCTCCAGTGACATCTCTAGTTCTGTGTTTTTGTTTGATTTTATTTTGGCTGCACTGGGTCTTCATTGCAGCACAGGAGCTTCTCTTATCGTGACCCAAGGGCTTCTTATTGTGGACTGTGGGCTCCAGAGTCCAGAGTGTGGGCTCAGTAGTTCAGGGCTCAGGCTCTCTAGCTGTGATGCATGGGCTCACTAGTTGTGGTGGGCGAGTTTAGTTGCCCCATGGCATGTGGCATCTTAGTTCCCTGATCAGATATCAAATCTGTGTCCTCTCATTGGAAGATGGATTCTCAACCACTGGCCACCAGGGAAATCCCTAGTTGTGTATTAACATTTTATCATTGCAGCCGAAACCCTCTTCAAATCATTGTGAGATGCAGCAGAGAACAAACACATAAACCCTTGGACAATCTGCTGAGCTTCCTGGGTATGTCAGTGCGAGTCCTTAACAAGATTCCAAAATGAAGTTTTCATTGGGGAGTTTAAGGAGGGTGATTATATAGGAACCTGAGAGAGCTTCTGGAGAAAAACCGCTGTGACGACATGCCTCTACTTACATGAGTAAGTTTTTTCAAAGTCATTTAAAATTCTCTGCAGCCAGTTACCAATCTGGTAGAATCTTATAAATTATTATTATTTACCAATTTGTACGTGTGTGTGCGTACATGCTATGGAGAATACAGAATCCACCTCACTGGCCTCCCATCTGTTCCCCCACCCCTTACCTCCTACCCTAAGAAACTAAAAGAACCTGGGCTCAGTATCCCTTCCAAGGACCTCAAAAGTTGGTGAACTCCTTCTAAAACCCTTCACAAACTCATGTGGAGAAGGTCTTCCTATTCTCCCCACCCCCTCGCTCCCATCCCACTCAGAAAAGAGGACCACATCTTTCTCTCTGATCAGTGTGATTTTAGTGCACAACCTCAACCAAAGGCAGAGTGGTCCTGGGCTCCCCTCCTTCAGGATCTGAGGCTCCTCTTAAACAGAAAGAAACCAGCAAAGCCACAGAGGTGGCCCATGTAATATGAAGTAAAGTGAAGTGAAGTCGCTCAGTCGTGCCCGACTCTTTGCGACCCCATGGACAGTAGCCTGCACCATGCTCCTCCATCCATGGGATTTTCTAGGCAAGAGTACTGGAGTTGGTTGTCGTTTCCTTCTCTAGGGAATCTTTCCTACCCAGGGATCGAACCCAGGTCTCCTGCATTGTAGACAAACGCTTTACCGTCTGAGCCACCAGGAACTACTGGCCAGTTTGGGCACTGGGCTGGTTATTCCCGCAAGATTTCTGTCCTCAGAATCTGTACACGGATGAGTGTGCTTGCAATCGTGAACTTCTCTATGTGTCATGGGAATAGTCAAGAATTTAAGCTGGGGGTTTCTGCTGCTTAAGACCTATCAAGACATTTAACTTTGACCACAAACTGGCAAATAGAAAGATCAGTTGTGAACTTCCTGTTTGCTCTTTGTCTTGAGCATTATTGGTGTTTCCTTCTTTCCTCAGAAGCACCTCCCTTTTAATTTCATCCTCAAGTAATTATGCAATTTGTAGAAACTGATAAAAAATAATATGATCCAGAGAATTGGGCCAGCTGCATGGGCATGAGACCAAAGGACTCTAAATTTGATTTAATGCTCTGCTGTTGATGTCTTGAAATTCTTAATAATTTTTGGACAAGGGCCCCATAATTTCATTTACTGTCTTTGCAAAGTATATAGCTGTTCCCTTTACAATATGTGACTTCCAATCTTGATTCAAACTTGTGGTATGACTTGGGCCAGATTTTACCTTCTTTGGGCCTCTGCTTTCTCATCTAAATTCCCAACCCCTAGTACAGTGCCTGATACACATAGGCACTCAAATAATACTTGGGGAATGAATGAATTAAAGTCAAAGAAAACATGTTGCTGAAGATTTGAGAAGGAATGCTGAATTACAGAAATCCACCCCATAAGAGTTATAAAGATGAACATTTCACATGGGCATTATGAAATCAGGATGACAAAAACAGCATTTATCATCTCTTTCCCTTAGAATTATGCCAGTAATTTACAAAGTAGTGGATAAGGACAAAAGAAAATAGACTTCAGTGGATAAACCTGGGACCAACGCCAGACGTTTCACTGGATCTTATGAATTCTGTATCTTTATATAAGCCTTCATGGAAAATGGCCTTGCAAGCTATAAAGTCAGCTTTGGATATTGCATTTCAGGCCAAGGTCTAGTTCAAATGCAATCTGGAAAAAGTACCATTTGGAAAAGCTGTTTGCCTGCAGCATTTCATTCCTCATTAATATCTGGTCTCACTCAAGACACAGGCAGAACTAAAAGCCAGGCCTGGGAAGTGAGAGGATTTTGCATAAGGATATCTCTAGGCAGCAGTGTGGGCCTGAACTGGATAAAAATGAAACAGCAGCCCTGGCAGAACTGGGAAGCATTTACTCAAAGTCTGGGATGGCCACTGCTGCCTCTAGACTTCTGGGTTATCTTTCCAATGCTGACCCTTTCCCTGACCCCAGGCACATCTTGGAGGCCATGTCCAGGGTGGGCTTTACCTCTGAGCCACAGAGGGCATTGGGCACAGATGAGCTCTTCAGACTCAAGGCCAAGGTTGAAGACAGCTCCCAGACCACAGTGCTCCTGCTTGTGGTTGCCTGCCACATGTCAAGTAACCTGGGAGGTGCTTCATGTGTTTTAGGTTTAATCCTTAAAACTCTTAAAAGTAGCTATTTCACCCATTTTGAAAGTGAGTGAATAGTAGGAGGATTGGTTCAAGATGGCTGAGTAGAAGCACATGCTCTCATCTCCTTCTGTAAGAGCACTGAAATCACAACTAGCTGTTGAACAACCATCCGCAGGAGAATACTGGGAGCCACCAAAAATGATACCCCACATCCAAAGATAAAGGAGAAGCCACAATGAAACAGAAGGAGGGGCACGATCATGATAAAATCAAACCCCATACCCACTAAGTGGGTGATCCGCAAACTGGAGAACAGTAACACCGAAGAAATCTCCCACTGTAATGAAGGTTTGGACCCCACATCAGGCTTCCCAGCCTGGGGGTGTGGCAACAGGACTGGGAATCCCCAGGGAATCTGACTTTGAAAGCCAGTAGGATTTGATTAAAGATTTCCACAGGACTGAGGGAAACAGAGACTTCACTTTTGTAGTGTTAGCCACTCAGTCATGATCAGCTCTTTGTGACCCCCTGCCTGCCAGGTTCCTCTGTCCATGGAATTCTCCAGGAAAGAATACTGGAGTAGGTAGCTATTCTCTTCTCCTGGGGATCTTCCCAACACAGGAATTTAACCTGGGTCTCCTGCAGGCAGATGATTTACTGTCTGAGCCACCAGGGAAGCCCTCCACTCTTGTAGGGCAAAAAAAAAAAAAAAAAAAAATTCTTGTCTACACAAGGACCCAAGAGAAAGGAGCAGTGAGCCCACAGGATACTGAACTAGACCTACCTACTAGTGTTGAAGGGTCTCCTCTGGAGGAGTGGGTTGGCAGTGACTCATCATGGGACATGGGTACTGGTAACAGCAGTACTGGGAGGCGCTCCTTGGTATGAGCCCTCTTGGAGGTCACTATTAACTACCATAGAGCCTGTGAACTCCAGGGCTGGGTCACCTCAAGCCAAATAACTTAACAGGGAGGAAGTATAGCCTCACCCATCAGCAGACAAACATCAAAGTTTTACTGAGTATAGCACTGCCAATCAGAGAAAGACTCACCCAGTTTTTTTCTCCCATTGGGAAGCTTATGTAGGCCTCTTAGCCTCATCCACCAGAGGTCAGACAGAAGAAGTAAGAAGAACTGTAATCATGTAGCAATGGAACAAAAACTACATCACAGAAAATTAATCAGAATGAAAAGGTAGAAGATTATGTTCCAAATGAAGGGACAAGATAAAACTTCAGAAAAACAACTAAATGAAGTGAACACAGGCAATATTCCAGAAAAAGAATTCCAAATAATGATAGTGAAGATGATCCAGGATCTTGGAAACAGAATGGAGAAGATGAAAGAAATGTGTACCAAAGTCCCACAACAGAGATGAACAATACACTAGAAGGAATAACTGAGGCAGGAAAATGGATAAGTGGGCCTAGATAACAGTGAGAGTGGATAAGTGACCTGGAAGACAGAATGGTGGAAATCACTTCCCAAACAGAATATAGATTAAAAAAAAAAAAAAAGAAGGCAGCCTAAGAGACCTCTGGGACAATGCTAAACATATCAACATTTCCATTATAAGAGTCCCAGAAGGAGAAGAGAGAGAGAAAGGATCCAAGAAAATATTTGAAAAGATAATAGCTGAAAACTTCCCCAACATGGGAAAGGAAATAGTCAGCCAAGTCCTGGAAGTGCAGAGAGTTCCAAGCAGGATAAATCAAAGGAGGAACACACTGAGACACATAGTAATCCAACTGACAAAAATTAGAGACAAAATATTAAAAGCAACAAGAGAAAAATGACAAATACCATACAAAGGAACTCCCATAAGGTTATTAGCAGATTTCTCAATAGAAACTCTACAAGCCAAAAGGGAATGGCATAATGTATTTAAAGTGATGAAAGGGAAGGACATACAACCAAGAATACCCTACCCAGCAAGACTCTCATTCAGATTTGATGGAGAAATCAAAAGCTTTCAAGGTAAGCAAAAGTTAAGGGAATTCAGTACCACTAAACCAACTTTTCAGCAAACACCCTCTTCCAACAACACAAGAGAAGACTCTACACATGGACATCACCAGATGGTCAACACCGAAATCAGATTGATTATATTCTTTGCAGCCAAAGATGGAGAAGCTCTATACAGTCAATAAAAACAAGACCGGGAGCTGACTGTGGCTCAGATCATGAACTCCTTATTGCTAAATTCAGACTTAAATTGAAGAAAGTAGGGAAAACCGCTAGACCATTCAGGTATGACCTAAATCAAATCCCTTATGATTGTACAGTGGAAGTGAGAAATAGATTTAAGGATCTAGATCTAGATCTAGATCAGATCTAGATCTGATAGATAGAGTGCCTGATAAACTATGGAATGAGGTTCGTGACATTGTACAGGAGACAGGGATCAAGACCATCCCCATGGAAAAGAAATGCAAAAAAGCAAAATGGCTGTCTGGGGAGGCCTTACAAATAGCTGTGAAATGAAGAGAGGTGAAAAGCCAAGGAGAAAAGGAAAGATATAAGCATCTGAATGCAGAGTTCCAAAGAATAGCAAGAAGAGATAAGAAAGCCTTCTTCAGTGATCAGTGCAAAGAAATAGAGGAACACGACAGAATGGGAAAGACTAGAGATATCTTCAAGAAAATTAAAGATACCAAGGGAACACTTCATGCAAAGATGGGCTCAATAAAGGACAGAAATGGTCTGGACCTAACAGAAGCAGAAGATATGAAGAAGAGGTGGCAAGAATACACGGAAGAACTGTACAAAAAAGATCTTCATGACCCGGATAATCATGATGATGTGATCACTCATCTAAAGCCAGACATCCTGGAATGTGAAGTCAAGTGGGCCTTAGAAAGCATCACTACGAACAAAGCTAGTGGAGGCGATGGAATTCCAGTTGAGCTGTTTCAAATCCTGAAAGATGATGCTGTGAAAGTGCTGTACTCAATATGCCAGCAAGTTTGGAAAACTCAGCAGTGGCCACAGGACTGGAAAAGGTCAGTTTTCATTCCAATCCCAAAGAAAGGCAATGCCAAAGAATGCTCAGACTACTGCCCATTTGCACTCATCTCACATGCTAGTAAAGTAATGCTCAAAATTCTCCAAGCCAGACTTCAGCAATATGTGAACCGTGAAATCCCTGATGCTCAAGCTGGTTTTAGAAAAGGCAGAGGAACCAGAGATCAAATTGCCAACATCCACTGGATCATGGAAAAAGCAAGAGAGTTCCAGAAAACATCTATTTCTGCTTTATTGTCTATGCCAAAGCCTTTGACTGTGTGGATCACAATAAACTGTGGAAAATTCTTCAAGAGATGGGAATACCAGACCACCTAACCTGCCTCTTGAGAAATCTGTATGTAGGTCAGGAAGCAACAAGCAACAGTTAGAACTGGACATGGAACAACAGACTGGTTCCAAATAGGAAAAGGAGTACTTCAAGGCTGTATATTGTCACCCTGCTTATTTAACTTCTATGCAGAGTACATCATGAGAAACGCTGGACTGGAAGTGCACAAGCTGGAATCAAGATTGCCGGGAGAAATATCAATAACCTCAGATATGCAGATGACACCACCCTTATGGCAGAAAGTGAAGAGGAAATATAAAGCCTCTTGATGAAAGTGAAAGAGGGGAGTGAAAAAGTTGGCTTAAAGCTCAACATTCAGAAAACGAAGATCATGGCATCTGGTCCCATCACTTCATGGGAAATAGATGGGGAAACAGTGGAAACAGTGTCAGACTTTATTTTGGGGGGCTCCAAAATCACTGCAGATGGTGATTGCAGCCATGAAATTAAAAGACGCTTACTCTTTGGAAGAAAAGTTATGACCAACCTAGATAGCATATTGAAAAGCAGAGACTACTTTGCCAACAAAGGTCTGTCTAGTCAAGGCTGTGGTTTTTCCTGTGGTCATGTATGGATGTAAGAGTTGGACTGTGAAGAAGGCTGAGCGCCGAAAAATTGATGCGTTTGAACTGTGGTGTTGGAGAAGACTCTTGAGAGTCCCTTGAACTCCAAGGAGATCCAAGCAGTCCATTCTGAAGGAGATCAACCCTGGGATTTCTTTGAAAGGAATGATGCTAAAGCTGAAACTCCAGTACTTTGGACACCTCATGCGAAGAGTTGACTTATTGGAAAAGACTCTGATGCTGGGAGGGATTGGGGGCAGGAGTAGAAGGGGAAGACCCAGGATGAGATGGCTGGATGGCATCACGGACTCGATGGATGTGAGTCTGAGTGAACTCTGGGAGATGGTGATGAACAGGGAGGCCTGGCGTGCTGCAATTCACGGGGTCGCAAAGAGTCAGACACGACTGAGCGACTGAACTGAACTGAAACCAACTTTTCAACAAATGCTAAAGGAATTTCTTTAGGCAAGAAACACAAGAGAAGGAAAATACCTACACAAAATAAACCCAAACCAATTCAGAAAATGGTAATAGGGTCATACATATTGATAATTACCTTAGATGTAAATGGATAAAATGCACCAACCAAAAGAGACAGACTGTTGAGCAGATGAAAACATGAGCATGCATGCGTTTCCACTTACCACATCACTCTACTTAACCCCCCAAATTGTATATAATTATTTTATATTGTTAGGTTAATCATAATTCCATTATGGCTTATAATTGTAATTATCTTTTATTTTTTGTCTGGCTATTGATTGTGAAAACTGATAAACATCTTTTACTATTGTGAATATGTAACTGTTATTCATTTTAATACCATTGTATACTTTACTTTGCCAACAAAGGTCCATCTAATCAAGGCTATGGTTTTTCCAGTGGTCATGTATGGATGTGAGAGTTGGACTGTGAAGAAAGCTGAAGAATTGATGCTTTTGAACTGTGGTGTTGGTGAAGACTCTTTAGAGTCCCTTGGACTGCAAGGAGATCCAACCAGTCCATCCTATAGAGATCAGTCTTGGGTGTTCTTTGGAAGGAATGATGCTAAAGCTGAAACTCCAGTACTTTGGCCACCTCATGTGAAGAGTTGACTCATTGGAAAAGACTGTGATTCTTGGAGGGATTGGGGGCAGGAGGAGAAGGGGACGACCGAGGATGAGATGGCTGGATGGCATCACTGACTCGAGGGACGTGAGTTTTAGTGAACTCCAGGAGTTGGTGATGGACAGGGAGGCCTGGCGTCTGTGATTCATGGGGTTGCAAGGAGTCGGACATGACTGAACGACTGAACTAAACTGAACGGATCATGTTTGATCAACAGAAAATAATAGTATTCTATATCATTAAAACTACCATTTAATAGAAGAGCCTGTAATCACTTTTTAAAATCCAGATGGACATTAGAATTATCTTGAAATTTTTTGAAAAATAAAAATGTCCAGGTATTTTTTTTTTTCTTCCAGAGCTCCAGATATGATTCTAATGAGTGACCATGCTTAGAAACAACTAGGGTACATGACGATCTTTTACTTTATCCAGTTTGTTTTTCCATCTCATACTCAGGGCTACCATGTCATTTACTTTATGATACCTGATTTCACTATGTCTTTTTTTGTTGCTCTTTCTCAAGGCTTTATTTAGTGCAACAGAAAAGCTTTTGCACACACACATATATAGTATGAATAATATTAATATAATATATATATTTGAGAAAACATGAATTTTTTCTTAGCTAAGACATTTACAATATTTTGGTTTCACTTGTTTGACTAAGTATGAATAGAATGCTAGATTTCTAATTTATATTCACTCAAAACTTTGATACACTTCCATCTATTCTGGCATCTAGTATTATTGCTAAATTCTAGGAAACATTATTTTAGTGATTTTTTAAGAAAAATTTCTTATGAGGCTTGAAACTTCTAATACAATTCTGAGAATATGAAGAAATACTATGTCATTAAAAAAAACAGGAAATTAACATATGATACAGTACTATTAACTGAGATTTAATTCAAATTTCACAAAATTTTATGCTAGTGTCTATTTGTTTTCATACCTTATTTAAGATTCCACATTATATTTAGATGCACTCATCAGTTTTAGCTGCATGCAACAATTTCTGATGAATTCTCTTTTCATTTTTACTCTGTAACAAATATTTTCTAATTTTCCTTATTATGGTTTCTTAGATACATCCATCATTTAAAAGTGAACATTTAATTTCCAAATACATGGATTTTTAAAGTGACTTTGATATTAATTTCTCATTTAAATACTTTCTTCTCTGCAATCACTCTCTGTTTTTTCAGTCTTTTAACTTTATTGAGGCTTTCAGTGGCTAAGTCAAAGATCTCTCTTGGTCAAAGTCACATTGCACTTGAAAATATGTGGGTTATTTTCATATATCTTTCGATATTGATTTCTAACATAATTCCATAATGATGAGAATAGATTCTGTATGATTTCAATACCTTTAGACCATGACATTTTTGCACCTTGTTTTATGTCCCCAGATATGTTCCAGTGACTCTTGGTGTATAGTCTATGGGAATTTAATTATAATTTGTATCCCGCAGTTGTGTGAAAATTGTATAAATCTTAATTATGTTGAATTGGTTCATAGTGCTTTTCAGGTCTACTATATCTTTCTACTTTTTTGTCTATTCATTCTATTAATTTTTGAGAGTTTGATATTGGGAAACTCCAACTAAAATCTTAATTTATATACTTTAAAAATTGTAATATATAGTAGAACTATATGTAATTTTGATCTGTACTTTCCAAGTTTCCTATAAAGGTGTTATCATGCTTTCATAATTTAAAAAATAAAAAATAAGAAAAAAATGAATGAATTTTTTCAGTGAGTTCATATATTCCTTGATGCTACAATCAAGATTTCAACCTGAATCCCCTGAGCTCTGAAGCTCATGCTTACGCTCTTTCTTTTGTTTATCTGCTTCTTGCCTGTTGATCTTGGGCTGGACCACAACTTGAGTAGTGGTTGGCCATGAGCAAGCCTACCGGAGGTGACCACTGTTCCTGAGGCTCAGTCCCGAAATGGGCCGTGCCGGACAGACTGGGGCCTGAGTCACCTGCTGTGGGGCTGCCACACGCACCCCTGCAGCACTAGCTGACTAACTTGCCTAACTTCCTCCCTGGAATATATGTTTATTACACCAATCAACAGGTATCAAGTCCTCACTGTGCAGGCCTTGGGTTTGGTTCTGGAGATTCAGCAGTTAATGAGGCAGACCCCGCAGTTTTGTCAGTGTTGTTGGCTGTCTCGTCTTTCCCTCTCCAGCTTTTAAGTATAAACATGAAGGCCACACACGTTTCCCTCTTCTGCCTCTTGGTCCAGTTTCTGGACTGTGCAGCCGAACAAAGGTCGACTTTCGACTTCACTTTGCACCCGGCCTTCTCTGACGCCCTGAGGCTGCACATTTCCTAGACTAAACGTCTCCCCACCTCTGAGCCTCTTCCTTCTGGGCCCCATTCCACACTGCCCGGCACCTTAGGCCTGCCTCTGAAGGGGTCACTGGGATGGCTAGTTCCAGACCAGGGTGGGAGGTTGCCCACCACCCCCTTAAGAGCATACCTGTGTGGGGACCGTCCACCATCCCCGGCACAGCCAGGCCGACACCCTCTCAGAGCTTCCTGAGGTCTGGCTTCTATGGGCCACTCAGGCCTCTTTCCTCTGACTGGGCCCCAGCACCCTTCCCTGGAGGGAAGCAGGAACGTGGACATGAACATGCAGAAGCCGTTGCCGTGAAAGCACGCGAGGGTGCTGGTGCCCCAGCCTGGTCTGTGGCTCCTACGAGCTGCCCTCCTCCACCCTTCTTTCTCCAGGGTATCCTCCCTGCATTCCAAACTGTCCTGTGCAACAGAGACGGAAACCTAGAGCAACTGGAGAAAGCAGAAGGCAACGGGCTGTGTCCCACCCTTGGGGTCAGAGGTCACAGCACTGCCTGGTGCTGGTTTGTTACTTTCCTTTTTCAAGTCTGGATGTCCTGCGGTCTCTTACTTCCTCATCCTTTTCTGGAACCCCACCCCACTCATTTTACTTCTTTCCCAAAGGGCCCATTTAAATCTTGGCTTTGCCATGAGTGATGTTTGGATCTGAACGGCTCTAAGATAAAATGAAATGGTTCAAGTTAACATTCTTTTGTTTCAAGATTTCATGCTTACTTTTTTCCTGTTGAGACCTCAGGCCAAAGTCCACATTTCTGACAGATAGAATATCTGAACGCTCAGGCAGTGAGCTAACGTGCCTTGTTTGTCTTGGCTCAGCTGCCTGGGGTGGGCCATTGATGACAGCAACAGGGTCAGCCTGGTTGAGAGCCCCCCGCCACCTCCCCACTATCCCAGGACACAGTACCTCATGGCTGGACCCCTGAGGGCTCTTCCTTGGACCTCTGTGGCCTTTGACCTTAGCCTATGGTCTCTACTCAGCAAAGACAATGGTGGCAGCTGGTTAGGGATATTCTGAGCCGATGGAGAGGCAGACCAGGGGGTGGATGAGTCTAAGTCTCTCTGAGTAGAGGTCTCCCTGAGCCCAGAGTCTGCTCCAGGATCTATCCACGCAGCATTTCTCATCTGCTGAGTACAGCTCTCAGGTATGGCCAGACATGCAAAGGTATTTCTGACCCACGAACCTGGACGGTGAGAGCTGCCCTGTCCCCCTGTCAGATTCTCCCTTCCCATCCCCGCTGAGTCTTCCTTCACATCCCCACCCCTATCTAGAGCTTTCTCTGATGGTGCTTTGAAGTCCCCAAATGTCCCCCGCCAGGTCCCTCCCTGCCATTTGGCATCAAATCCTCCCCATCTAAACATCCCTTCTAAACAGTGGCCCAATCTCCTCTCCAGCCCCTCTTCTCAGGGAACCAGTCTCCACAAACTTGGCCTCAAAGGGGCTGGGGACTTAGGGAACCAGGACCCCTCTGGGGGTACAGGGGTCCAACTGCGAGCAGCTCTTGGTACTGCAGGCAGGAGGGATAGTGGTATCTGGGCTGGGGATATAACACCATTGGACTATGTTTCAGATTTTGTGGGCAGCTGTGAACCTTAACTGCTTCTAATGATGCCCCTTCTGTGAGGATGTGCTGCAGAAACCACCTGACCCACCCCAAGCCTGGGTTGCATTGGAGGCAACATAGGAGCCTTGGGTCTGGGTCAGGCAAAGTTCAAGCCCCACTGTGACTGGCTGCAGTGTTGTGCAGGTTGCATAGCTGATCCTCAGTCTCCACTTGTATGACGTGAACATGGCCAAACTGTCCAGTCGCTGTGAGGATGGAAGAAGCGACGGTGAATTCTCTGCAAGTCCTAACCATCCCTTCAACAACTTGTTTCTAAGCAAGAGATCACTTGCCTGTTTACAAAGTGATTCAGAGCTTTCTGGAAGAAGATGACACTAAAAGAGAGACCTTGGAATATGAGTGCAGGGCTCTAAATTCTGTCACAGAGCGCAGGGTGAGCATGTCACCCTCACCTGCTCTGGGCTGTGCTTTGCTGGTGGTGACAGTGAGTGACTGAGCTGGAGCCCTGGGTTCCTGAGCACTGACCACATGGAGATACTTGGGGAGACGGCTGCTCCGTGCCTTCTTCCCAACCCTGTGGATGACTCTGTCTTTATCACTTACGCTTAAAAGAAAGCTCTGTGCTTAGTAAAGTGAAAATTCTCAGGATGAGGAGAGAATGAGGGCAGCTCTGTGGTCCACCCGAGTCATCCTCACATAAAGGCCGACTCAGCTGTGAACTTTTCCAAGGGACCAGCTCATAACCCAAGAGCCTGAAAAGCACTGATTGAAGAAGGGTGTGCTGACTTGCTCCCTAGCATGGATTCTTTCTAATAAAATGAGCTCATATTGAGTGGCCGGTCTGGAGCCTCCACCAGCCCAAAAGCCAGCTGAGACTGAGTGAAGGCTGCTGGGCCTCAGAAAGCACATCATGGATACAGATGCTGAACTCGGCTGTCGTTGATGGGGGGCCCTGTGCAGCCAGCAGAGCCCGGCTGGCAGGCTGCTCCCTGCAGGGGAGGCCTGCCAGCCGTGGGTCAGCACAGGCTCCTCACTGGGGTAGCCAGATGGCCTGGGGTAGCTGCTCATGCTTTTCTGAGTACTTTCCAGGTTCCTTTTACTTCCTCCCTTGCCCTCTCCCCTCATGAGATGCAGTGCTGGGTGGAGTCAGCGCCAGTAGAGAGGATACATGGGGTCAGTGAGGAGAGGCTGCTGTGTCAGCTTCTTTGAAGCAGCCAGCTTTGTGACTTGCGACTGGTGGCCCCGATGACTGCCTTGCTGTTGAGCCCAGCGCAGGGACCCCGAGGCCTGCCCGGGGCAGCAGCCACAGCCCACTTGCAGCTATTGAGCACTTTATCTTTTTATTTTGGTTTCATTTTTAACTGACGTATAGTTGATTTTTCCAAGGTACAACAAAGTGATTAGTGGTACATATCTATAAATATCTGTTCTTTTTCCAATTCCTTATTACAAGATATTGAACATAATTCTCTCTCTGTGTGTGTATGTGTGTGTTCAATCACTCTATTTGTGACCCTATGGGCTATAGGCTGCCAGACTCCTCTGTCCATGGGATTTTCTGGGCAAGCATATCAGAGTGAGTTGTTATTTCATCCTCCAGGTGATCTTTCTGACTCAGGGATGTAACCCATGTCTCTGGCATCTCCTGCATTGCAGGCAGTTTCTTTACTTCTGAGCCACTGGGGTAGCCTACAGTTCCCTGCACTATATAGTAATTTCTTGCTGTTTATCTTTTTTATGTATAGTAGTTTGTACATGTTAATCCCAAATTCCTGATTTATCCCTTCTCCTACAACCTTTACCCTTTGCTACCATTTGCCCTCTAAGTTTGTGAGTCTGTAAAGTTCATTTGTGTCATAATTCAGATTCCATGTATAAGTGATAACATATAATATTTGTCTTTGTCTGACTTAATTCACTTAATATGACAATCTTTAGGTCCATCCATATTGCTGCAAATGGCATTATTTCATTCTTTTTTATGGCTGAGTAGTATTCCATTGTAGTAATAGTAGTACTACTACTGAGTAGTACTACTCATTGTAGTAGTATTCCATTGGAGAAGGAAATGGCAACCCACTCCAGTGTTCTTGCCTGGAGAATCCCAGAGATGGGGGAGCCTGGTGGGCTGCTGTCTATGGGATCACACAGAGTCAGACACGACTGAAGTGACTTAGCAGTAGCAGTATTCCATTGTATGTATAAAATACCTTCTTTATCCATTCATCTATCAATGGATGTTTAGATTGTTTCCACGTCTTGGCTATTGTAAAGTATATTGAGCTCCTTTAAAATTTTTTAAAAAATTTATTTATTTATGGCTGCACTGGGTCTTCATTGAAAGGCAAACCATTAAATAACACAGTAATCCAAGTTTATGCCCCACCATTAATGCTGAAGAAGCTGAAGTTGAATGGTTCTGTGAAGACCTACCAGACCTTCTAGAACTAACACCAAAGGAAAAAAAAAAGAAAGAAAAAAATGTCTTTTTCATTATAGGGGACTGGAATGCAAAAGTAGGAAATCAGGAGATACCTGGAGCAGCAGACAAGTTTTGTCTTGGAGTACAAAATGAAGCAGGGCAAAGGCTAACAGAGTTTTGCCAAGAGAACACTCTGGTCATAGCAAGCACCCTCTTCCAACAACACAAGAGACAGCTCTACACATGGACATCACTAGATGGTCAGTACTGAAATCTGATTATGTTCTCTGCAGCCAAAGATGGAGATGCTCTATACAGTCAGCAAAAACAAGACTGGGAGCCAACTGTGGCTCAGATCATGAACTCCTTATTGCCAAACTCAGAGTTAAATTGAAGAAAGTGGGGAAAACCACTAGACCATTCAGGTGTGACCTAAATCAAATCCTTTATGATTATACAGTGGAAATGATAAATAGATTCAAGGGATTAGATTTGATAGACAGAGTGCCTGAAGAAATATGAATGGAGGTTCATGACATTGTACAGGAGTTGGTGATCAAAACCATCCTCAAGAAAAAGAAATACAAAAAGGCAAAATGGTTGTCTGAGGAGGCCTTACAAATATCTGAGAAAAGAAGGGTAGTGAAAGGCAAAGGAGAAAAGGAAAGATATATCCATATGAATGCAGAGATCCAAAGAATGGCAAGGAATGATAAGAAAGTCTTCCTCAGTGATCAATGCAAGGAAATAGACAAAAACAATAGAATGGGAAAGACAAGAGCTCTCTTCAAGAAAATTAGAGATACCAAGGGAATATTTCATGCAAAGATGAGCATAATAAAGGACAGAAATGGTATGGACCTAACAGAAGCAGAAGATATTAAGAGGGGGCAAGAATACACAGAAGAACTACACAAAAAAGATCTTCATGACTCAGATAATCACAGTGGTGTGATCACTCACCTAGAGCCAGACATTCTGGAGTGTGAAGTCAAGTGGGCTTTGGGAAGCATCACTACAAACAAAGCTAGTGGAAGTGATGCAATTCGAGCTGATCTATTTCAAATCCTAAAAGATGAGGCTGTGAAAGTGCTGCATTCAATATGTCAGCAAATTTGGAAAACTCAACAGTGGCCACAGGACTGGAAAAAGGCAGTTTTTATTCCAATCTCAAAGAAAGGCAATGCCAAATAATATTCAAACTACCACATAATTACGCTTATTTCACATGCTAGCAAAGTAATATTCAACATTCTCCAAGCTAGACTTCAACAGTACATGAACTGAGAACTTCCAAATGTCCTAGCTGGATTTAGAAAAGGCAGAGGAAAGAGAGATCAAATTGCCAACATCTGTTGATTCATAGAAAAAGCAAGAGAATTCCAGAAAAAATATCTGCTTCATTGACTATGCCAAAACCTCTGTCTGCTTGTATTACAAGAAACTGTGGGAAATACAGAGTGAAGTAAGCCAGAAAGAAAAACACCAATACAGTATACTAACACATATATATGGAATTTAGAAAGATGGCAATGATGACCCTGTATGCAGGACAGCAAAAAAGACACAGATGTGTATAGCGGACTTTTGGACTCAGAGGGAGAGGGAGAGGGTGAGATGATTTGGGAGAATGGCATTGAAACATGTATAATATCATGTAAGAATCGAATTGCCAGTCTATGTCCGATGCAGGATACGGCACGCTTGGGGCTGGTACATGGGGATGACCCAGAGAGATGTTGTGGGGAGTGGGGTGGGAGGGGGGTTCATGTTTGGGAACGCATGTACACCCGTGGTGGATCCATGTCAATGTATGGCAAAACCAATACAGAATTGTAAAGTAAAATAAAAAATAAAAAAAAATAAAGAGATGGGAATACCAGATGACCTTACCTGAATCCTAAGAAATCTGTGTGCAGGTCAAGAAGCAACAGTTAGAACTGGACATGGAAAAACATACTGGTTCCAAATTGGGAAAGGAGTACATCAAGGCTGGATATTGTCACCTTGTTTATTTAACTTATATGCAGAATACATCATGTGAAATGCTGGAATGGATGAAGTGCAAGCTGGAATCAAGATTGCTGGGAGAAATATCAATAACCTCAGATATGCAGATGACACCACCCTAATGGCAGAAAGCAAAGAGGAACTGAGGAGCTTCTTGATGAAAGTGAAAGAGGAGAGTGAAAATGTTGGCTTAAAACTCAACATTCAAAAAACTAAGATCATGGCATCTAGTCCCATCACTTCATGGCAAATAGATGGGGAAACAATGGAAACGGTGACAGACTTTATTTTCTTGGGCTCCAAAATCACTGCAGATGGTGACTGCAGCCATGAAATGAAAAGATGCTTGCTCCTTGGAAGAAAAGTTATGACCAACTTAGATAGCATATTAAAAAGCAGAGACATTACTTTACCAACAAAGGTCTGGTTGGTCAAAGCTATGGTTTTTCCAGTGGTCATGTATGGATATGAGAGTTGAACCATAAAGAAAGCTGAGCACCAAAGAGTTGATGTTTTTGAACTGTGGTGTTGGAGAAGACTCTTGAGAGTCCTTTGGATGGAAAGGAGATCAAACCAGTCCATCCTAAAAGAAATAGTCCTGAATATTCATTGGAAGGACTGTTGTGAATCTGAAATTCCAATACTTTGGCCACCTGAGGCAAAGAACTGACTCATTGGAAAAAACCCTGATGCTGGGAAAGATTGAAGGCAGGAGGAGAAGGGGACGACAGAGGATGAGATGGTTGGATGGAATCACCAACTAGATGGACATGAGTTTGAGCAAGCTCTGGGAGTTGGTGATGCACAGGGAAGCCTGGCATGCTGCAACTGATGGGGTCGCAAAGAGTCGGACAAGACCGAGTGACTGAACTGAAGATTCCTGGGTCTTCATTGGTATGTGTGGGCTTTCTCTAGTTGCAGTAAGTAGGGAGTAGTTTCTTATTGTGGTGCACAAGCTTCACAGGGTCACTTCTTTTGTTTCAAACACAAGCTCTAGAGCTTGTGGGCTTCTGTAGTTGCAGCTCGAGGGCTCCAGAACAAACAGGCTCCATAGCTGTCTGCACGGGCTTAGCTGCCCCAGGCATGTGGAATCTTCCTGGACCCGGGATCAAACGCATGTTCCCTGCAGTGCATCATGAGTCTTGACACACTCCTAAGGATGTTTGCCATGGGAGTGTGCCTTATAAATGCCACAACGGAGGAAACCCCCCAGGTGACCGCCTTGACTATAGGCATTTCAGGGAAGCACGTAGGCCAAGACAGTGCAGGGCCCGCTCTGTCCACAAGCTGTGGGAGCACACTGAGCTTCTCCCTGCTCTGCTGACACCATATGACCTTGAGGTGACTGTCAGCCCTCGACCACCTGGAAAGCAGGGAGCTGCCCGTCCTCCTGTGGGGAGGCCAGCAGGTAGTGGAAACCCAGAGCCTACTTGCTGGCAGGCTGGTTGGTCTGGTGGAGGAGGGGAGGAAGGAAAGGTAGGGAGAGAGGGGCAAAGGGAGAAGGGGAGAAGGGAAAGAAGCTGTCGAGGTTCAAGCAGGACAGCCAGGCTCACCTGGACAGAAGGAGCTGGGGCAGGTGGTGACTGGTCCCCACACTGGTTACCTTCAGCAGGTGAGGGGTCTCCTTCCTTCCTCCCACCCCAAATTATTTTATTTTATACTTATTTTGTTTTTGGTGCACTGCAAGGCATTCCACTGGGGATCTTAGCTCACCAACCAAGGGCTGAACTTGCAGTGGAAGCTCGGAGTCCTAACCACTGGACCATCAAGGAAGTCCCTTCTTCCTCTCCCTTTCTCTGTTTTGACGCCTGGGACTAAGGCCGGGAAGACAGCTGAGCTCCTAGAAACACAAAAGCAGAATATAACCCCCAAAGCACCCTTTGTCTTCCCTGCATGTGGTTCAAGTTCCCACCAGCTCAGTCCTAATTGAGTTAGTCCTTGAGTGAAAGTGGGGTTTCAATTCAGTTCAGTTCAGTTCAGTCGCTCAGTTGTGTCTGACTCTTTGCGACCCCATGAATTGCAGGATGCTAGGCTTCCCTGTCCATCACCAACTCCTGGAGTTCACTCAAACTCATATCCATTGAGTCAGTGATGTGATCCAGCCATCTCATCCTCTGTCATCCTCTTCTCCTCCTGCCCCCAATCCCTCCCAGCATCAAGGTCTTTTCCAGTGAGTCAACTCTTCACATGAGGTGGCCAAAGTACTGGAATTTCAGCTTTAGCATCACTCCTTCCAAAGAACACCCAGAACTGATCTCCTTTAGAATGGACTGGTTGCATCTCCTTGCAGTCCAAGGGACTCTCAAGAGTCTTCTCCAACAGTTCAAAAGCATCAATTCTTCAGCGCTCAGCTTTCTTCACAGTCCAACTCTCACATCCATACATGACCACGGGAAAAACCATAGCCTTGACTAGACGGACATTTGTTGGCAAAGTAATGTCTCTGCTTTTTAATAAGCTAGCTAGTTTGGTCATAACTTTCCTTCCAAGGAGTAAGTGTCTTTTAATTTCATGGCTGCAATCACCATCTGCAGTGATTTTGGAGCCCCCCAAAATAAAGTCTGACACTGTTTCCACTGTTTCCCCACCTATTTCCCATGAAGTGATGGGACCAGATGCCATGATCTTCGTTTTCTGAATGTTGAGCTTTAAGCCAACTTTTTCACTCTCTTCTTTCACTTTCATCAAGAGGCTTTTTAGCTCCTCTTCACTTTCTGCCATAAGGGTGGTGTCATCTGCATATCTGAGGTTATTGATATTTCTCCAGCAATCTTGATTCCAGCTTGTGCTTCTTCCAGTCCAGTGTTTCTCATGATGTCCTCTGCATAGAAGTTAAATAAGCAGGGTGATAATATACAGCCTTGATGAACTCCTTTTCCTATTTGGAACCAGTCTCTTGTTCCATGTCCAGTTCTAACTGTTGCTTCCTGACCTGCATACAGGTTTCTCAAGAGGCAGGTCAGGTGGTCTGGTATTCCCATCTCTTTCAGAATTGTCCACAGTTTATTGTGATCCACACAGTCAAAGGCTTTGGCATAGTCAATAAAGCAGAAATAGATGTTTTTCTGGAACTCTCTTGCTTTTTCCATGATCCAGTGGATGTTGGCAATTTGATCTCTGGTTCCTCTGCCTTTTGTAAAACCAGCTTGAACATCTGGAAGTTCACGGTTCACGTATTGCTGAAGCTTGACTTGGAGAATTTTGAGCATTGCTTTACTAGCATGTGAGATGAGTGAAATTGTGCGGTAGTTTGAGCATTCTTTGGCATTGCCTTTCTTTGGGATTGGAATGAAAACTGACCTTTTCCAGTCCTGTGGCCACTGCTGAGTTTTCCAAATTTGCTGGCATATTGAGTGCAGCACGTTCACAGCATCATCTTTCAGGATTTGAAATAGCTCAACTGGAATGCCATCACCTCCACTAGCTTTGTTCGTAGTGATGCTTTCTAAGGCCCACTTGACTTCACATTCCAAGATGTCTGGCTCTAGATGAGTGATCACACCATCGTGATTATCTTGGTCATGAAAATCTTTTTTGTACAGTTCTTCTGTGTATTCTTGCAACCTCTTCTTCATATCTTCTGCTTCTGTTAGGTCCATACCATTTCTGTCCTTTATCAAGCCCATCTTTGCATGAAATGTTCCCTTGGTATCTTTAATTTTCTTAAAGAGATCTCTAGTCTTTCCCATTGTGTTGTTTTTCTCTATTTCTTTGCATTGATTGCTGAGGAAGGCGTTCTTATCTATCCTTGCCTTGCTTTGGAAATCTGCATTCAGATGCTTGTATCTTTCCTTTTCTCCTTGGCTTTTCACTTCTCTTCTTTTCACAGCTATTTGTAAGGGCTCCCCAGACAGCCATTTTGCTTTTCTGCATTTCTTTTCCATGAGGATGGTCTTGATCCCTGTCTCCTGTACAATGTCTCGAACCTCTGTCCATAGTTCATCAGGCACTCTATCTATCAGATCTAGTCCCTTAAATCTATTTCTCACTTCCACTGTATAATCATAAGGGATTTGATTTAGGTCACACTTGAATGGTCTAGTGGTTTTCCCTACTTTCTTCAATGTAAGTCTGAATTTTGCAGTAAGGAGTTCATGATCTGAGCCACAGTCAGCTCCCGGTCTTATTTTTGTTGACTGTATAGAGCTTCTCCATCTTTGGATGCAAATAATATAATCAATCTGATTTCAGTGTTGACCATCTGGTCATGTCCGTATGCAGAGTCTTCTCTTGTGTTATTGGAAGAGGGTGTTTGCTATGACCAGTGTGTTCTGTTTAGAGATGTTAAACTGTTACTTAATCAAAGTGGCTGGTGGGCTGTGGCCATGGGGCAGAGGGAAGGGGAGGGCTTTGTGGGATGAGAGCTGAAGGGTGCCTTTCTGCACTTTCATTAGTGCTCCAGACAACATTTCCAAACTGCTGACCCTAACCATCAGGGGATTAGAAATCAAGTTAGTGGATTTCAACCAGCATGTTTTAAATGTGGGGGTGGGGAGAATAGGATAGAGAAATAACAGAACGCATTGTATGTAGTAAAGAGAAGTATTGCTTTGTGAAACTGATTCAGACGTGTGTGCACAGTGCAATTGCTTGTGTGTGCAAGCATATTCTGAGCTGTGAGTTGTAAGCAAAAAAGTTTAAAAGCTATCCTCTGATGTATCAGATACTTCTAGAAGTAGAGTTCCTGGGTGTCTGGGTCTAGAGACATGATTGTTACAGAGTGAAGTGACTATCAGGCAAGCCGTGCTCCACGAGGGGCCAGGGAGGGGTCAGGGAGGGGCACCCCAGGACGTGAATCTGAGGACGGGCTGTGTGGAGGGCAGGGTTGCAGGGGGGCAATGGGCAGAGCATTGGGTTCCAACCCTGTGGAGTACAGCAGACCTCAGTGGCAACCATGGCTCCCGTTCAGCTGAGTGAGGGGTTCTGTCTACCCCTTACACATGTAGAGGGGGACTGGGAAGGAAGCAGCAATGTCCAGGGGGCTCCAGAGGCAACTTCAGGCCACACAAGAGTGGACCTGCAGTGGCAGCTTCCTTTGCTCCAAGCAATTTTGGCAGGTGTCTTGATCATCTCAATTTTTAAGGAGCACATCTTTTCCACTTACCTCTCATGCTTGATGGGTCACATCAGTCAAAGAGCCTATTAGTCAAACAATAAGCATTTGGAATTCATATCAACCTGTTTATTTTATCTCTAAAATAATTTTTTCACTGAATCTTTTCATTTAGTACCCTTTGTATTTTATCCCCATTACACTCAACATAAAGTGGGGGTACATCTGGAAAAAACAAACAGAATGATGAAGTGAATGCTGGTTGAAATGCAAGCCTGTGAAAGGAGCAGCTCAGCCTCTGAAGAATAAAGGATGAACCAGCTCGGAGTCCAGCCTGGCAGCATCGCCAGGATGCCCAGCGCCTCCAAGGATGCAAAGCAAATGTCTGAGACCCACGTGATCCTTCACTCAGAGCAGGACCCTCAGGATCACACAGAAAACTAGTACTTTATCTCCAAGACAAACTTTGAAGTTTTAAACAAAAGCAGAGCTGTGCTGACACTGAGCAGAAGGGGCTGTTTCTGTGTAAATAAACGCATCCCACAGGCTAATGAGCTGACTGCCATTTCAGAGGGTCTAACCTCTTCTTCCGAGGCTGACCCAGGGGGAGGACCATTTACTTCGAGCTAATATAGACACATCAAAGGATAACTTTTTTTTTTTAATTCTTTAACTGGAGGGTAATTGCTTTATAATGTGGTGCTGGTTTCTGCCATACAACATTGGGAATCAGTCATAACTATACACAAATATCTCCTTCCCCTTGAGCCTCCCTCCTGCTCCCCAAAAGGATAAATTTGAAAAATCATCTTTCTTAAGGAAAAGGAGGAGAAAACCTTATTTTCAGATAAGGGGATGAGAAGGCATCCTCGTGAACCTCAGTGTTGCTCTAGCTTTAGGGAACAGGGAAGGAACAGCCCATCCTTAAAAAGTTATTTGCCTATCACTGATTTCAATGGCAGGAAGTTATTCATGAGAAAAGCCCTCTGTTATTCTTTCTCAAGTCTCAGGGATGATGAGCAGCAGCTCTACAGCCTGTTCACTTGCTCCCTCCCTCCCGTGTGGTCGGATGGTCTTGAGTTTCTCCTCTTCTGAACCTCTGGTGCAGCCCAGTAGAATGGAGGGAGTCAGTGATGCTTCTTGGCCCCTCCTGAAGTCCTGCCTTTATTCCACACATGCAGACACTGGGGTTGCTCTTAGCACAGGCCTCTGCCCTGCAGCATCTTTTGGCCTTTCCCTCCTGTGCACTAAAGCCAGAGAGGCCACAGGAAGCTGAGCCCTTGGACGGCCAGGCTGGTTGGAAAGAGAAGGGGGAGGGGCTAGGGAGGGCTGAGGGTCCTACGAAGGGGATGATGTCAGCAAGATGCTGGCCTCTTTGTTTCCATGAAGGGTTTCCTGCCAGGAGGACCAGCAGCATCAAGCCACACCCTGCAAATCCCACAGCTCCCTCTAGCCTTTCAGGGGCAGCTCATCCTGGAAGGACTGGGCGTGGGCTTGGGGAGTGTGCAGGTCCTGCAGCCACAGCCTGAACGCGATCGCACCTCCCTGCCGCTGCTCCTCCGCCAGGGCCTGTCCTGCAGTGTGTGAGACAGGAGGCCCAGGTCCATGCTCTCCAGGGCCCATGTTTCCTGCTCACTTCCCTGGGTCTGCAGAGACCAGACCCAGCAGATGTGGCGGTGGACCTGACCATGCTTGAGTTGTTAGGGCCCTAAGTGACCTAAAAGGTGAATTGGAAATAGGCTGAGTCCAAGGAAGCTGCTCCCGACGGAAATGTCATTTGATTGGTTGCTTTACCTACACATTTGCAGGGGTGCTAAGTCGCTTCCGTTGTGTCTGACTCTGGGCAACACTATGGACTGTAGCCTGCCAGGCTCCTCTGCCCAAGGGATTCTCCAGGCAAGAATACTAACGTAGGTTGCCATGCCCCCTTCCAGGGAATCTTCCCGCCTCAGGGATCTAACCCATGTCTCTTATATCTCCGGCACTGGCAGACGGGGTTTTGTTTGTTTGTTTGTTTGTTTTATTATTAGGGCCACTTGGGAAGCATCAGCCTTGTCAAAAATTGTTATTTTATGGGTTTTTTTTTTGATAGTAGCCATCTTAATGAGTGCGAGGTGATATCTCATTGTGTTTTTTACTTGCATTTCCCTACTGATTAGCAATACTGAGCCTCTTTTCATATGCTTATGCATATGTTGGTCCACTTTATGGTGGCCCATAAATCCCTTAGGCTCTGTTCACTTGTCTTTAAACTCTTCTATTTCTCTTCCTCAGACTCAATAATTTCACTTATACATTTATACAACACATGGGGCTTCCCTCAGTGGCTCAGCAGTGAAGAATCTGCCTGTGACGCAGGAGCCTCAAGAGATGCAGGTTCAATCCCTGGGTCAGGAAGAACCCCCTGGGCAGGGGCAGGCCACTCTGGATGTGAGAGAAAGACCACACACACCAGTGCTTCAGTACCGCTGAGGCAGAACTCTCAGGAGGCTGGGCTGTCCCGCCAGCATGAAGTCATCCACGGGACGCAAGGAGCTCCACAGGACCACACACCTGTGATCTCAGCGTGAAGACGCTGCCTCTCTCAAGCTATGGGACCTTGATCAATTCCTTGACCCTCAGGGAGCCTGTCTTCTCATCTGTGAGGTGAGGAGAATCACAGGATGGTGGTGGGCCTAAGCAGAGCTAAGAGTCTCCCGTAGCCTTTTGGGAAACTACAGGCCACAGTCAGTCCGGGTGGACACAGCTGTCAGCACCTGGAGTCCTCCTTGCCCAGCCTTCCATGGAGGAGGGGAGCTGATAGCCTGGTGGGGCTGAGCCAGCCTTAGCTGCGGATGGGCCATCAGCCTGGGGCCATGCAGGCTCCCCAGCGCCATATCCAGATGGCTGAGTCCTCCTGGAACCTGGCAACTACAGAGGATTCAGTTTTTCTGAAGGGCAGATTGCTCTGGGTCATGCCTGGATGGCCCAGCATAGGGCAGTTCCTGCCATCTGGAGCCTGAGCTTCAGCTGGACCCATAAGTGGGCCAAGTTCAGGGTAAACAGCCAGACACAGGAAGAAACAACAAATTGTACGGTGTTTCCCCAATTCCTGGAATCTTGGGTGGCTCAGCGATAAAGAGTCCACCTATCAATGCAGGAGCCACAGGAGTTCAATCCCTGGGTGGGAAGGTCCCTGGGGAAGAAAATGGTGACCCACTCCAGTATTGTTGCCTAGGAAATCGCATGGACAGAGAAGCCTGGAAGGCTACAGTCCATGGGTAGCAAAGAGCTGGACAGGACTGAATGACATAACACTCCTCCAGTTCCTAGCCCTGTGGACTCCTGGTAAAAAGTGTAGGACTAAAGACTTCTTCAGAGGTTTAACTACCCAACCCCCCCACCCCCACACACATGTATAAACATTTGTTGTATGCTGCTGCTAAGTCACTTCAGTCATGTCCAACTCTTTGCAACCCTGTGGATTGTAGCCTACCAGGCTTCTCTGTCTATGTGGATTCTCCAGACAAGAATATTGGATGAGTTGCCATTCAGGCATGACCCAGAGCAATCTGCCCTTCAGAAAAACTGAATCCTCTGTAGTTGCCAGGTTCCAGGAGGACTCAGCCATCTGGATATGGCGCTGGGGAGCCTGCATGGCCCCAGGCTGATGGCCCATCCGCAGCTAAGGCTGGCTCAGCCCCACCAGGCTATCAGCTCCCCTCCTCCATGGAAGGCTGGGCAAGGAGGACTCCAAGTGCTGACAGCTGTGTCCACCCGGACTGACTGTGGCCTGTAGTTTCCCAAAAGGCTACGGGAGACTCTTAGCTCTGCTTAGGCCCACCACCATCCTGTGATTCTCCTCACCTCACAGATGAGAAAACAGGCTCCCTGAGGGTCAAGGAAATGATCAAGGTCCCATAGCTTGAGAGAGGCAGCGTCTTCACACTGAGATCACAGGTGTATGGTCCTGTGGAGCACCTTGCGTCCCGTGGATGACTTCATGCTGGCGGGACAGCCCAGCCTCCTGAGAGTTCTGCCTCAGCGATACTGAAGCACTGGTGTGTGTGGTCTTTCTCTCACATCCAGAGTGGCCTGCACCTGCCGAGGGGGCTCTTTACCCTTCCCTGGACTGACTCACCGTATGTGCAATGATTTCTCCCACCCAGTATCTCCCTCCCCAGAGAGGAGCTTTGTAGGGTAGAATCTGTGGGTCAGGTAAGATCAGGGACATCTGTTGATTGCTGAAAACAGCACACGGTGGGCTCAGCTGCATACCCGCCCTTGGCAGGACCCAGGCTGCAGTGTCTGTGTTGCTTGTTTGCACGGAAAGGGCTTTTATCTCTGTGAGATCAAGCACAGGTGACCAAATTGTTCTTGTTCCCTCATTGGGAACTGTCTCCTGGAGAACCAGGAAGAAAGTAATGATGAACTTTGCCCAGTTTTCCTTTCTTTGGCTGCTTAGGCAAAGATGCCTTAAATTTTCCTTTTGTTCTGTTTGAGGACATCTTATCAGGAGAGAAGATTTCATCAAGATGAAAGGATCAAGTCCTGTTTTCTGGTCATCCGAGCCTCCCCCTAGCCCCCGCCGGCCTCCTTCCAGTGTGCAGGCCCCGGGCAGCGGCTACAACACACGCTTTGTTCCTCAGGCCCAGGGGAGCCGGGGGCGGGGGGGGGGGGGGGGGGGGGGGGAGGCGGCTGGCTACAAAAACGTTCCTGTGCTCACCAAGCCTAACCTTGACACCTGGCATCTCTCCCAGGACCCCACTTTCCCTGACTCAAGCAGGATTTTGAGTTAATGAAATTGTAGTCCTTTGAATAGACTATGGTTCTCAAGCTCAAATTACATTCACCACTCACTGTGTCTAGATGGCTCCAGCGTTTTTTTTTTTTTTTTAATAAATAATCCCCTCCCAAATCCTCAGGAGATAATTCACATTATTGTTTTCATAGACTATGGCCCCAGTGGTAACACATCTTTATTGGCTGAGCCGACCCAGGCTATGCACTGCACTGGGCAATTTGTTCTCATTTTTCTTTAACAGTCACAGTGATGCAAAAGGAGCCCAATAAGAGCTCCATTTTTCTCATCAGGGGATCAAGGTTTTGTGCAAAGTTGCCCAGCTAGAATGTGGTAGAAGCCAAACTTCTACCCACAGTCGTCTGATGGTAAAGCCCGTGAGGCTTCATGGGGTCCCTCTGAGGGCTGGTCGTCCACAACTCCACAGAGACAATTCCCGGTGGCAGCGTTTGCACATGAAATATGCTTCAAATAAGGGCTCCCCAGGGGGCGCAGTGGTAAAGAATCCGCCTGCCAATGCATGAGACACCAGAGATGCAGATTCCAGCCCTGGGTCAGCAAGATCCTCTGAAGGAGAGCATGGTAGCCCACTCCAGTATTCTCTCCTGAGAATCCCATGGACAGAGGAGCCTGGTGGGCTACAGTCCAAGGGGTCGAAAAGAGTCAGACATGACAACACACACACAAATAAATTAGCTTGGTTTGTATTACTTCTTTTCAGCTGGTGTAAAGCTGCCCCATGGTGGGGTAGTCACATAAAAGTTGGCCTCCTGTTGCCTTGACACACGATGCTTTTTTCCCCTAGAACTGTTCTGTTCCTTCAGCTACAACACATCACACCATTGACTCCACCCTCCCTCAAATATTGTGATTAGCACAGTGCCGAGGACGAGAAAGAGAACGGAAATCTTTCAAAACTACGCCTCCTTAGTACTTTCCCTTTAGAAAGTTGGAAGGGAAGCTCCTATCCAGAGCCTCATCTCCAAGTGGAGTCCATAGCTGCTGTTATTATTATTAATATTTTATTTTCACTCGAGAGTGTTAAGAGTCAATGTTAGTACTGGGGCAAATATACATCCACAAAAAGAAAATCAATTCTGATTGTGGTCTACTTACTCTGGATTTATTTACCACTTTTTAAAAAGTGGAGGGAAGAGGACCATGTTGGGTAAAAATCACCAGCACATCCAGATGATGTGAAACTCTATAAGACAGTGACCTGGTTTGTTTTTCAACAATAGCAACATGGGAAGAAAATGAAAAGAAATAGGGGAGGGGAGGATGTACAGATGAGAAAAGGCTTCAGGGACATTTCAACCAGTCTCAGTGTAGGGCTTTTTTTGAATCTCAAATCAATCAAATGAAATTTTAAAAATTAATAGGACAATTAGAGAAATGGAAACACTGTGTGGATACATAATGAAACTAAGGATCTAAATTATTTTTTTAAAGATGTAATGATAATGTTATTACAATTGTACACTTTGTTTTTTTAATATAAATTTATTTATTTTAATTGGAAGTTAATTACTTTACAATATTGTATTGGTTTTACCATACATAAACATGAATCCACCACAGGTATACATGTGTTCCCCATCCTGAACCCCCCTCCCTCCTCTCTCCCTGTACCATCCATCTGGGTCGTCTCAGTGCACCAGCCCCAAGCATCCAGTATCATGCATCGAACCTGGACTGGCGATTCGCTTCATATATGATATTATACATGTTTCAATGCCATTCTCCCAAATCATCCCACCCTCTCCCTCTCCCACAGAATCCAAAAGACTGTTCTATATATCTGTTTCTCTTTTGCTGTCTCACATACAGGAGAAGGCAATGGCACCCCACTCCAGTACTCTTGCCTGGAAAATACCATAGATGGAGGAGCCTAGTGGGCTGCAGTCCATGGGATCATGAAGAGTCAGACACGACTGAGCGATTTCCCTTTCCCTTTTCACTTTCATGCATTGGAGAAGGAAATGGCAACCCACTCCAGTGTTCTTGCCTGGAGAATCCCAGGGATGGGGGAGCCTGGTGGGCTTCTGTCTATGGGGTCGCTCAGAGTCAGACACGACTGAAGCGACTTAGCAGCAGCAGCAGCATACAGGGTTATCGTTACCATCTTTCTAAATTCCATATATATATGTTAGTATACTGTATTGGTGTTTTTCTTTCTGACTTACTTCACTCTGTATAATAGGCTCCAGTTTCATCCACCTCATTAGAACTGATTCAAATGTATCCTTTTTAATGGCTGTGTAATACTTCACTGTATCTGTGTACCACAGCTTTCTTATCCATTCATCTGCTGATGGACATCTAGGTTGCTTCCATGTCCTGGCTATTATAAACAGTGCTGCAATGAACACTGGGGTACACGTATCTCTTTCAATTCTGGTTCCCTCAGTGTGTATGCCCAGCAGTGGGATTGCTGGGTCATAATGCAGTTCTATTTCCAGTTTTTTAAGGAATCTCCACACTGTTCTCCATAGTGGCTGTACTAGTTTGCATTCCCACCAACAGTGTAAGAGGGTTCCCTTTTCTGCACACCCTCTCCAGCATTTATTGCTTGTAGACTTTTGGATCGCAGCTATTCTGACTGGAGTGAAATGGTACCTCATTGTGGTTTTGATTTGCATTTCTCTGATAATGAGTGATGTTGAGCATCTTTTCATGCGTTTGTTAGCCATCTGTATGTCTTCTTTGGAGAAATGTCTGTTTAGTTCTTTGGTCCATTTTTTTATTGGGTCGGTTATTTTTCTGGAATTGAGCTGCAAGAGTTGCTTATATATTTTTGAGATTAGTTGTTTGTCAGTTGCTTCATTTGCTATTATTTTCTCCCATTCTGAAGGCTGTCTTTTCACTTTACTTATAGTTTCCTTCATTGTGCAGAAGCTTTTAATTTTAATTAGGTCCTATTTGTTTATTTTTGCTTTTATTTCCAATATTCTGGGAGGTGGGTCATAGAGGATCCTGCTGTGATATATGTCGAAGTGTTTTGCCTATGTTCTCCTCTAAGAGTTTTATAATTTCTGGTCTTACATTTAAATCTTTAATCCATTTTGAGTTTATTTTTTTGTGTATGGTGTTAGAAAGTGTTCTAGTTTCATTCTTTTACAAGTAGTTACCAGTTTTCCCAGCACCACTTGTTAAAGAGATTGTCTTTAATCCATTGTATATTCTTGCCTCCTTTGTCAAAGATAAGGTGTCCATAGGTGCATGGATTTATCTCTAGGCTTTCTATTTTGTTCCCCTGATCTATATTTCTGTCTTTGTGCCAGTACCATACTGTCTTGAGGACTGTGGCTTTGTAGTAGAGCCTGAAGTCAGGCAGGTTGATTCCTCCAGTTCCATTCTTCTTTCGCAAGACTGCTTTGACTATTTGAGGTTTTTGTATTTCCATACAAATTGTGAAATTATTTGTTCTAGTTCTGTGAAAAATACCGTCGGTAGCTTAATAGGGATTGCATTGAATCTATAAATTGCTTTGGGTAGTATACTCATTTTCACTATATTGATCCTTCTGATCCATGAACATGGTATATTTCTCCATCTATTAGTGTCCTCTTTGATTTCTTTCACCAGTGTTTTATAGTTTTTTGTGTATAGGTTTTTAATTTCTTTAGGTAGATATATTCCTAAGTATTTTATTCTTTTCATTGCAATGGTGAATGGAATTGTTTCCTTAATTTCTTTATCTGCTTTCTCATTATTAGTGTATAGGAATGCAAGGGATTTCTGTGTGTTGATTTTATATCCTGCAACTTTACTATATTAGTTGATTAGCTCTAGTAATTTTCTGGTGCAGTCTTTAGGGTTTTCTATGTAGAGGATCATGTCATCTTCAAACAGTGAGAGTTTTACTTCTTTTCCAATTTGGATTCCTTTTATTTCTTTTTCTGCTCTGATTGTTGTGGCCAAAACTTGCAAAACTATGTTGAATAGTAATGGTGAAAGTGGGCACCCTTGTCTTGTTCCTGACTTTAGAAGACAGGCTTTCAATTTTTCACCATTGAGGATAATGGTTGCTGTGGGTTTGTCATATATAGCTTTTATTATGTTGAGGTATGTTACTTCTATTCCTGCTTTCTGGAGAGTTTTTATCATAAATTGATGTTGAATATTGTCAAAGGCTTTCTCTGCATCTATTGAGATAATCATATGGCTTTTATCTCTCAATTTGTTAATGTGGTGTATTACATTGATTGATTTGTGGATATTGAAGAATCCTTGCATCCTTGGGATAAAGCCCACTTGGTCATGGTGTATGATCTTTTTAATGTGTTGTTTGATTTTTATTGCTAGAATTTTGTTAAGGATTTTTTGCATCTATGTTCATCAGTGATATTGGCCTTTTTTGTGGCATCTTTGTCTGGCTTTGGTATTAGGGTGATGGTGGCCTCATAGAATGAGTTTGGAAGTTTACCTTCCTCTGCAATTTTCTGGAAGAGTTTGAGTAGGATAGCTGATAGCTCTTCTATAATTTTTGGTAGAATTCAGGTGTGAAGCCATCTGGACATGGGCTTTTGTTTGCTGGAAGATTTTTGATTACATTTTCGATTTCTGTGCTTGTGATGGGTCTGTTAAGATTTTCTGTTTCTTCCTGGTTCACTTTTGGAAAGTTGTACTTTTCTAACAATTTGTCCATTTCTTCCACGTTGTCCATTTTATTGGCATATAATTGCTGATAGTAGTCTCATGATCCTTTGTACTTCTGTGTTGTCTGTTGTGATCTCTCTATTTTATTTTCTAATTTTATTGATTTGATTTTTCTCCCTTTGTTTCTTGATGAGTCTGGCTAATGCTTCGTCAATTTTATTTTTATTTATTTATTTATTTTGCCATTTGCTATTTCTTTTAAATTTATTTTTAATAGAAGGATAATCACATTACAGCAGTACATTTGTTTCTGCCAAACATCAACATGAATCAGCCATAGGTATACCTTTGTCCCCTCCCTCTTCCACCTCCCTCCCCATCCCACCCTTCTAGGTTGTCACAGAGCCTCAGTTTGAGTTCCCTGAATCATACAGCAAATTCCCATTGGCTCTCTGTTTTACATATGGTAATGTGTGTTTCTATGTTACTCTCTCTGTACATCCCACCCTCTCTTTCCTCTCCCTCCTTGTGTCCATAAGTCTGTTCTCTATGGCCATGGGACATCTTTTGGTGATAATATATCAACAGGCTACCTTTTTCTCATAGTGAAAATTATCATCCTTAAAACCATCACACAGCTCATTGAACTTTTTATTTCTACATAAGAAAAATCAATCTTCAGATATAACTCATACTGAATTAATTTGCTACTTGGATTAACAGTTAAATTATTGAAAAGTGCTTGAAATGATTTAACAATGCAGACTAATGGATCCCCTTAATTTTGACACTGTAAATCTTACAAACTTTAATTAATGTAACATTTTCATGAGTCAAATGCTCTCTTAAGTAGGAGAAGATTTTAAATGACATTAATAAAAATTTTTATCTAATAAAATTGTTTGTAGTGTTCTCTTTTAGAAAAGCCTACTTCTTAAAGACTAGTGTACTAATGATTATACTTCAATTTTATTTATCCTCTCAAAGAACCAGCTTTTGGCTTTGTTGATTTTTGCTATGGTCTCTTTTGTTTCTTTTGCATTTATTTCTGCCCTAATTTTTAAGATTTCTTTCCTTCTACTAACCCTGGGGTTCTCCATTTCTTCCTTTTCTAGTTGCTTTAGGTGTAGAGTTAGTTTATTTATTTGACCTTTTTCTTGTTTCTTGAGGTATGCCTGTATTGCTATGAACTTTCCCCTTAGCACTGCTTTTACAGTGTTGAACAGGTTTTAGGTTGTTGTGTTTTCATTTTCATTCATTTCTATGCATATTTTGATTTCATTTTTGATTTCTTCTGTGATTTGTTGGTTATTCAGAAGCGTGCTATTCAGCCTCCAAATGTTGGAATTTTTAATAGTTTTTCTCCTGTAATTGAGATCTAATCTTACTGCATTGTGGTCAGAAAAGATGCTTGGAATGATTTCAACTTTTTTGAATTTACCAAGGCTAGATTTATGGCCCAGGATGCGGTCTATCTTGGAGAAGGTTCCGTGTGCACTTGAGAAAAAGGTGAAATTCATTGTTTTGGGGTGAAATGTCGTATAGATGTCAATTAGGTCTAACCGGTCTATTGTATCATTTAAAGTTTGTGTTTCCTTGTTAATTTTCTGTTTAGTTGATCTATCCATAGGTGTGAGTGGGGTATTAAAGTCTCCCACTATTATTGTGTTATTGTTAATTTCCCCTTTCATACTTGTTAGCATTTGTCTTACATATTGTGGTGTTCCTATGTTGGGTGCATATATATTTATAATTGTGATATCTTCTTCTTGGATTGATCCTTTGATCATTATGTAGTGTCCTTCTTTGTCTCTTTTCACAGCCTTTGTTTTAAAGTCTATTTTATCTGATATGAATATTGCTACTCCTGCTTTCTTTTGGTCTCTCTTTGGAAGGAATATCTTTTTCCAGCCCTTCACTTTCAGTCTGTATGTGTCCCTTGTTTTGAGGTGGGTATCTTGTAGACTACATATATAGGGGTCTTGTTTTTGTGTCCATTCAGTCAGTCTTTGTCTTTTGGTTGGGGCATTCAACCCATTTATGTTTAAGGTGATTATTGATAAGTATGATCCCGTTGACATTCACTTTATTGTTTTGGGTTCGAGTTTATACACTTTTTTTTGTGTTTCCTGTCTAGAGAATATCCTTTAGCATTTGTTGGAGAGCTGCTTTGGTGGTGCTGAATTCTCTCAGCTTTTGCTTGTCTGTGAAGCTTTTGATTTCTCCTTCATATTTGAATGAGATCCTTGCTGGGTACAGTAATCTGGGCTGTAGGTTATTTTCTTTCATCACTTTAAGTATGTTCTGCCATTCCTTCCTGGCTTGAAGAGTTTCTATTGAAAGATCAGCTGTTATCCTAATGGGAATCCCCTTGTGTGTTACTTGTTTTTCCCTTGCTGCTTTTAATATTTGTTCTTTGTGTTTGATCTTTGTTAATTTGATTAATATGTGTCTTGGGATGTTTCACCTTGGGTTTATCCTGTTTGGGACTCTCTGGGTTTCTTGGACTTGGGTGATTATTTCCTTCCCCATTTTAGGGAAGTTTTCAACTATTATCTCCCCAAGTATTTTCTCATGGTCTTTCTTTTTGTCTTCTTCTTCTGGGACTCCTATGATTCGAATGTTGGGGCGTTTAACACTGTCCTGGAGGTCTCTGAGATTGCCCTCATTTCTTTTAATTCGTTTTTCCTTTTTCCTCTCTGATTCATTTATTTCTACCATTCTATCATCTAATTCACTAATCCTATCTTCTGCCTTGTTATTCTACCATTTTTTTTTGTCTCCAGAGTGTTTTTCATCTCATTTATTGCATTATTCATTATATATTGACTCTTTTTTATTCCTTCTAGGTCCTTGTTAAACCTTTCTTGCATCTTCTCAATGCTTGTCTCCAGGCTATTTATCTGTGATTCCATTTTGGTTTCAAGATTTTGGATCATTTTCACTATCATTATTCAGAATTCTTTATCAGGTAGATTCCCTATCTCTTCCTCCTTTATTTGATTTGGTGGCCTTTTTCCTGTTCCTTTACCTGCTGGGTATTCCTCTGTCTGTTCATCTTGTTTATATTGCTGAGTTTGGGGTGTCCATTCTGTATTCTGGCAGTTTGTGGAGTTTCTTTATTGTTTCCTCATTGTGGGTGGGGTTCTATAGGTGGCTTGTCAAGGTTTCTTGGTTAGGGAAGGTTGTGTTGGTATTCTGGTGGGTGGAGCTGGGTTTCTTCTCTTTGGAGTGCAATGAAGTGTCCATTAATGAGTTATAAGATGTCAATGGTTTTAGAGTAACTTTGGGCAGCCTGTATATTGGAGCTCAGGGCTGTGTTCTTGTGTTGCTAGAGAATTTGCATGGTGTTTCTTGCTCTGGAACTTGTTGGCCCTTGGGTAGTGCTTGGTTTCAGTGTAGGTATGGAGGTGTTTGATGAGCTCCTGTCAATTAATGTTCCCTGGAGTCAGGAGTTTTCTGATGTTCTCAGGGTTTGGACTTAAACTTCCTGCTTCTGGTTTTCAGTCTTACATTTACAGTAGTCTCAAGACTTCTCCTTCTATACAGCACCGTTGATAAAACATCTAGGTTAAAGATGAAAAGTTTCTCCACAGTGAGGGACACCCAGAGAGGTTCACAGAGTTACATGGAGAAGAGAAGAGGGAGGAGGGTGTTAGAGGTGACCCGAATGAGATGAGGTGGAATCAAAAGAGGAGAGAGCAAGCTAGCCAATAATCACTTCCTTATGTACATTCCACAACTGGACCGCTCAGAGATGTTCATGGAGTTATACAGAGAGGAAAAGAAGGAAGAAGGAGACAGAGGTGGTCAGGAGGATAAAAGGGGGGAATCAAAAGGAAAGAGACAGATCCAGCCAGGAATCAGTTCCCTAAGTGTTCTCCGCCATCTGGAACACACAGAAATTCACAGAGTTGCGTAGAGAAGACAAGGGGTATGGAGGAGACACACGCGATCTGGTGGAGAAAAAGGAGAGTCCAAAGGGGGAGAGAGCAGTCAAGCCAGTAATCTCTCTCCCAAGTAAAAATGGTACTGAAGATTGGGTTCTTAAAGGTACAAAATTGATAACAAATATCAAAGAGCAAAGCTTAAAGATCTAGAGTAGAGTTTGAAATTTCAAAAATACAGTATTAAAGAAAAGAAGGAAAAAAGAGGGAAAAAACAAAGTCACAAAAATTATAAAATATATATATATGAAGTTTGCTTTTAAAAAATAGGGTCTTTTTTTTTTGCAAAGTAATAGTAGGTTATAAAAGTGAAAATTAAAGGAGTAATAGAGGACTTAAAAATTAAAAAAAAAAAGAATGATCGTAAAAATAGTAAAAATATATCTAGGACTTTCTCTGGTGTTGTTGTGGGTATTGTGGGGTCAGTTCATTTTCAGATAGTTCCTTGGTCCGGCTTATATTTCTCAAGATCTATAGGCCCCTTCCTATGTAGTTGGTACTATCGACAGGGTTTTAATCTATTGCACCTCTCATTTCCAAGGTGGTTCCCTGTTTTAGCTTCTTCTGTTTGCTGGTCTCTTCAGTGTCTGATTTCAGCCCTGACACAGAGGGGGCAGTGGTGGACACTTTTTTTAAGGCTCACTTGTTCAGTCGTTCTGTGGGGAGGGAGGGACGCTGCAAACAAATAACACTGGTGTGTGCTCAGAGTGCCTCAGCAACACTGGGCCTGCCCCAGCTCACGGTGCATGTACCCTCCCTGCCCACACTGCTCAGACTCTAGGTTGCTCCACTGGGAGCCATCTGAGGCCTGCCCTGGGCTGCATGCACCTCCCAGGTCTAAGCTGCTCAGGTTCAGGCACTCGGGGTAGTCCTCAGAGGTACAGACTTGGTTGGGCCTGCATTTTGTGCCCTTCCCAGGTCCAAGCAGCTCAGGTGATAAGGTGTTTGGTGAGCGCGGTCGCTGCGACTTATCACCTCCCCCGTCCCTGCTGCTTGTTTTTCTGGGTGTACAACTGGTGCACCTTCTCAGGTGGATGTTGACCGTCCAGAACCCCAAGAAGTCTTAGTTAGCAAAGAAGCCTGCTTACAGTTTTGTAGATAATGTCTCTCTGGGGCTGCGATTGCTCCCTTCCAGCTCTGGCTGCCTGTCACCAGAAGGGGATGGTCTGCAGCTGGCTATCTCTGTTCAGTCCTTTGTTCTGTATGCAGGCCTGGCAGTGTCTTAGGTTAGGGCTGGCTTTTCACATGGTAGTTATCACACAGTCTGGTTTGTTAGCCCAAATTAGTTCCCTCAGATTGCGCTCGGGGCATTCAGGCCAGATCCTTACTCTAAGCACTGCAGCCCACGCCTCCCTGCCCAGCCCCCGCTTGCTAGTGGTGGGTGCAGGCATCTGCGCTGCTTCTCTGCTGGGTGAGTTACTGTTGGGCTCATAATCTGTGGATTTTAATTATTTATTTATTTTTCCTCCCTGTTATGTTGCCCTCTGTGCTTCCAAGGCTCGCCACAGAGTCGGCAGTGAGAGTGTTTCCTGGTGTTTGGAAACTTCTCTCTTTTTAAGACTCCCTTTCCAGGATGGAGCTCCATCCCTACCTCTTTTGTCAACTTTTATATTTTTTCCTACCTCCTTTCGAAGACAATGGGCTGCTTTTCTGGGTGCCTGATGTCCTCTGCTGGCATTCAGAAGTTGTTTTGTGGAATTTACTCACGTTTAAATGATCTTTTGATGAATTTGTGGGAGAGAAAGTGGTCTCCCCGTCCTATTCCTCCGCCATCTTAGGACCGCCCCCTACCATTGTACAGTTTGAATAGTCTTTATCTGTTATTTATATATGTTGAAATACACATGCAATGATATGATACCTGATATTTGCTTCACTTCTTGCTACTGTGGGTGAAAACAGCAGCCATCAAATATTGATAATTGTTGGAGCCAGGTAATTTAGTACATTGTATTATTGGACATTGTTTGTGACTTTGTATATGTTTGTACAATAACAAGTTAAAAACCAAAGGAAACCAAGAGCAGACTCTCTGTGCTCCCTTCCTAAGAGGTGGATCCTGAGAAGAGGATAAAATGTGGACTCTGGGCTCAGCTGCTGTGCGGGGCTCGCCCTCGTGCCCAGGCAGGAGCTGAACTGGATGGAGCTGCCTCGGGGAGAAGAGAACTGGTATATTTTGAAGGTAAAGAAGACAGTAACAGACAGGACTCCGCAGCACAATGGCTGTCTCTGAGGCGTTTTCACAGAGAGTCGTTACTTATTAGCTACAATTCATGTACTTTTATTTTTTTTAATATAAATTTATTTATTTTAGTTGGAGGCTAATTACTTTACAATATTGTATTGGTTTTGCCATGCATTGACATGAATCCGCCAGGGGTGTACATGTGTTCTCCATCCTGAACCTCCCTCCTACCTCCCTCCCCATCCCATCCCTCTGGGTCATCATGTACTTTTAGAACTAGGGCAGATAACAATGTTCACAAACCTTCTAAAGGTGTTTGGGCAAAATAGCTAGAGGCTGATGCAGAAACAGAGGGATTAAAAAAATAAAATGTGTGAAAATGCAAGAGAGTGATGACACATTGTGAGTAGGACCCAGACCCCAAATGGGCCTGGACCTGGATCCTGGCTCTGCATTACCCCCAACCTGCCAGGTGCTCTGGGGTTGGGATGCAGGTGGGGCTGTCTGGCTGCCCACTCAGCTGCCCGACAGCATGGCCAGCTCTTCATGAAACAGGCTCAAGAACTGAGCTTGCCCAGAGCTTTGGTCAGTGTGCCAAAAAAAAAAAATGAATTCTCTACAGTTTTGAATCATTCTTTTTTTTTTTTTTTGAATCATTCCTAAACATGAGTTTTATACTGTAAATGTATACTTTACACATATGTAGGCACTGATACTACTATTCTGCAAGGTTTTAAACCTTAAATGAATAACCTCACATTTCATTTGTCATTTTATGACTTGATTTTTCTGCAAAATTGTGTTTGACAATTTATCCTTGTGGGGTCAGCTAGTTTGAGTTCCTTTGAATGTCACAACGAAATTAAAAATTGTCTAGACCCACATAAAAAAAGAAAAGGGTAATATTAATTTTAGTGACATTTTACTTAGTCCCACATAGCCTAAATAGTATTTCCCCTCATTTTACAAATGAGGAAAAGGAACGATTTGCCCAAGGGCTCATGCCAATAAGAAGCAAGCTGAGATGCACATCTGGACCCTCAGTGCTGGGCACCTGCCCAGAGGGACCCGAAGGTCTAGCCTTTAGCCGTCATCTCCCCATGGACTAACCAAGGAGAAGGGTCTTCTCTCGCTAGGGATCTAACCGTTCCATGCCCTGCTGTTATGGGAAGTCTGAGGACCACAGAAGTGGCTCAAGGGTGAGGGGCAGAGGCACCCAGAAGGACGGAGGGGCAGGCACACTGCCTACCTCCTCTGACCAGGGTAACACTGCACTGAGAGAAAACTGCCCAGGGAGCCTGCTCCTCCGTCCCTCTGGGTGCCTCTGACCCTCACCCTTGAGCCACCTCCGTGGTCCTCAGACTTCCACAACAGCAGGGCATGGAACGGTTAGATCCCTAGCGAGAGAAGACTTGTCTCCTTGGTTCGTCCATGGAGGGATGAGGGCTAAAGACTAGACCTTCGGGTCCCTCTGGGCAGGTGTCCAGCACTGAGGGTCCAGATGTGCCTCTCAGCTTGCTTCTTATTGGCATGAGCCCTTGGGCAAATCGTTCCTTTTCCTCATTTGTAAAATGGGGGGAAATACTATTTAGGCTATGTGGGACTAAGTAAAAGGTCACTAAAATTAATATTACCCTTTTCTTTTCTTGTGTGGGTCTAGACAATTTTTTGGCACCCCACTCCAGTACTCTTGCCTGGAGAATCCCATGGATGGAGGAGCCTGGTGGACTGCAGTCCATGGGGTCGCTAAGAGTCAGACACGACTGAGCGACTTCACTTTGACTTTTCACTTTCATGCATTGGAGAAGGCAATGGCAACCCACTTCAGTATTCTTGCCTGGAGAATCCCAGGGATGTGGGAGCCTGGTGGGCTGCCGTCTCTGGGGTCGCACAGAGTTGGAGACAACTGAAGCGACTTAGCAGCAGCAGCAGACAATTTTTAATTTCATTGTGGCATTCAAAGGAACTCAAACTGCACCCACAAGGATAAATTGCCAAACATAATTTTGCAGAAAAATCAAGTCATAAAATGACAAATGAAGTGTGAGATTATTCATTTAAGGTTTAAAACATTGCAGAATAATAGTATCAGTGCCTACATATGTGTAAAGTATACATTTACAGTATAAAACTCATGTTTAGGAATGATTCAAAACTGTAGAGAATTCATTTTTTGGCACACTAACCACTGGGGCCCTTTTGACTCTGGGCACTTTCCAGCCCACCCCTGAATGAGGGTTCTGCAGGACCCAGCTGGGGAAATGCTGACTTAAAAATGTAATGTCTACTGGGGCTTCCCTGGTGGTCCAGGGGCCAAGACTCCTAGCTCCCAGTGCAGGGGCCAGAGTTTGATCCCAGAGAACTGGACCCCACATGCTCCAACTAGGAGTTTGTGTGCCGCAACTAAAAAAAAAAAAAAAAAGTAATGTCTGCTGATGAAATTGAGTAATGGCCCAATAGGCCAGAGAAAAAGATTTGATAAAACCAGGAAAAGGCAAAATAAAGAGAATTTTCCAGAATATGGGAGAGGAAAGACCCAAGGAGCCCAGCTGTTTCTCAGCCCTCTCTTCAGAGGGAGAACTGGCCCCGAGGTAGAAACATGGTGCTCCTCACATGAGGTGGGGGTGTCCCCAGGAAGGCCCAGAGCGGTGGGCATGCCCATGACACCAAGTTGCTGGGGCCAAGACCCAGTGCGGCCACTTGGGCAAGTTACTTACCTCACCAGCCTTGACTTTCATCTGTAAAGTAGGATGATAATGGTCACAGCTGAATGGGCACCATGAGGGTGAAATAATGTAATATTAGTACAGGACTAAGCTAGCCCCTCGGATGCACAAAACTCTGTAAGCATTTGTTCAGTAAAATAAAACAAAAACAGAATCATGCCCTGTGGATGTCTACGGGTTTGTTTGTTTGTTTGTTTGTTTTAAATTAATCAGCAAGTTAGATGAACTCTCCCCCTCCCCTCTAGGTTTCCATTGCCAGCGTCTTGGCTTTGTCCTTAGATGACCTCTGAGTTCTCACAGGTGTCCACAGCAGCTGAGAATGCCCCAGACAGACTTGACCTTGCTCAGGCAGAGACAGTGTTCAGCCTCTGACAGGGCTCAGCTTACATGCTCCCTGAACTCTTGGAACAGTCCCTAAACACTGCTGGGATGTCGCTGTCTCTCCTGGGCAAGTCTGTGGGTATGTGAAGGTTCAGGCTGCACCCATGGGAAGTCGCCTCCCACGCTTTCCCTGGCTCGCCCCCAAGCTGTCCCTAGAGCCTTCTTTCATCCCTTCCCAGGGTTGGGGTTATCACTAAGCAAGGCCTGGCTGACGCATGGAGGCACCCTCGGGTGAAACAGCCTGAGAGCATATGAAAGGGGTTTCAGAGTTTTGTTTCCTCTTTCAGCTTTTCTAAAGTTGCTGAACAAGGCACTTAATTCAAAACAACTGAGAAAACTCTGGCTTCTTAAAAATTGTTTTCATTTTCCTTCATGAGACAGGAGGACTGTAGGTGGGAGTTAGGGCTTGATACTCTCAAGAGGCTTCACCCTTTTTGCTCATGAGTTAACTAATCTTAGAAACTGTTCCTTAAGTAATTTGAAATTGTGTAATTCATCCAGTACCTGGATTGACATTTCTGATCCTTGATAAACTGTGTGTTAGTGAATACCCTCAGAACAGTGAAGGGTCCTAAACTTAGGATCCAAAGTGGGAGGGTTCGGCTTCTAGTTATACCTAGAAGTTTTCCCAGCAAGGCCACTAGTTTCTTAACTTGGATTTGCTCATCTGTAAAATAGAAATAATAGTAGAAGTACATACTTCCGAAAAGTGTAAGGGTTCAGTGAGATAATATGAATAAACAACTTTTATAAACTGCAAAGTTATGCAAATAAAATAGCCCATTTTAAAATAAATAATGTGTATTAGGAGTACAAACAGATTGGGAGAAATAAAGTATTTAACATAGATTCAATAAGCATTCTATCTTCTGCTGATTATCAATGCTTTTTTTTAATTCTGGAATTTAAAAATTGTTTTTTTATTGGCATATAGTTGATTTATAATGTTTCAGGAATACAGAAAAATTATTCAGCTATACATACATATATATTCTTTTTCAGATCCTTTTACATTATAAGTTATTATAAGACATTCAATAAATCAGCCTCTTTTTTTTTTTTTTTGGAATTACTCCCTTAATAGTACAAAATTAGGAAATAGCAACACACTCCAGTATTCTTACCTGGAAAATTCCATGCACAGAGGAGCCTGGCAGGCTACTGTCCATGGGGTTACAAAGAACTTTTAAACCTATGGTGAGTAATTGCTAGGGATTTCAAAAACTAATGTCTACCTCCGTATAACCATGGGGTTACACAACTGAGCACCTGAGCACACACACACAACATGACAATATCTCTTATAAAGCCTGCTAAGATGAAATGTATCCTGTCTTATTATGAGTAAAATCAAGGAAGTCAATACATGCTCATTTGTAAATGGAGAAATCAAGATAGGCTACTTAATTTGTAGACAGAAACACAAAATGAAAATATGGGTCCCTTGTTCAAAAAATGTTAAGGGGTCAAGGTGACGACATCATTGCATCAAACCAAGGGTGGGGCCCTTCAAAGCCCAGGGCTCTGTGTCCCTTCTTCAGGGACACATGAAGGTCATAGGCTCAGAACAGGGAGGTGGGAAGGGGACCCATGTGCTGAGCTCTCCTCAGTAGCTGGAAGGAATTTACCCACTTTTAATGCCCACTTCAGGTTCTTATGATATTGAAGATATTAGAAGTAGATCTATTGATATGACAAACATGTATTAGGTCTGCTCTATGCAAAATTCTAGCCAGGCCCTCAAGCAGTTGGGGAAGAGAGACAGCAGTCAGAAAGAGGAAGAGACAATTTTTAAAAAGTAGAACCTAAGGTCTATGGGAATCTTTCAGAGGGAGTAATGAATTCTAATGTGGAGAACCAAGGAAGGAAGACACCCTGGAAGAGGAGGCCTTTGAGGTCACCCAGAACCTGGTTAGGACTTGAGCAAAGTCTCATGCACAAGGCAAGCAAACCATTGGGAACCATTATTTCCTCAGTTCAGTTCCGTTCAGTTGCTCAATCGTGTCCGACTCTTTGTGACCCCATGAATCGCAGCACGCCAGGCCTCCCTGTCCATCACCAACTCCCGGAGTTCACTCAGACTCACGTCCATAGAGTCCGTGATGCCATCCAGCCATCTCATCCTGGGTCGTCCCCTTCTCCTCCTGCCCCCAATCCCTCCCAGAGTCTTTTCCAATGAGTCAACTCTTCACATGAGGTGGCCAAAGTACTGGAGCTTCAGCTTTAGCATCATTCCTTCCAAACAATCCCAGGGTTGATCTCCTTCAGAATGGACTGCTTGGATCTCCTTGCAGTCCAAGGGACTCTCAAGAGTCTTCTCCAACACCTCAGTTCAAAGGCATCAATTCTTCGGTGCTCAGCCTTCTTCACAGTCCAACTATCACATCCATACATGACCACAGGAAAAACCATAGCCTTGACTAGAAGGACCTTAGGCGGCAAAGTAATGTCTCTGCTTTTGAATATACTATCTAGGTTGCTCATAACTTTTCTTCCAAGGAGTAAGTGTCTTTTAATTTCATGGCTTCAGTCACCATCTGCAGTGATTTTGGAGTCCCCCAAAATAAAGTCTGACACTGTTTCCACTGTTTCCCCATCTATTTCCCATGAAGTGATGGGACCAGATGCCATGATCTTCGTTTTCTTGTTGAGCTTCAAGCCAACTTTTTCACTCCCCTCTTTCACTTTCATCAAGAGGCTTTTTAGCTCCTCTTCACTTTCTGCCATAAGGGTGGTGTCATCTGCATATCTGAGGTTATTGATATTTCTCCTGGCAATCTTGATTCCAGCTTGTGTTTCTTCCAGTCCAGTGTTTCTCATGATGTACTCTGCATATAAGTTAAATAAGCAGGGTGACAATATACAGCCTTGACATACCCCTTTTCCTATTTGGAACCAGTCTGTTGTTCCATGTCCAGTTCTAACTGTTGCTTCCTGACCTGCATATAGGTTTCTCAAGAGGCAGGTCGGGTGGTCTGGTATTTCCATCTCTTTCAGAATTTTCCACAGTTTATTGTGATCCACACAGTCAAAGGCTTTGGCATAGTCAATGAAGCAGAAATAGATGTTTTTCTGGAACTCTCTTGCTTTTTCCATGATCTAGCAGATGTTGGCAATTTGATCTCTGCTTCCTCTGCCTTTTCTAAAACCAGCTTGAACATCAGGAAGTTCACGGTTCACGTATTGCTGAAGTCTGGCTTGGAGAATTTTGAGCATTACTTTACTAGCATGTGAGATGAGTGCAATTGTGTGGTAGTTTGAGCATTCTTTGGCATTGCTTTTCTTTGGGATTGGAATGAAAACTGACCTTTTCCAGTCCTGTGGCCACTGCTGAGTTTTCTAAATTTGCTGGCATATTGAGTGCAGCACTTTCACAGCATCATCTTTCAGGATTTGAAACAGCTCAACTGGAATTCCATCTCCTCCGCTAGCTTTGTTCGTAGTGATGCTTTCTAAGACCCACTTGACTTCACATTCCAAGATGTCTGGCTCTAGATTAGTATCACATCATCATGATTATCTGGGTCATGAAGATCTTTATTATTTCCTCAGGTCTCTGTTATTCTTGGTGAGTTCCAGTGACTCAACCCAGGAGTCCTGCGTGTGGAAAGGGGACCTGATGGGCTGGCCAGGATAAAGCAGACAACTTCTGAAGAGGAAGGTTTATTTTTGGGGGCTTTATTAAATGTTTATAAGAGGTAGACATTAATTTTTGAGATCCCTAGCAATTACTCACCATGGGTTTAAAAGATGAATTGTATTTTTTAAAAGTTTTCTTGACAGCATATGGAGGTGAAAGCTTAGCAGCTCGCCTGCTGCAAAGGGAGGTCCTCTAAACACAGGGGATGAAGCCACCTGCCCCAGCTTTCTGCAGGGGGAAGGCTTGCCTTGGCTGCATCTGTCACAGACCCTCGACCTTGGGGAGGAGGACTGTGGCACACCCATCCTGCTTTCTTGTGCTGTTGGCATTTTCCTTCCAGAATGTTCTTTCCTCCCCTTCCTCCTTCTCTCTCCCCCCACCCTACACTGACCCATACACTGTCTAAATCCTATTAAGATAAACAGGAAACTGGGGTTCAGAATGTTAGTGGAAAAGTCCTGGAAAATTTCAACTCCATGTATGAAAACAGAAAGTGTTGGGTAGGAAACCAATAAAAGGTGCAGAGAGATTTCTAAGAACTGAATGGTAGATGCTGTTCACAAACAAATTGCAGAGATTTATGGATCGTGGAAGCATCTCTGTGGATCCCTGGGGGAATCCTCCTACAATACTATGAAGCATAAAGAAGAACAATGTCTGAAGTCTTAAACTGTTACCTTTTCCACATGAGATTCAAATCTGGAAAGGTAAATTTGGGAGGGTGTAGGCAGTGAGGATGTGGTTGGGGGTAGAGATGACAAATTCCCTATAAGGAAGTGGATGATCAAAGCAAACCTTGGGCATTTTTGAAGGATCCCTGATACTCCCAGCACGGGACTCTGTGATGCTTCGAACTTTGCCAGCTTTGCCCTCAACCTTCCTGCTAGTGGCTTGGATGCTCACTGGGTGCCTCCTGCCCATCGCCATGAGCCCTGAAAGGCTCTGCCGAGACTTTTGTCTGCAGGTGGACTGGGGGGGGAATGGAGGCCTTGCAGTGAAGGTAGAAGATGGGGTCCCCAGGCTCACCTTTTGTAGCAAAGCCACTCAGTGATGTTCCAAAGGCCACCAGGCAGCAAGGAAGTCAAATCTGGTTCTGCTGTTCAACTTTTCAGCAGGAGGACAGTCACCTGGACTGAGGCCCCATAAAGAAACCTCCAAGTGCTCCTGGGTTCTAGGAACAGCGGGATTTTCAAGGCATGACTGATCCCAGCCATTCTGAAATTCTTCCCCTTCCTGGGGTCTATGTATTCCACCCCTTCAGAGGCTGTAGGATCAGATTCACTTTGAATGCCGTGTAGAATTGGCCTGGGTTCTCCTCCAGCCTCTTATACCATCTCAAGGCCTTCCCTAATGTGGAAGAAAAGACAGCCACCGTCAACCCCGCCTGAACCAGTTCAGTTGCTGCCATTTAAATATGGCCTGATTCTTTGTAAGTTCTTCTTGATGCAAATGCCAAGGTTTTTCTGGGCCCTGGAGTGAGTGGTGGGACAGGTCCCTGGATTCCGTTCACATCATCTGGACCCAGCACAGAGAGAGTGAGCTTCTTACTCTCAAAGTAGATATTGCAGGCCCCCAGCCCCCTCCTGCCAACAGGCAGCCCCAGAGAGGGAGAACCATATGGTGAATGAGCAGGAGGCCAAGGAAAGCCTGGAAGGTGCTTGTGTTCATCCATGCACGGACCAGGCTCTGACAGCCCCTTGGGGTGAGTACTCAGGTCCAGGGCTCCCCAGGTGGGAGCCCCCAGGGAATGGAGAGGCCAAGGAGTCTGTGGGGGCAGCAACATTTCTGCTCCAGCTCACTCCTGCTTTTCATTGGCCATTCCTCCCCAGGGATGTGTAACCTTTCATCGGAAGCCACAGACCATAACTCAGCCACTTCCCATAATCACAGCCACAGACCCAATGGACCAGGCTGACATCCTCAGCGGCCCAACATCCAGAGCCAACTCTGAACACCTGATCTGAGGATCATCTCAGATTCTGGGTTATTTTGTCCCTGTGTCAATGCTGTGTGTGACCTGAGTCAAAAAGTTCCCTCATCAGGCAAAAAAGGATGGGCTGAAGGGATCAATTCCACAAAAATGTTGTTTGAAATCTAGAGGATGAGGGTTTCTCTAGGGTCTTAGAGAGAACAAAATTTCCACTTTCCATTCTCCTAACCTATCTACCTGGGTCGATATTTGACCAAGTACCCTAGCTTCTCTGGAGCTCAGTACACTCACCTGTAAAATGAGGACAGGAACCGCTTTCCATCTCCCTGCATTTCCCATATCATTGAAAGGATCACATGAGGTTATGTGGAAATGCCTTGTGCTTTAGGTACAGAGTCTGGGCCGCCTGGAGCAGACCATTGCCAGCCTGCTGGCCCAGAAAGCTGCTCTCTCTCTGCCCCCCTCCTCTCCCAGTCTCTTGTTCCTCCCTCCCAGCTTCTGGTGCCCCAGTGCCTCGAGTGCCCTGGGCCCGGCTCACTTTGACAACCCTGTGCTCTAATCACCCTCCTCTTGCTGTGCGTGTGTCTCCCTACCCTTCTCTGGGCCCCCCAGGGAGCTTTTACTGAAGCACCTCCTGGCACATTGATGTCGGCCCACGGTCTTGCGCCATCGTTGGTTTCGTCCAGGCACCTCATTCTCCTCCTCCCAGCCTACCTTCTCCATGAACAGCAGCCAGGCTGGGTGCAAGTTCTCAATTAAAGGCAAGGGCCCTGAGCCTCCTCTGCATGGCTCCCTGATCATGGGTAGAAAACAAGCTTGGCTAAGGTCCATGGTTGGGGGTGAGTCAAGAAGCCTGGGCAGAATCAAAAGGAGCCCCCAAGGCTGGATCAGAGCATTGGTTGCTCTGCTCACTGAGATGAGCTTCTGCTATTGGGAGGACATGGACCACCCAGGACCACTGCGGAATGAGGAACAGGTGAGAAAATGGCCAGCACAGGTGAGGATGCTGCCTGGAGAGAGGTAGGAGGGAGGAGAGATGCCGAGACTGTGGGCAGAACCTCTAGAGGCAGGGAGGGATGAGGCTACTGAGGCAGCCTCTGGAAGCTTTGCATCACTTTGAGGTCAAACCATTTCGGCAGCCCTATTGGTTCCTCAGGACTTCCCAGGTGGCACTAGTGGTAAAGAAGCCAGTGCAGGAGACATAAGAGACCCAGGTTTGACCCCTGGGTCAGGAAGATCCCCTGGAGGAGGGCATGACAACCCACTCCAGTATTCTTGCCTGGAGAATCCCATGGACAGAGGAGCCTGCTGGGCTACAGTGCATAGGGTCGCAAAGATTTGGACATGACTGAAGTGACTTAGCACACACATTTGTTCCTCAAAGCCCAGGCTACTGGGAGTGTGACCTCAGCCCTTGTGAAGTTTCAGGGGTTCTGCAAACATTTGATTTGCTTTCTTTTTTTTCTTTCAGATTATAAAATATTTTAAAAATATTTCAACCAGACAATAAAACTATAGAGAATAATAATAATATAAGTAGTCATGCACTCAACAAATAGATTTTATGTGACTTCAGAAAATCTTAAAGATTTAAATGTGCAGAGCCAGTAAATACACACACATGAATATCCATATATATGCATATATTATGTATGTATTTTAATTATGAAGTCACACATACCCAGGTGGGCTGAACTATACAAAATGATACATATTTACCAGACTGTCTCTGTACCAGCCTCTAAGTAAAGCCTCTCTCACTCTCTCTTTGCATTTATTTATTCTTCCTTCCCATGAGTGATGTTAAGACATCTGTATCTTTGTGTGTGGCCAGTGGTCAAGGTGGTCCCTACAATGCCAGGTCCAGATCTCTGGGGAGTCCCAGTCAGTGAGGTTATTCTGTCTCTGGGACCTCAGTTTCCCTCCATGGACCTCCATTTCTTCATCTGTAAAATTGGTGCTAATTGCACCTACCTGAGCAACACAGCTGAGAGGGTTGAATGCTGGCTGGTGATAGGGCTCAGGCAGTGTTGGCTACTATGACTGATCATTGCCGTCAGCTGTGTCTGCTTGGTGTGTGATCTTGTCAAGACATAACTGTGGGTTTTGTGGTCAAGTAAGTTTTGTGATTTGTAAGTTTTGCATGATTTTGAGTCTACTTTTATATTTATAAATTTTTTTCCCCCAGGCAGAGTGGAACAATAACTCCAAAACTGAAACTTTACTACTTGAAAATGAATTTTTTTTGACAAAATAAAATTTTAAAAGAGCTTTATGAAAATAAATTTTAAAAGGGTAAAAAAAAAGTGGCAGGGGGGTGGAATTCTCTGACCATCCAGTGGTTAGGACTCAGCATTTTCACCACTGTGGGCCCAATGCCTGGTCTGGAAATTAAGACCCTGAAAGCTACGTGGTGTGACAAAGGGGGAAAAAAGCTTGATGCTTGACAGTAAAATGAAATCATTCAACCCTGACAACCCTGCAGGCTGGAAAGGCAAAGGGGTATGAATAGACCATCCAAGGTCAGGCGCAATATCATATTTCCTGTGGTCCTGGCTCAGCGCTTGGTTGTGATAGACACTCTCTCATGCCCTCTGTGTACTTGTTCTGTCTCTGCCAAATTAAAGTACTTTTGAAAATAAAACAGAGTAAACATGAAAATAGGATTTTCATCTGATTTCAGTTCAAATTAAATGTTACCCAAAAAATGTAAAAGAGAAAAATGAAATGAGAACATAAAATACACATGTAGGAGTAAGCAAAAATGTGACCTCTAGTTTTTACACACAAGAAACAGAAGTTGTAAAATGTGGGAGGAAACCCTTTCTTATTTGGGGTCATGACATAAATTGTATAAACTGAGTGGGCTTTGGGAAATGCCACTCACTGGCAACAGAGTCCAGACCCACACCCAGAGAGCTTTTCCCCAACTCAAGGGCTCAGTTCAACGTCTAAGAGCAGGGGCCCACTGGGGTTCTCTGCGTCAGGGTGCCCAGGCTCTAGGTGTCTTCATTTTACTTATTTTTGCAAAATGCATTGACATAGGTGAGCAAGATTTGTGTGAAAGCTGACACATTCTCACATGCCAAAGTACAGTGTTTAAATACACTATCAAGTAAACCAGAAGAAAGGCAGCAACACCCATAGCCACAGCTGGGCAGCCCCAGGAGGAGGAGCCAAATGACCGTCTTGTGCTCTGTTGGCTCTGGGTGCGTGTTTCTCACAGTTAAGGTGTGTGACATGGGCTCACACACCAGGATTGCATGCTGGTTACTGCTGGCTGCTCTCTGACGCTGCCACCCTTGCAACGAAGCCCAGGTTGGAGGCAGGAGGGACATCCTGGGGGCAAGACACGATGTGCTTTTTGGAGCTGCGTCATCCTCACTTGGTGAGCTCAGAAGATGTTCTGCTGGATCTAACTTTGTGAAGCTTTATAAACATCTTAACCAATTTTATTCTATGTATAGTTTTTATTTTATGAAAGAAGTTTATGTGGCTTTTAGAATGGTTCTAGTAATTATGAAATTAAAGTGTAAGGTGTAAGAAAGCATTGAATCTTTGTCTGGTGGTGTTTTTCCTTTCTTAGTGGTGCTAAAGATTATGTTGTCAGCTTACAGTCCAGACATCTTTGATTTGATGGAATATGGTAAGTTGCATAGATAACCATGAAGGTAGGATCTTTCCAATTGAATAATGCTATAGAAATTGTCTCCTTTTATATTTGGAGAAAATTATGCTTCAAAAGGATATATGTACCCCAATGTTCATTGTAATGCTGTTGGCAATAGCCAAGACATGGACATAACCTAAATGTCCATCAACAGAGGAGTGGATAAGGAAGACGCATATATTATATATACAATGGAATATTATTCAATTATAAAAAGAATAAAGTAATGCCATTTGCAGCAATATGAAAGAGATTATCATAATAAGTGAAGTAGGTCAGGTAGAGAAAAACAAATATCATATGACAATGCTTATATGCAGAATCTAAAAAAGATTATATAAATGAACTTATTTACAAAACAGAAACAGACTCACAGATTTAGAAAACAAATTTATGGTTACCAAAGGGGAAAGGCTGGGGGAAGGGATAAATTGGGAGTTTGGAATTGACATGTACACACTGCTGTATTTAAAAACAGATAACTAACAAGGATATACTACATAGCACAAGGAACTCTGCTCAATATTCTGTAATACTGAAATAGAAAAAAAGAATTTGGAAAAGAATATTCATATATGTATAACTTACAAATAGCTGTGAAAAGACGAGAAGCGAAAAGCAAAGGAGAAAAGGAAAGATATAAGCATCTGAATGCAGATTTCCAAAAAATAGCAAGGAGAGATAAGAAAGCCTTCCTCAATGATCAGTGCAAAGAAATAGAGGAAAACGACAGAATGGGAAAGACTAGAGATCTCTTCAAGAAAATTAGAGATACCAAGGGAACATTTCATGCAAAGATGGGCTCGGTAAAGGACAGAAATTGTATGGACCTAACAGAAGCAGAAGATATTAAGAATAGGTGGCAAGAATACACAGAACTGTACAAAAAAGATCTTCATGATCAAGATAATCATGATGGTGTGATCACTCACCTAGAGTCAGACATCCTGGAATGTGAAGTTAGGTGGGTCTTAGAAAGCATCACTACGAACAAAGCTAGTGGAGGTGATGGCATTCCAGTTGAGCTGTTTCAAATCCTGAAAGATGATGCTGTGAAAGTGCTGCACTCAATATGCCAGCAAGTTTGGAAAACTCAGCAGTGGCCACAGGACTGGAAAAGGTCAGTTTTCATTCCAATCCCAAAGAAAAGCAATGCCAAAGAATGCTCAAACTACCGCACAATTGCACTCATCTCACATGCTAGTAAAGTAATGCTCAAAATTCTCCAAGCCAGGTTTCAGCAGTATGTGAACCGTGAACTTCCTGATGTTCAAGGTGGTTTTAGAAAAGGCAGAGGAAGCAGAGATCAAATTGCCAACATCTGCTAGATCATGGAAAAAGCAAGAGATTTCCAGAAAAACATCTATTTCTTCTTTATTGACTATGCCGAAGCCTTTGACTGTGTGGATCACAATAAACTGTGGAAAATTCTTCAAGAGATGGAAATACTAGACCACTTGATCTGTCTCTTGAGAAATCTGTATGCAGGTCAGGAATTAACAGTTAGAACTGCACATGGAACAACAGACTGGTTCCAAATAGGAAAAGGAGTACGTCAAGGCTGAATATTGTCACCCTGCTTATTTAACTTCTATGCAGAGTACATCATGAGAAACGCTGGGCTGGAAGGAGCACAAGCTGGAATCAAGATTGCCAGGAGAAATATCAATAACCTGAGATATGCAGATGACACCACCCTTATGGCAGAAAGTGAAGAGGAACTAAAGAGCCTCTTGATGAAAGTGAAAGAGGAGAGTGAAAAAGTTGACTTAAAGCTCAACATTCAGAAAACTAAGATCATAGAGAAATAGATGGGGAAACAGTGGAAACAGTGTCAGACTTTATGTTTTTTGGGTCCAAAATCACTGCAGATGGTGATTGCAGCCATGAAATTAAAAGACACTTACTCCTTGGATGGAAAGTTTTGACCAACCTAGATAGCATATTCAAAAGCAGAGACATTGCTTTGCTAACAAAGGTCCATCTAGTCAAGGCTATGGTTTTTCCTGTGGTCATGTATGGATGTGATAGTTGGACTGTGAAGAAAGCTGAGCGCCGAAGAATTGATGCTTTTGAACTGTGGTGCTGAAGAAGACCCTTGAGAGTCCCTTGGACTCCAGGGAAATCCAACCAGTCCATTCTAAAGGAGATTAGTCCTGGGTGTTTTTTGGAAGGACTGATGCTAAAGCTGAAACTGCAATACTTTGGCCACCTCACGTGAAGAGTTGACTCATTGGAAAAGACTCTGATGCTCAGAGGGATTGGGGGCAGGAGTAGAAGGGGACGACAGAGGATGAGATGGCTGGATGGCATCACCGTCTCGATGGACATGAGTTTGAGTGAACTCTGGGAGTTGGTGATGGACAGGGAGGCCTGGCGTGCTGCGATTCATGGGATCACAAAGAGTCAAATACGACTGAGCAACTGAACTGAACTGATATGTATAACTGAATCACTATGCTGTAGACCTGAAACTAACACAACATTGTACATCAACTGTACTCCAATGTAAAATGAAAATTAAAAAAAGAGAAACTGTCAACTTTACTAAGAACTATTTGTAATGGTATATAGGAACTTGCTTTTTCATAATTAAGTTTCAGGTCTGTCTCTAGAGAATATTGATCTAATTCTGGTAGGAATATTTAAATGAGAAACAAAATTAATGTATGTTATGTACATATCTGTGTGTGTGTGTGTATGTGTACAACTGACCCTTGAACTAGACAGGTTTGAACTATGCTGGTCCAACTTACACAAATGTTTTTCAGTGGTAAGTTCTACAATACAAAACAATCCACAGTTAGTTGAATACACATGTGGAACCATGGATGCTGCGGGCTGACTGTAAGTTATATGGAGATTTTCAAGTGTCTTGAAGATTGGGACCCCAAACCTTGAATTGTTCAAGGGTCAACTGTATATCTAATACATATGTTTTCACTGATGTAGAAACTCTCCCCCGCTAAACACTGCCAGATATAACATGGTTGATCCCATGTTCTGCTGATATTCTTAATGAACAGAACAGATTTGATTTGGGTTGTGATGCTTACAACATTATGATGATTACAACTGCAGTAGAACTGTTGACAATGAATAAAAGAAAAGTTAGATCTCAACCTGCAAAATTAAATAAAGTTAACTGATTTAAATCTTTGTTTCACTTTCTTGCAGAGATGGGCATTGAAATATCTAAGATTTTTTTTTTAACGACATTGACATCAAAATGTTTCAAAATATATTATGACAATATTTTTGTAAGAAAGGAAAAAACATTAATTTCCTTCAGCTTGTATATTTACTAGTTAATGAAACAGTCATGTAGAGGTTTTTATTTTTTGGTTGGTGGTTCAAACTTGGAATGAAAATATTTTCCTATTACTCTCGAGCATCTTTATTAATGGTTAGCAAACTGCAGGCCAGATGCAATTCACTACCTGGTTTTGTATGGCCTGTTAGCTATGAGTGGTTTCCCATTTTTAAATGATTAAAAAGAAATAAAAGGAAGAATATTTTGTGCCATGTGAAAATTATATGAAACAAATTTTTCTGTGTCCGTAAATTAAGCTGTATTGGAACACAGTCTGACTGAATTGTTTACCATGATCTGTGGCTTCTTTGGGGAGATGGGGAAGATACCACAACATCCACAAAGCCAAAAATATTTACTGCTTGGCCCTTTACAGGAAACAGCTTACTTACCCCTGATCTGAATGACTTTGATGAAAGCCTCCTGAGGCTGCAATGTGAATTATATCAAAATCATTCAGTGAGCCAGACCTTTCTCAACCGTTATGCAAAGAAAAACAACTGTGGACAGGAAGCCATCACAGGCTGTGTCAGGGTGGGAGCAAGGGCCCCTGACCTCCCCCAGGCCTTCCTAGTCTCTTTTGCCTCAGTAAGAATTGCAAAGATGCTGACAGTCTCAGGGCTGCTGACTCGCTCATTCCTTAAAGCAACCCTTGGGTCCAAAACTTTGAAAGAAAAAACTGTATGTGACTAGCACAGCCACGGCTTTCCCTGTCTGCCTCCGTAACACAGTTTCAGGGCCCGAGAAACCCTGACGAGGGGAGTCATCCTTTGCTGATGACTGAGGGTCACTACAACGTTGGCTGTGGTCCCTGCTGAAGGCGTTCCCAGGCTACTGTCAAGCACCTGGAGAGGGGGTCTATCTCATAGAATATCTGTTGACATGCGGGCTGGGAGGACTGGTACTGCAGGTGGGAAGCGTGTCCGTCGACTGACAAGCCAACTCATTCCCTGCATCGCTGTGGCAAAGCAGGCACCGTGACAAACTCTAGACAAATGGCAAAATGAGCCACAAGTCTCAGGCTCCTGTCTGAGACAGCCGAGGCCCTAGGAAGGGCCACGTCTGCTGTGGGGTTGCCGTGGAGCCCATGCTGGTGGTGAGAAGAGCTCTCCAGAGCCCCCCACCTGGGTGTTTATCCTGATTAACAATGGTGCAGCCAGAGCGTCGCCTCCAGCGTGTGACCCAGGCCTGGGGCCACAGGAGGTTTGTGCATCCTAGCTGACTGACAGCCTCCACTCAGTGATCTCAGAAATTAGGGAGGCCTGCCATGCCCCAGGGGACAATAAGCCAAGATGGATGGTCTTGGCTAGGGAGTGACACCACCTCCACTGGGCCATTCCTCCCCAGCTGTGAAGTTATTGAAGCTTAGGCACAGAGTGAGTGACCTCCCGCAGGCAGCCAGGCACCAGGGACTCAGGCTCTCCTCTTCCACCCCTGCACCCGAGGCAGGAGAGACAAAGAGAGACACCCCGTGGGGTGGGATCATTGACATCCCATTTCACACTGGCCCAGTGGGGGCCTGAGCTAAAGTTTCAGAGTCAACAGATGTACTTCTAATTATTTATCACAACTTCTCTTCATGAGAATCGGTTCTTGATGTGAGAATCCAGACTTCCACAGGCACATCAGACCCGCAATAGGAGGGGAGGCAGGCAGGCAAGCCAGGCACACCTGTCTCCACTGTACCCCAGGCCTGGCCTGGATGCAGGTGTGTTTTCAAGTGTAATTTGTAGGAAGTTACAGATGTCAGCGTAGAGCCAGGAGAAGGGCACCAGTTGCTGAAATGGCCCCTGTGGTGCCTGGTGGGGTGAGTTGTATCCCCCATAGTCACATGTTGAAACTCTGACCCCAGCTCCTCAGAACCTGACAGTGTTTGGAGCCAGACCTTTTAAAGAAGTGATTGGGGCCCATGAGGGCGTTAGGGTGAGCTCTGGTCTGATATGACTGGGCTTCAAGTAAGAAAAAAAAGTTAAGACAAAGACACACAGAGGACGGCTGTGCAAGAACTCAGGGGTAAGATGGCCACTGGCAAGCCAACACGAGAGGCGTCAGGAGAATCTGACCTGATGAAGACCCCTCCGTCTCAGACTTCTGGCCTCCAGACCATAAGATAATAAAAACGCTGCTGTTTGAGCCTCCTAGCCTGTGGTCCTTTGTCACGGCACCCTCAGGAGATTAATACGGTGAGCACGGGGGGCCTGGGAAAGGCTATCCTTTGCACAGGGGATAAACACATCGTGGCCACTATGGTCACCCTCCCGGCTGGTGGCCACGCCACAGACCCAAAGGGCAGGTTGAGAAGTGTCCCAGCAGAGCCACTGTACCCAAACCCCTGGGGTCAGACGTGTCTGGGCTTCAGAATTCACCCAATTTTAGCAGTGTCACCAAACACACCCAGTGGGTCTGGGATGGCAGCTTAATCAAACACATTCACATTTCTGAAGTTAAACAGAAAATGTGTCCATGGATTGATATCTTAATACAGGCACGTATTTGAACTAAAGAGATAAATAAAGAATATGTATAACCTCATGTTTGTTTTGCCATCATGTTTGTTCAGGTCAGATTTTGCCAATAGATGCATCTGTGCTGAATTGAGAAATACGTCCTTGATTTGGGGGGATTTCAGCAATGTGCACAGTGTTACAGACTAGTCTGGGAGCCCCGCCACTCCCCCTGACTGTAACTTTCATGGAGGAAGAAATCAAGACTTGTGGATCCCCTGGGCTCCTGTCTTCTAGTCTAGCCATGTGTCTTTCCAAATGAGCCACAGGGCGTGCTGTCTGCCTGGGCACAGTTCCCTGTAGAATGCTGCTTGCTCACTTGCACATCCCTCCACCCTTCATCCACCCATGCTCCCTTCCCCTCTTCACAGCTGTCAGCAGACATCGTCTCCTAGGCTCACTTCTCTGACCCTCTTCACTCTCCTAACTTTAGAATTAGAAATGATCTGAAACATCCTAGTCAAACTGTTTCAGGTGACACTGCCTCACTTTCTTCCCATACCAACCAGAGGGAACTGAGAGGCCAGCTCAGAACCCTGGATACCCCCAGGACAGTCTGACAACTTCCGGTGTAGTGACCCCCACTCCAATACTATGAAGGAGAAAACCTAACTCCTAAGAGCCAGGTCCTAAGGGCAGCTGATGCTTATGAGGTGCCAGCTAGTTATTTCTAACCTCATTGCAGTGTCAGAAGCTGGGGCCCAGAGGACGAAGCAGAAGACCTAAGTGAAGCGACTGCTGTTTTCACACCAGCAAGACTGTACTTGGCTTGTCATGCAGATATATGTTCCTGGTATTTTGTGTTACTCGCCCATGTTTGAAATGAAAGAGCAAGGTGTTCTGTTTGAAAGGCTGCCCAGAAACATCTTAGGATGGTGAGAGTTATGTTCAGAAACTCCTAGGAGTAATGGCTTGCATACAATGGACCACAGATTCTCATGCCCATTTTATGCCCCCAACATTCATAAGAACACATTAACTCCTGAGTTAACCAAACTTTAAGAAATCCCAAAATATGTGATATAAGAGAGATTTTTATTTCTCTGCTCTAGAAACTTCCAGATGGAGCTTGTTCAAACTTTCCATCTTTAAAAAATTGCCTCTGGACTAAACTCCAAAACACAAGAGTTCAATCCAAAAAAGGATAAATTTTTAAAAGATTTTGATCCTGCGAATATACTGGATTATAACAAGAAAAGAAATTTTAATGCTAGGAAAAATATATCTAAGAGCAGTATGTAGTTTTGAGAAGTTTCACCAGAAAAAAACCTTGACCATCTCCTTCAGTTTTCTAAAAGCCACCCCTCTTTCCCTCTACTTTCTTAATTCCTGTGGAAGCCTCCTCTGTACATGTGAAGATGTGCAGGAACCTCAGAGTCTGGGGTTGCCATACTGGCCAGCTCCTGTCTGGGTGTATGACGGGGATTGTAAACTGTCCTTCTGTATTCACTGCCTCTTCTCTTGAGCCTGAGCAGGGCTCACTGCTGCCCTCATAAGTGACCACATGTCACAGCTTCCCTTGTGATGAGGTGTGGACCATTGGATGGAATTTGGGCAAAAACGATGTGAGCAGAGGTGATGTATTTTGTCTTTAAGAGAAAACGCTGGTACTCTCCCACACCCTGCCCTTTGTGGATTGAGGACAATCCTGCAGGGTCTCCAAAAAGGACACGGGGTCCTTGGATGAACCTGAAGAAGCATTTCTCATACTCTGGGCTGTGTGCTTTGGAGCACTTTTGTTACTTTTAGATGCTCATGTGAACAGTTACTTGTGGGTGTAAGCACTTGGGACACACCTGTCTTCCAGGGCCTTCATGCATCTGCTCTGCTTCCTGACCCATTTCCTACTTGTCCTGACAAGGTCCTGTCTAAGGAGAAGGGCCTCATCCACACTGTAAAAAATGCCATGGGAAAATCTTAGGAGGAAAGACCCTGGAACTGACTGCTAGAACAAGAAATCTTGCTCTTGAGCAGAGGCCAAAACTTGAAGTCAGCTCCTGTCCCCTCACAGGTTCTCATGAATTTAGACATTGCCACTAAGGACCCAAACAACTCCTGTGCTGCTGAAAAACTTGTGCTTGATGTTGTCCTTACTGATAAGGGTAATTGGAGCCAACAAGAGTGGTCCTGCCACAAAGTTCAGGAATGAGTTCTCAGGTCATCCCTAGGTTTAATCCTGACCCTGTTGTTCAGTCGCTCGGCCGTGTCTGACTCTGTGACCCCATGCACTGCAGTATGCCAGGCTTCTCTGTCTTTCACCATCTCCCAGAGTTTGCTCAAACTCACGTCCATTGAGTTGGTATTTTCACCCTGCCATCTCATCCTCAGCCATCCCCTTCTCCTGCCTTCAATCTTTTCTGACCCTGACCCTGACCCTGACCCCACATCTAGTTCATATACAGGTATCTTGGGCGTCATTCCTATCACTCCTTCCTTTCATAGGGGCTTTCCTCTGCAGTGTAGAGCAGAAGTAAACTTTCTATTCCATGGTGGGGCAGGTGGAATGGACTCTGAAATTTTCAATTGTTTACTTGTTCTTTCATCAGTAGTGATTTATCAAGGGCCTACTGTGTGCCAGACACTATCCCTGACCAAGCAGTCCAAGCCCTACTCTCAGGACACTCACATTTTAGGAGTGGAAGAAAGCAACCAAAGAAACTTTAAACAATGACATTTCAGATAGTGATTAGTGCTCTGAATGCATCAAAACAGGGTAATGTGAGTAAGAAAGAAGTGAGAGCTACTTTAGGAGGATTGGTTGGGGAAAGCCTCTTCCAAGGGCTGGGACCAGACCATGAGCCATGTAAGAGAGGAGCACGTACAAATGTCCTGTGACTTTGTGGGTCCTGGGAAGCTTTAGAAGCCCAGAGAAGAGCACAGGAGTTTCAGAGAAGAGGGCAAGCCACCAGATCAGAGCAGTGGGGAGGGACCAGATGGTGCAGGGCCTTGTAGACTCTGATGCAGGCTTTACATTTGATTTTAAGTACAATATGAAGCCACCATGCAATATGAAAAGCTTCCGTGGTGGCTCAGATGGTAAAGAATCTGCCTGCAATGCAGGAGACCCAAGTTTGATCCCTGATTCAGAAAGATCTCCAGGAGAAGGGAATGGCAACCCACTGCAGTATTCTTGCCTGGAGAACTCCATAGACAGAGGAGCTTGGTGGCTACAGTCCATGGGGTCGTGAAGAGTTAGACACAACTGAGGGACTAACTTCAGTATGCTTGCCTGGAGAATCCCATGAACAGTATGAAAAGGCAAAATGATAGGATACTGAAAGAGGAACTCCCCAGGTTGGTAGGTACCCAACACGCTACTGGAGATCAGTGGAGAAATAACTCCAGAAAGAATGAAGGGATGGAGTCAAAGCAAAAACAATACCCAACTGTGGATGTGACTGGTGATAGAAGCAAAGTCTGAAGCTGTAAAGAGCAATATTGCATAGGAACCTGGAATGTCGGGTAAGAGTTGACTCATTGGAAAATACTCTGATGCTGGGAGGGATTGGGGGCAGGAGGAGAAGGGGACGACAGAGGATGAGATGGCTGGATGACATCACTGACTCAATGGACGTGAGTCTGAGTGAACTCCGGGAGTTGGTGATGGACAGGGAGGCCTGGTGTGCTGCGATTCATGGGGTCGCAAAGAGTCAGGCACAACTGAGCGACTGAACTGAACTGAACTGAACTGAGGGACTAACACTTTCATGAAACCACTGGAGGATTTTAAACAGAAGAAGGACATGGTCTAATTTGCATATTAAAAAGATGGTCCAGCTGCTTATGAAGAACGACTTTTAAGAGTCCCAAAGTAGATATAGGAAGACCAGTTACTAGGGTATGGCAGTAATCCTGGCAAGAGGTAATAACTATCATTAACTCCATTTCATGGAAGCCTAGAGAAGATGTTCTTGCCTGGAGAATCCCAGGGACGGGGTAGCCTGGTGGGCTGCCATCTATGGGGTCGCATAGAGTCGGACAGGACTGAAGCGACTTAGCAGCAGCAGCAGCAGAGAAGATGTAATTAATGCAAATGCATACAGCAGATAATAATAAGTTTCTACTTTCATTTGCAAAATGATTTCAATTTGAAAAGCCTTCTTACCTCTATCAATTCATTTGAACTGCAGAACAACCCAGGGATGAATTATTATTCCCATTTCTTGGAGACTCCCAGAAGCTGGTACTTGACAAGAGAACCCAGAAGTGTTAAGTGCTGGAGGCTAAGTGCTAAGTGAAGCCTAGGCCTCCTGCTTACCAGCCTGTGCATCCTCTCCTTCCCATTTCTTATACCAGCCCATCCCTGGAGTTATAAACAGCAGGAACAGAAACCCAACCAACCATCCAAAGCCCCAGGGCCAGTCACCCTCGAGAACTCCAAAAGTCGTTTAGATTGCACTTGCTAAGCTCTGATGGGATGCTGAACTGGGCTTCATTTGCTGAAAGATTAGGGAACAAAGGAGACAGGCATTTAAAATGTAGTTGGAAAAAACTGGACAGACATTCCTAAATTATTAAAAATGCTTAGCAAATTGTAAGTGATATCCAATTACAGAACACTTTAGGAGGAACCCAGATTTTTTCCTTGTGGCAAATGGACCCAAATTGAAACATTTTCTTGAAATGGGTCTTTTTTTCTTTTTTTTTGGTTGCACCAAATGTGGCATCTTAGTTCCCCTGATCAGGGATGGAAACTGTGCCCCCTGCAGTGGAAGCACAGAGTCCTAACCAGGACCACCAGAGAAGTCCCTAAATGGGTCTTAGTACTAGCGGAGAATCACTAACCCACTAACTCCCACAGCACCGTCTGAGGAATGTTCAGCAGGAGAGGTCCCTCCCAAGGACCCTCAGCTATCTTTCGCTGCAAAGAACAAAACACCCTGAAACTTGGTGGTCTGAAGTACTGCAGCATTTTTATTCTCGTCATGAGTTTTGTGGTCCAGGAATTTGGACAGGCCAGGGCGGAGCTGGCTTGTCTCTGATTCATCTTGTCTGAGCCTCAGCTAAGAGGGGCTGGAATCCTCCAACAACCCACAAGGCAGGTGCTTGGCCTGGGGTGAATCACAGTCTGAGCTGAACTGGGCTTTTTGGTCAGAACATATCCACGTGGTCCCTCTGTGAAGCTTGGGATCTTCACAGCACCAAGAGCGAGGGTTCCAGAGGACAAAGTGTGGAAAGCACCTGGACTTTTAGGACTGGTCTTGGAAACCCACAGCATCACTTCCATCCAGCCAACTAAGCAAAGCATCACAAGCCCACTTACACTCAGAAGGTCATTGAACTCCTATCTTTCAGCAGAAAGAGCACAGTGCCCTTTTGTGCTTCAAGCAGTAGACTATCACATATAAAGAGTGAATAAGATTGAGAAATTAGATTTATGTCAAAGTACTGGAATTTTTTCTTTACAATTAATAAATATGGGAAACAAAGCAATCTTATTATATTGAAAGATTTTGAGCACAAAGTTTTGTTGCATTAAAGCCAATAAAAGGCCACTATTATAGTCCATTGGGTAGGACTCTGTAACCATTTGTTGTTACTGATTTGTGTGTGTGTGTGTGTGTGTCTGTGCATCTGTGTAGGATTTGAACCCTGTTAGTAAATATGAATTAATAGTGAGTATGGTATGCATATGAACATCAATGGTATGAGGAATAAAGAAATGACTACAATTAAGATTGCCTTCTCAGGAAGGTTTTAATAAAGACCTTTTTCCTGGAAGGCTCATTTCAGTCAGCTTTTAAAGAATGCAGGAAAAATATTTACTTCAAATGAGTGCTGCTAATTACAAATGAATCTGCTCTTTTTACTAAAGCAAGCCCAGTAGGACTTACACTTGGAAATACTTAATGAGAATTAATAAAGTTATTGTGTGTTTGAAATAAGAGAGATACTCCTTGGAAAGAAAGCTATGACAAACCTAGACACTGTATTAAAAATCACAGACATGACTTTGCTGACAAAGGTCCATATAGACAAAGCTATGGTTTTTCCAGTAGTCATGTACAGATGGGACAGTTGGACCATAAAGAAGGCCAAACACTCAAGAACTGATGCTCTCCAATCATGCTGGAGAAGACTCTTGAGAGTCCCTTGGACTTTAAGAGTGAACTCATTGAAAAAGACCCTGATGCTAGGAGGAGAAGGGGGCAACAGAGGGTGAGGTAGTTGGATGGCATCACTGACTCAACAGGCATAAGTTTGAGCAAACTCTGGGAGATAAAGGCCAGGGAAGCCTGGTGTGCTGCAATTCATGGAGTCAAAAAGAGTCAGACACGACTTCGTGACTGAACAACACCACCAACAGAGAGGAAAAAATGAAGTGCTAGTGTAAGAACCACCAGGAAAAAAGTAAGATTTTGTCTACTGATCCTTGTAGTGGGCCCTAGGATCACTGTCCACTCAATTCTCCAGTAGCAAGTACAGTGTTGAATTTTAAGCCAACTTTTTCACTCTACTCTTTCACTTTCATCAAGAGGCTTTTTAGTTCTTCTTCACTTTCTGCCATAAGTGTGATGTCATCTGCGTATCTCGGGTTACTGATATTTTTCCCGGCAATCTTTGTTCCAGCTTGTGCTTCATCCAGTCCAGCATTTCTCATGATGTACTCTGCATATAAGTTAAATAAGCAGGGTGACAATATACAGCCTTGATGTACTCCTTTCTGTACAAAATCACTGCAAATGGTGACTGCAGTCATGAAATTAAAAGACACTTACTCCTTGGAAGGAAAGTTATGACCAACCTAGATAGCATATTCAAAAGCAGAGACATTACTTTGCCAACAAAGGTCCATCTCATCAAAGCTATGGTTTTTCCAGTAGTCATGTATGGATGTGAGAGTTGGACTATAAACAAAGTTGAGTGTCGAAGAATTTATGCTTTTGAACTGTGGTGTTGGAGAAGACTCTTGAGGGTTCCTTGGATTGCTAGGAGATCAAACCAGTCGATCCTAAAGGAAGTCAGTCCTGAATATTCATTGAAAGGACTGATGCTGAAGCTCCAATACTTTGGTCACCGGATGTATAAAACTGACTCATTGGAAAAAACCTTGATGCTGGGAAAGATTGAAGGCAGGAGGAGAAGGGGACGACAGAGGTTGAGATGGTTGTATGGCACCACTGTCTCAATGGACATGAGTTTGAGTAATCTCTGGGAGTTGGTGATGGACAGGGAGGCCTGGTGTGCTGCAGTCTATAGGGTCTCAAAGAGTCGGACACTACTGAGCAACTGAACTGAACTGAACTGAAGTACAATGTGGTTTCAAAGTGTGTGACAAAGGATGAATAGGGTTCCTTCTCCCACAAGAGGATACAATACACATGGAAGAAGAAAAATATGGATTAGTCTGAATTCCATTAGTTTTAAAAATAGCCTTTTTGAGATTAATTTATGTACCATGAAATCTAACCATTCGAAAATGTACAATTCAAGGTTGTTGTTATATTCAACAGCATATAGAAGTTGTGCAACCATCAGCACAATCTAATTTTAGAATGTTTTCATTACCCCAAAAGAAATCCTGTATCCATTAGCAGTCACCCGCCAGTCCCTCTCCCCAACCTCAGTCCAAGGTAACAGTCTTCTACTACTGTGTCTACATTTGCCTCTCCTGGGATTGCCTTATAAATGGACAGAAAGCAATTATTTGTGTCTGGTTTCTTTCATTAGCATAATGTTTTCAAGATACATCCATATATCAGTTCTTTGTTCATTTTACTGAGGAACAATATATTCCATTATATGGATATACTGCCTTTTGTTTATCCATTTATCAACTGATAGATGTTTGGGTTGTTTCCACTTTTTGGCTATGGTAAATAACATTGCTATGAACGTTCATGTACACGTGCTGTGTAGACTTCATTTCTCTTGCATGTACACCTAAGAGTAAAAGGCTGGATCATGTGATTTAACATTTTGAGGATCTGCCAAAGTGTTTTTCAAAATGGCTGCATGACTTTACACTCTCATTAGCTCTGTATGAGGGTTTCAGTTTCTCCAATTGCCAATACTTGTTATTGTTTGTTTTTTGACCGTAGTCATCCTAGTGAGTGTAAGGTGGTATCTCACTGGGATTTTGATTTGCATTTCACTGATGACTAATGATGGTGAACATTTCTTCATGTGATTTTTGACCATTTGTATATCTTCTTTAGAGAAATGTATATTCCAATCCTTTGCCCAGTTGTAGTTGGTCTATTTGTCATTATTATATTATTGAGTTGTAAGAGTTCTTTATATATTTTGGATACAATTCCCTTATCAGATTAATTTGATAATATTTCTCCCATTGTGTGGGTTGTTTTTTTTCCCTCTCTTGATGGTATCATTTGCAGCATAAACGATCTTAATTTTGGTGAAGTCCAGTTTTTCTAATTCCTTTGTTGCTTGTGCTTTGTTTGGTGTCATATCTAAGAAGCCATTGCCTAACCGTAGATTGCAAAAATTCATTATAGTTTCTTTTCAGAGTGTGATGTTAGCTTTTACATTTATGTCCACGATCATTTTGAGTTAATTTTGGGGTATGGTGTGTGGTGGGAGTCCAACTTTATTATTTTATTTGTGGATACCCAGTTGTCCAACATTGTTTGTTGAGAAGTCTATTCTTTCCCTCAGTTATCTTGGTACCCTTGCAGAAATTCAACTGATTATAAGTGTCAGGGCTTATTTCTGGACATACAATTCTTTTTGTATTGATAAATTTATTTTCCTTATGCTGTTACCATGCTGTTTTGATTACTAAAGCTGTACAGTAAATTTTGAAATCAAGAAATGTGAGGTCTCCAACTTTTTTTTTTTAAGATTGTTTTGGCTCTTCTGGGTCCCTAGCATTTCTATATAAACTTTTGGGTCAACTTGTCAGTTTTTACAAAAAGCTAGTGGAATTTTGACAAGGATTACATTGAATCTGTGGATCAATTTAGGACAATTTTGACCTGGATGATGTTAAATACTATTATCCACAAACCTAGGGAATCTTTCAATTTATTTAGGTCTTTAATTTATTTCAATGTTTTGTAGTTTTCAGTATACACATCTTATACTTTTTATTCCTAAGAATTTTATTCTTTTTGATTCTACTGTACATGAAATTATTTTCTAAGTTTTATTTTTAGATTATTCATTGCAAGTGTATAGAAATATAATTGATATTTATTTTTCTATCCTGCAATGTTGCAGAGATATAGCTTTACTCGTTTATTCACTCTGATAGTTTTCTTGTGGATTCCCTAAGACCTTCTACATAAGAGGTGATGTCATCTGCAAATATAGACAGTTTTACTTTGTATTTGATCTGGATGTGCTTCATTTCTTTTTCTTGCCTTACTGTTTTGGTTGAAACCTCCCGTCCAGTGTTGAATAGACGTGCAAGAGTGAACACCCTAGTTTGTTCCTAATGCTAGGGGGAAAGCATTCAGTCTTTAAACATAATACTGTTGTTGTTCAGTCGCTACATTGAGTCTGACTGTTTGCAACCCCATGAGCTGTAGCACACCAGTTTCCTCTGTCTCCCAGTATCTCCCAGAGCTTGATCAAATTCATGTCAATTGACTCAATTATGCTATCTAACCATCTCATTCTATGCCACCCTCCTTTTGCCTTCAGTCTTTCCCAGCATCAGGTTCTTTTCCAATCAGTCCCCTCTTCACATCAGGGTGTCCAAAGTATTGCAGTTTCGGCATCAGTCCTTCCAATGAATATTGAGAGTTGATCTCCTTTAGGATTGACTGGTTTGATCTTGCAGTCCAAGGGACTCTCAAGAGTTTTCTCTAACACCACAGTTCAAAAGCATCATTTCTCAGTAGTCAGCCTTCTTTATGGTCCACCTCTCACATCCATACATGACTAGTGGAAAAACTATAGCCTTGACTATATGGACTTTTGTTGGCGAAATGATGTCTCTGATTTTTAATATGCTGTCTAGGTTTGTCATAGCTTTTCTTCCAAGGAGCAAGCATCTTTTAATTTCATGACTGCAGTCAACATCCACAGTAATTTTGGAGCCCAAGAAAATAAAATCTGTCACCATTTCCACTTTTTTCCCTTCCATTTGCCATGAAGTGATGGGACTAGATGCCATGATCTTTGCTTTTGAATGTGAATTTCAAGCCAGCTTTTTCACTCTCTTTTTTCATTCTCATTAAGAGGCACTTTTGTTCCTCTTCAGTTTCTTCATCAGAGTGGTATCATCTGCATAGCTGAGGTTGTTGATATTTCTCCCAGAAATCTTGATTCCAGCTTGTGACTCATCTAGCCTGGCATTTCACATGATGTACTCTGCAAATAAGTTAAATAAACAAGGTTACAATATACAGTCTTGACGTACTCCTTTCCTGATTTTGAACTAGTCTGTTGTTCTATGTCCAGTTCTAACTGTTTCTTCTTGACTCATATACAGTTTTCTCTTAAGACAGATAAGGTGGTCTGGTACTCCCATCTCTTTAAGAATTTTCCACTGTTTCTTGTGATCCACACAGTCAAAGGCTTTAGAATATTCAATGAAGCAGAAGTAGATGTGTTTCTAGAAATCCCTTGCTTTTTCCATGATCCAATGAATTTGGCAATTTGATCTTTGGTTCTTCTGCCTTTTCTAAACTCAGCTTGTACATTTGGAAGTTTTCAATTCATTTACTGCTGAAGCCTGGTTTGAAGGACTTTGAGCATTACCTTGCTAGCATGTGAAATGAGCACAAGTGTACAGTAGTTTGAACATTCTTTGGCATTGCCCTTCTTTGGGACTGGAATGAAAACTGACCTTTTTCAGTCTTGTGGCCACTGCTGAATTTTCCAAATTTTCTGACATATTGAGTGCAAGCACTTTAACAGCATCATCTTTTAGAATTTTAAATAGCTCAACTGGAATTTTGTCATCCCCACTAGCTTTGTTCATAGTAATGCTTCCTAAGGCCCACTTGACATCACACATCAGGATGTCGCTCTCTAGGTGAGTGATAACACCATTGTGGTTATCTGGGTCATTAAGACCTTTTTTGTTTAGTTCTGTTCTTGTCACCTCTTCTTAATCTCTTCTGCTTCTATTAGGATCTTTACCATTTCTGATCTTCATCATGCCTATCCTTGCATGAAATGTTCCCTTGATAAATCCAGTTTTCTTGATGAGATCTCCAGTCTTTGGCATTCCATTGTTTTCCTCTATTTCTTTGCATTGTTCATTTAAGAAGGCCTTCTTTTTTTAAAAAAAATTTATTTATTTTTGTAATTTTACTTTATTTTACTTTACAATACTGTATTGGTTTTGCCATACATCAACATGAATCTGCCACGGGTGTACATGTGTTCCCAATCCTGAGCTCCCCTCCCACCTCCCTTCCCATACCATCTCTCTAGGTCATCCCAGTGCACCAGCCCCAAGCATCTTGTATCCTGATAAAAAGGCCTTCTTATCTCTCCTTATTCTTTGAAACTCTGCATTCAGTTGGATATATCTTTCCCTTTCTCCCTTGTCTTTTACTTCTCTTCTTTCCCCAGCTATTTGTAAAATTTCCTCAGACACCCACTTTACCTTCTTGCATTTCTTTTGGATGGCTTTGGTCATCGCCTCTTGTACAATGTCACATACTTCCATCCATAGTCTTTGAGGCACTTAATCTACCAGATCTAATCCCTTGAATCTATTCATCACCTCTACTTTATAATCATAAGAAATTTTATTTAGGTAATAGCTGGATTGCCTAGTGGTTTTCCCTACTTTCTTCAATTTAAGCCTGAATTTTGCAATAAGGAGTTGATGACCTGAACCACAGTCAGCCCCAGGTCTTGTTTTTGCCGACTGTATAGAGCTTTTCCATTTTTAGCTGCAAAGAACATAATCAATCTAATTTCAGTATTGACTGTCTGGTGATGTCCATGTGTGGAGTTTTCTCTTGGGTTGTTGGAAAACGATGCTTGCTATGATCAGTGCATTCTCTTGGCAAAACTCTGCTGGTGTTTGCTTTGCTTCATTCTGTACTCCAAGGTCAAACTTTTCTGTTACTCCAGGTTGTCTCTTGACTTTCTGCTTTTGCATTCCAATTCCCTAAGATGAAAAGAATATCTTTTTTTGGTGTTAGTTGTAGAAGGTGTTGTAGAACTGGTCAGCTTCAGCTTCTTTGGCATCAGTGGTTGGAGCATAGACTTGCATTGCTGTGATGTTGAATGGTTTTCTCTGGAAACTAACCGAGATCTTTCTGTCATTTTTGAGGTTGCATGCAAGTACTACATTTTGGATTCTTTTGTTGACTATGAGGGCTACTCCATTTCTTCTAAAGGATTTTTGCCCACAGTAGTAGATATTAATAGTAGTAGAATTAAATTCTCCCATCCCCATCTATTTTAGTTCACTGATGTTCAATCTTTCCATCTCCTGCTTGATTATGTCCAATTTACCTTGATTCATGGAACTAACTAGCCTCAATACTTTGGCTACTTGATGCAAAGAACGGACTCATTGGAAAAAAAATCCTGATGCTGGGAAAGATTGAAGGCAGGAAGAGAAGGGGACGACAGAGGATGAGATGGTTGGACAGTATCACTGACTCTATGGTCATGAGTTTGAGCAAGCTCCAGGAGTTGGTGATGGACAGGGAGGCCTGGCATGCTGCAGTCACACGACTGAGTGACTAAACTGAACTGATGGAACTAACATTCCAGGTTCCTCTGCAATATACTTCTTTACAGCAATGGACTTTGCTTTCACCACCAGACACACCCACAGCTGAGTGTTGTTTCTGTTTTAGCCCAGCCACTTCATTATTATCGGAGGTATTAGTAATGCCCTCTGCTCTTCCCCAGTAGCAATTGGACACACCCAGACCTGAGAGGCTCACCTTCCAGCATCACATCTTTTTATCTTTTCATCCTGTCCGTGTGGTTCTCCAGACAAGAATATTGGAGTGGGTTGCCATTTCCTTCTCCAAAATATGATATTAGCTGTGGACTTTTCAGAGCTGTTCTTTCATATGTTAAAGAAGTTCCCTTCTTTTCTTAGTATGTAGAGTGTTATTATCATGAAAAGATGTTGGATTGTGTCAAGTATTTTTTACATCTATTGAGGTAATCATAGGTCAAAGTTTTGTCATTTATTTTATTAATAAAGTGCATTATATTTATTGGTCTTTAGATATTACACCAAATTTGCATTTCTAGAACAAATCCCACTTGTTCCTGATGCATAATCCTATATATATGCTGGATCCAGTTTGCTAGTGTTTTGTTAAGGATTTTCATGTCTATATTCATAAAGAATGTAATTGTGTTGTTTTCTTGTAATGTATATGTGTGGCTATGGCATCAAGGTAAAGCTGGTTTTATAGAACAAGTTGGGATGTATTCTCTCCTCTTACTTTGGGGGGAAGTTTATGAAGAATTGATATTAATTCTTCTATAAATGTTTGATAGAATTCACCAGTTGAAGCTATCTGGCCATGGACTTTTCTCTGTGGGAAGTTCAAAAATTATTAATTCAGTTTGTCTTCTTGTTTTTTAAGTCTAGTCATATTTACCATTTCTTTTTGAGTCAGTATATTTATTGTCAATTTATTTATCTTATCTGTTATTAAATATATTAGCATATAGTTGTATATTGTTGGAGAAGGAAATGGCAACCCACTCCAGTACTCTTGCCTGGAAAATTCCATGGACAGAGGAGCCTGGTAGGCTACAGTCCATAGGGTTGCAAAGAGTTGGACACGACTGAGCAACTCCAGTTTTTTTTCTTTGTGTATTGTATTTCTGGTACTTACTTTTACTTCTATAAAGTCAGTAGTAATATCCCATCATTCATTCTTGATTTTAATATTTTGCTACTTTTTGCTACTTCTTTTGGTTAGTTGAAATAAGTTTTGTTAATTTTGTTCTTCTTTTCAAATTTTTGATTTGAAAAATTTTGATATCAGATTAAAATATTGATATTATTTTGGCTTTCTATTGTCTATTTCATTTATTTCCACTCTAACCTTTACTATTTACTTCCTTCTCTTGTATATTGAGTTTGCTATTCATTTATAGTTTCTTAAGTTATAAGGTTAAGTTAGTTATTTGAAATCCTTTTTTACTTTAGATGTTTAAAGCTATAAACTTCATTCTAAATACTGCTTTAGCTATATCTCATTAGTGTTGGTATATTGTGGTTTTATTTTCAGTAATCTCAAAATATTTTTAATTGATCTTATGTACTCTACTTTGATCCATTGGTTATTTAAGGATGTGTTGTTTATCGCACATATTTGTGAATTTCTCAAATGTTCTTCTGTCATTGAAGAACTGCATGCATGCCACTAAGTCACCTCAGTTGTGTCCAACTCTTTGAGACCCCATGGACTGTAGCCTAGCAGGCTCCTCAGTCCATGGGATTCTCCAGGCAAGAATACCAGAGTGGGTTGCCATGCCCTCCTCCAGGGGGTCTTCCCAACCCAGGGACTGAACCCACATTTCTTACATCTCCTGCATTTGCAGATGTGTTCTTTACCACTAGCACCACCTGGGAAGCCCTACTGAGGAACTTTCTTTAGTTCTATGTGGTTGGGGAGAATACTTTGTAAAACTTCAATCCCTTTAAATTTATTTAGGCTTGTTTTATGGCCTAGCGTATGGTCTGTTCTGGAGAATCTTCCACATGTAATTGAGAATAATTTGCATCCTGCTGTTATCTGGAGTGTACAATAGATGTCTGTTAGGTCTAGTTAGTTTATACTCTTGTTCAAATCTTTTCTTGTGGACCTCTGCTTAGTTATTCTATTCACATTGGAAGTGGAGGATTGAAGTCTCCAGTTATTATTTTTTAATTGTTTATGTCTCCCTTTTGGGCTCCCTAGGCGGCTCAGTGGTAAAGAATCTTCCTGCCAATGCAAGAGACACTGGAGATGTGGGTTCATTTCCTGGGTTAGGAAGATCCCCTTGAGGAGGAAATGGCAACTCACTCCAATATTCTTGCCAGAAAAATCCCTTAGACTGAGGATCCATGTCCCTCAGACATGACTGAGGGAATGAACACACACACACACACACACACACACACACACACACACAACCTCTGTGTTATTAACTAGTTAGCTATGCATCCCTTTTATTTTCAGCTTTTGCTTCATGTATTTGGGGGGATTTTGTTACTAGGTACATTTATGTATATAATCATATATCTTTCTGACAAGTGGATACTTTTATCATTATAAGATATCCTCCCTTGTCACTAGCAATAATTTTTAATTTAAAGTCTATTTTACCTGGTACTAGTATAACCACTTCAGTTCTCTTTTAATTACTGTTTGCATGGTATATACTTTTCCACCATTTTACTCTTAAGCTATCTCTCTGTTTAAATATAAAGATGCCTCTTATAGAGAACACAGAGTTTAATAATTTTTTATTCCATTCTGTTAATTTCAGCATTTGATTTAAATTTTTATTCCATTTCTATTATTGTCACTGCTTATGTCAGGATTTGCATCTGCCATTTTGCCATTTGTCTTCTATATATTTTCTGCCTTTGCTTCTCTATTCCATCATTAACTTCCTTTATGCTATTTTCTAGATATCATTTTAATTCTGTTGTACATTCCTTCACTATATGGTTTTTAGTTAATTCTCAGTGGTTGTCATTGGGACTACAATTACAAGTCAATTTAGACTGACACTAGCTTACTTGCATTAGTAGACTTTGCTCCAATATGGCTCCAGCCCTTCTCTCTCCTTTATTGCTTATTATAGTCATAGGAATTATATCTTTATATATTATCAATCCATCAATATAGTTATAAAACCATTGATTTAGAAATTGTTTTAAAAATCAGACGAGAGAAGAAAAGCAGTATAAAAATGCATTTATTCTTTTATAAATATTTAGTTACCTTTACCAGTGCAATTATTTCTCCATATGGATTCAAGCATAGGGTCTTTTCATTTTAGCCTGAAGCACTTCTTTTAGTACTTTTCATAAGGTCGTTCTGTGAGTGAAGAGTGTTCTTAGTTTTGGTTATTTGGAAATATTTTCATTTTTTCTTTATTTTTGAAAGATAGGGTTATTGATATAGAGTTCTTGGTTGACTATATTTTTCTTTCAACATTTTCAATATGTTGCCTCACTGTTTTCTGACCTCAGTGATTTTCAGTGAGGAATCTGCTGTTGATTTCACTGAGGTGACCTTTTTTTATGGGATGACACATTTTTTTTTCTTGCTGCCCTCAAGATGCTCTTTGTGGTTGGCATTCTATAGTTTGACTATGATGTATCTAGGTATGAATCTCCTTGAGTTTATCCCAGTTGAAGTTTTCTAAGTTTCTTGGATATGTATATTACTGTTTGCCATAAAATTGGGGTCATTTTAAGTGATTATTGGGCTTCCTTGATAGCTCAATTGGTAAAGAATCTGCCTGCAATGCAGGAGACCCTGGTTCGATTCCTGGGTTTGGAAGATCAATTCCTGGGTCAGGAAGATTGATTTCTGGGTCAGGAAGATTTGTTGAAGAAGGGATAGGCTACCCACTGCAGTCTTCTTGGGTTTCCCTTGTGGCTCATCTGGTAAAGAAGCTGCCTGCAATGAGAGAAACCTGGGTTTGATCCCTGGGTCAGGAAGATCCCCTGAAGAAGGGAAAGGTACCCACTCCAGTATTCTGGCCTGAAGAATTCCTTGGACTAAAGAGTCAGACACGACTCAGTGACTTTCAGTTTCACTTTTTATTTCTTCAGATATTCTTTTTCTCTTCTTCTTTTGTGACTCTGTCTAGGTATATATCAGCATGATTGATAATGTTTCACAGGTCTCTGAGGTTCTGTTTCTTTTTCTGCTTCCTTTTCTCTTTCTGTTCCTTAAACTGGGTTATCTCAATTGATTTATCTTCAATTCATTGAGTCTTTCTTCTAATAGCTCAAATTTCCAATTTTAATAAAGTTTTCATTTTACTTATTATACTTTTAAACTCCAGTATTTTATTCAGTATTTTATTTGGTTCTTTTTAGTAATTTGTATATTTTTATTGATATTCTCTACTTGTTAAGACATCATTTTCATAAATTCCTTGAGTTCTTTGAACATATTTATAGTAGATAAATTAAAGTGTTTGCCTAGTAAGTCCCATATCTGGGCCTCCTCAAGGCTTATTTCCATTGTATGGGCCAGAAATTTCTCTTTCTTTCCTGTATCACATAGTCTTTGTTGAAAATGGAATATTTTTGATAATATAACATGGGACTTTCAAAATGAGACACACATACCACAACTCCTGCCCTGCCCCCTGTTTGTTGTTGCTGGTTTGTTGTTTGGATTTGTTCATTTGAAGGTTGATTAGTTTGTTTAATGACTTTCCTGGACTAATTCTGTAAAGTATGTTTTCCCTATTGTGCCATCACTGAAGTTTCTGCTCAGTTGGCTTAGTAGTCACCTAGTGATTGCCCAGAGTTTTCTTTAAATGCCTTAAACTAATAAGTCTTCTCCCCTTTTCAGGGGGCTCTCTGTGTGCAGTTTACAGCTCTGCTTTAGTGTTTACTTCCTGCTTGTGCTGAACCTCAGGGTCAACCTGACTTGAGTGATTAGGACTTTCTCAGGTCTTCCCTTAGCATGTGCACAGCCCTGTACATGTGCACAGGCTTCCTGATCCCCAGAAATAATTCAGAGCTTTTTGGAGCCCCCATGGGGGTATCTCAGTACCCAGATATTCCTTTTACATTTTTGCCCAGACTCTTGATTCTCTCAACTGGTATTGCAGCTGATAGTTCTTGTCAAATTCTCAGGGATAGAGATTTTCTTGCAGAGTGAGTTCTGAGTCAGGCCAAATATCAACAATGGGGCTTCCCATTAGCTCAAGGGTAAAGACTCTGCCTTCAATGCAGGAGACACAGGAGACTCGGGTTCAAGATGCTCTGGAGGAGGAAATGGTAACCCCCTCCAGTATTCTTGCCTGGGAAATACCAAGGACAGAGGAGCTTGGCAGGCTACAGTCTGTGGGGTCACAAAGAGTCAGACATGACTGAGAAAGCATGCAAGCCCACATATAGGGGACTTCTCCAGAAATCTTCAAGACAAGTAGATAATGGCAATGCTCTGGAGATGGGACATTTTGAGGAACCTCAGACCCAGTCTGGTTCCTCTGGTGGCTACAAGGTTGGTGGTTTTCACAACCACTGGGATTGTCAGGCTCTAGTTATCAAGGCTGATGTGGAACTGGACGGGGTGGGAGGGAAGTTCAAATGCCACAAGCCTGTTGCTTTTACCTTCAGCAATGTATCTTGGATAAATTCTCCTTGAATTGTTGCAAGCCTTTTGCTAATTTATAGAATCTGAAAGTTTATTTTCCCATTGTTTTTGTGGAGGTCCTTACTATGCTGTCTGTAAATCCTGCCCTTCTTCTATCATTAGACAGGAGCCGCTGTATTCGACTGTACTAGAAAGCCCTATCTAGACATGTTTCTCCCCCAAAAGGTATTTTGGAAAAATAACTGGCCAATTAGGTCTTTCAGTTTAGTTCAGTTCAGTTTCTCAGTCATGTCTGACTCTTTGTGACCCCATGGAATGGAGCATACCAGGCTTCCCTGTCCATCACCAACTCCTGGTGAGGTCTTCAGAAAAAAATATTCTATAGTCAAATAAATTCAAAAGTATCTTTTGCTCTCATTCTTGGATAGCCCCAATGCATGCCAGCATTTTCAAAGTCCTGAGAAGTACTACTCTAAGAAACCTGCTTAATTTTGTTTACAAAGGGTTTTCTAAACACATTTCCCTGCATAACTCCTTTGTTTTTTTGTTTAACACTTCTTAGTGCTCCTCAGAATACAGCATGCGTGTGTATGAGTATGTGTGTGCTAAGCCACTTCAGTCGTGACTGAACCAATCTTAAATATCAATTCCAAACTTAGTTTCTGGCACTATTTTTTGGAACTAATGCAGTTGGGTGTCTGATGAGAGTGGCCAAGTACTCACAAAATACAACAGGGGCATGTGGGGCCTTAATTTCTGCTTTTTAATACTTTGTCTGATTTCTATCTTTTTCTGGGTCTGGGGATGTGGGTTCAGTTCATTATAAATACTCATCACGTTTCAATTAATCATAAATATTCTGAATGATGTAAGAAAATTATTTGATCTATTTGTGGCTTTCTTTTCTTCCACCTGAGAAAAGGCATGTGAACTAGTCTCTTTTAATAAGAAAGTGTAAAGAGATCTGTGGAGGAACGAATGGGGGTCATTCTCTTTGGACTTCGTAACCTATAATGGGTTCTAAGAAACCACTCAGAGACAGGCAGGGAAGTGCAAAATCTGTTCTATGTAGCTGCAAACACACAGAGACATAATTGGACATTCACGCACGCACATACATATATGCACACGCATGCATGGAACTCTCTGGCAGGTGTGCTGACGCCTGGTGGGTGTGGGGTGGCAGGTCTCCCCCTCCATCGTTTGTCTGTTCCCAAAGAAGCCTCATCCCTTTATCACAGGAGGTCATGCAAACCTATTCTTTTTTGTGAGTGCTGTAGCCCTTGATCGGTCTGGCAAGTCCTGCCCAGGAGGCTTGGGCGTCTTCGCTGGAGAGGGTAAAGTGCTCTATGTTCTCTTCCTGGGAATGAAGAATCAGGAAATTGGTAGCAAGTCCTGCTTTTGCCAATATTCTAGGAAAGCTGCCTCCCTTCCCTGGGTCTTCTTCACAGTAAAACAGACAATGAACAAAATGATCTGTACAAACATTTTCAGCTCTGGAGTTCTCTGAATTTATGATAGACAATGTCTTTATGGAACAGGGAGTCCCGGTGCTGTGCATGGCCGTAGCCCCATGGAGGGCCTCCTCCCCTACCTCTTGGCAGGACTGTCTGGGCTGGGTCTCTGGAAAATGGCCTCTCTCCTGGTTTCTGCCAGCATAGCTATTGTGGACTTCCTGCCATGTGGCCCGTAAACTCAGTGCCTGCGCCAAATGCGGAGACAAGGCAGGGAGGGAGTTGACAGACAGGCCTGCCAAGTCCCACTTCTTTCTCAGCTACAAGAAGGGACAAAGTACAGGAAGCCCCTGGCCCACCGCCCCCACCAGTGTGCAGCGTGGGGGCTCCTGATCAACCAGGCCCCCTACATTACCGTCACCTCCGCTTCCATTTTTATGGGAAGCCTGGGGCCTCGGGGATTGTAATGTACACGGGATATCAGCCAGCCCCTTCCCAGAGCCCTGCCCTGCCCCCAGCCCAGAACGTACATCAAAGTGGTGGGCCCCGTGTGGCCTCCTGAGGATGTCCCGTGGGCAGCCCTGGGTCAGAGCAGAGAGCTGTTCATGCAGAGGCATCCACCGTTTACAACTCTCATTAGATACCTTTACAACTGCCATGAGTTGATTAAAAACATACATACTCATGCAGAGAAAACATAAAGTACTGAAAGCTTTGCTTATTTTGCAGATGTAGTGGAGTAAGACCGCAGTGTGACTGCTGATCACAAGAGTGTCCAGTGCCTCTTTCCAAAGGGACAGCTGGGCCCATGGGGGCTGTGCAGAGATGACTCTCCCCAGGGCGATGGGGGCCCCTGGACCTCCACCCCCCCGCCCCCGGCTTCTCTGTGGATACCTGAGGCTGCCTGCTCTGACAGGCTGAGCTGGAGTACATGGCGACAGCCTGGGTGGCCCTTCTGGTCTGAGGTTCTCAGGTCAGTGGGAGGCCTGGGGTCGAGGTGGGAGGCTGGGAAGGCAGAGGCTATTACAGACCATCACTGCAGGCGAGGAGGCTAACTGGTCAGGACTGGTCAGAAAGCCCTTTCAGAAGAGCTCCTGACCCACCTGAGTCACTTACTCAGCACCCAGATGCTGAAGGGCCCCCAGCTCACCCATCCAGGAGCCCATATTCCTACCTCAGAGCAGGAGTTTCTCAGGTTGTCCTCTCTCTGCTCCCAGCTAGCAGGGGTCCCACCAGCTCCCCACTCCGGAGGGGCAAGGCCAGTGCATCCTTGCCACCAGCGCCTGCCCTGCAGCCCCTCCTGCTTCCCCTCTTCCTGCCCAGCTTGTTCCCCTCAAACAGCAGAAGCCAGGTTTGGAAAGTGTTAAGTCAGGTTACAGAGCTCTCCCGCCTGAAATCCTCCATGGACTTCCTATTGCACTCATAAAATCAAAGTCTCTCCATAGCAAAAGGCCCTGCCAACCCCAGTCCTCCCCACTACCCCAACCGTTCCCACTCTGCTCTTCATCTGAATCCTTCGTTCTACACACAGGGCCCTTCTGGTCACAACCCTGGCCCCTCCCAGGATGTTTGAACTTGCTCTTCGTCTGGACCACTCAACCGGCATGTCCTTATCTCCCCGCTAGGGTTGGTTCCTTGCCACCCTTAAGCTGACCATCCTGCTTCCCACTGTATTATTTACAGGCATCACCCCACAAAATTTAAGTGATCATTTTCATAATATTTGTTTGCTTTAATTCAGGTTCCTGTGAGAATGAAAGCTCCCAGTTCTGTCTTGTTGGCTCAGGGCCTAGAAGGTTGCTGGACACAGAGGAGATGCCCAACAGATGTTTACTGAGGGAATGAAGAGGGTGAGTGGGACCAGCTCCACTGCCAGTCCCCTCACCTAGCAGGAATTCTTGCCACTGGAGATGGGCCTGCAGCCATCACTGCAATCAGAGGCTGGAAGACTGCTCTTGCTGGGGGCAAGCCTTCAGCAGAGACCCAGTAACTCTCCCACAAGGAGACACACACCCACCCACCGGGGAGGCTCGATCTGCAAGGACCAGGAGGTGATGAGCGGCTGCGAGCCCCCAGCCTGCTCTGTGCTACCTCCCTTTCCCCGCCACTCCCCACCCCTCCTTGTGAGTGTCTGTGAGCAAAGCAAAAGAAGAAACAAGCTGAAGGGTAGCCCAGTAATTTGATTTTCTTCCTTTTGGCTTCCTCTATTCTCTAATAATTTTACAATGACTACATATTTCCTTCACAATTTTTAAGAAAGGGAAAACATAATCATTATTTTAAAATACCACTTCAGTAGATTAATATCATAAGAAAAGGAGAGAGAAAAGGGTCCTAATAACAGTTTACCTTTAAACTGTCCTGGAAGTAGATGCAGCCCCCTGCAAATAAGTGATCCACTCCTTCCCCCCATCCCAGCTCAGAACTGGCAGGCTGCCCACCACCAACTGTTCAGTGAATCGAGTCTGCTACATCAGGGTTGGACAAAGGCGGTGTACCTCACACAGCCTACAGCATGTATTGTCTAGCCCTTTGCAGGAGGTTTGCCACCTCCTGTCCTAGAAAGTTCCCTGCTCCCTGCGCTTCCTGGAGGCCCCTGCATGACACAGGGCCATCACCTGCGCGACTTCTGAGACCGCTGCGCCCGTTTGGTGAGTCGTCTGTCTCTCTGCTACTGGTCACAGTCTAGATTCATCTCTATGTTATAGAGGGCCTGGCATATCTATGTTATAGAGGCATGTTTTGGCCTTTTAGTTAGCCCGTATTATTACTAATAATGTATCATTATTTCAGTCCTGCTTAAGTGAGGAAGTCTCAGCTGTTATCCCAAGTCATGTGTAGCTGAAAAGGTGGGTGTACACTGAGCTGAGTCCCCACTGGGAGCCAGAGCCACCTCCTTCTTAGCAGGGCAACAGGGGCTCCTGCCTCTGGAAGCTCTAAGCCCAGCAGGTCAGCTCTAGGCCACTGACCCCAGCACCTACTCAAGGACACCACAGGGAGGCCTCTGCAAAGCCAGGGCTGCCACCAGGAAGGGGGTAGCGAACTCCCGCTAGGCAGGATGAGTGGGATGGGGTGATGGCCTGAATTAAGCAAGTCTGCCATGCAGATTCTTTTCTTAAGAAATGTCATTCTGTTCCATGCATGCGAAGGCAACTGAACTCAGGTTTATGAAGCATTTCTAAGCCAGCACCACATGGAGCATGTAATGAAGTGTCAATTGACTTGTAATTTACAGCAAACACCATTGGCACAGCCTGGGCCAAGGAAATTGAGTTTGCCCCAATCTTGTGTCCACTATGAATTAGCTTTTTAACACTCTCCTCATAAGTGACACAAAGGCAAACAGCAGCTGAGCAGAGCTCCTAGCCGGACCAAGTGACTCCCAAAGAGGCACCTGACTCCAGCAGCAGTGCGATAATTCATGTACCATGTGAAGGCGGTGTCTGCCTCTGCTAAGCGGGCCTGCAGAAGCTAAGTGTGCGTGTGTGGGAGCGTGTGGGAGCCCACATACCTGTGTGTGGAAGGGTGTTCTCTGTGAAGAGGAAGAGCACTGGGGGTGATGAGGCTCCTTCACTGCACCCCTGCTCTCTGTGCCAGAAGCACCTGTTAAACACAAGGCCTCTGTGCTCAGAATGGGGAGGAGTTGAGAACAAAACAGACAAGCCCTCCTTAGCTCAGCCAAGGATGTAGATTATCTTTAGAATATTTTTTAGAGAACTGATAGTCCTTCCAGAGCAGTGACTCGAGGCAAATTAGCTCATCTGGTGGCTACTCTGTGGAGACACCAGGGGATCTCAGTGCTGGAGCTTAATTAGAGCACCACAGGCAACCAGGTCAGCTGGGGGCTGAGGGGACCCTGACTAATGGCTTTAATGATTGTGCTCATTAAACCCCTAGAAGGAGCTGCGAGCTCCTCTGTCCCTGCCGTGAGCAGGCTGCATCTGGCATTTTCTCCAGAACCCTGACCTGCGGATGCTGTCTGTATTTCCCCAGGGTTGTGGAGGAATTATGGAAGTCCCTCAAATGCAGAGTGGACTGTATCTGGGGACAGGGTCTTTAAAAAGGTAATTAAGCTAAACAAGGCCATTAGGATGAGCCCTAATCCAATCTGAGCAGTGTCCTGATGAAGAGGAGATTAGGACACAGACACACCCAGAGGAAGGACCCTGTGAGGACACAGGGAGGTGACAGCCATCGACACACCATGGAGCGAGGCCTCAGAGGGAGTGGCCCTGCTGACCCTGATCTTGGACTTCCAGCCTCCAGAGCTGTGAGGACGTGTCAGCTGTTTGGGCCACCCCATGGGAGGGGCTTTGCTGCGGGTCCCTGAGCTGACACAGACACCCTTGTGTGCTGCTTGTGCTCTGCTTATGTCCCCCTGATGCCCAGTCTCCTCTCGCTGTCTTGGCTGGGTTGGCCTCTGCCAGTCCTTAGAGATTCAAGACCACTCCCTCAATGTATCCTCTTCTGGATTCTGTCGGGACTGAGGATGCCTTTAAACACTCAAGCCCTTGTGATGGTACTATCTTTGCTGATGCCACTTGGCAGCCCCAGGTCCATCTGGAACTGAGAAGAACCATGTGGGCTCCTGGACACAAAAGCCTTGCTGTGTCCCTTCTCTGAGTGCCGAAGGGCTAGTTCAAACAGTTGCTAATCAGGGGAAGAAGGGCATCCCGAGACAAGAGAGGAGCAGCCACGAAACAACAGCGCAGCCTTGGGGTAGGGTCCTGGTTCCCCCTCAAGGAAAACACATGACAGGATCTTTGAGCTCTTCTGCAGAACTGAAACCCTCACCAAATGGAAGATGTTAACTGCTTGATGAAGCATTCTTCATTTCAGAGAAGGTCACCATTTGCCCATCATCACCTGATGACAGATGATTGAAGGGTTGCAGGCCCTGCATCTTCACCCTGATTCTCATCAGCAGTTTTGCCCCTGGACTATGACATTTCTCATTGGCTCACCTGGGCTGGGAAACACAATTTTGAGAGAATTAGGCCACTGTGGCCTCCTTTACCTGGCAAATCAATAAAGCTATTCTATTCTATTTCACCAAAAACTGTCTCTTGAGATTTCATTTGATGTCATGGTACAGATGCCAGATTTAGCTTCAATACCAAGCTCCAGGAGGGCTCCTTGGCCCTGGTTGATGCCAGGTAAACATTGGTGCTGTGTCCCCAGAAAAGGATGTGATGGAGACTAAGCCCCACAGTTCTTCTCCCCCAGGCTCATGCATGGAAGCCTCTTCTATCCTGGCAGCATCCAGTGACCACTCTCCTCTCTAAGGTCACTCAGCTCCTGAGTCTACTTGGATCTGGTGGCTGCACAGCCTCTAGACTCAGCCCCTTGATCTCCTGCTGGTCCTTGGTGCTCCAGACCCTACAAGGCACCACAGAGGAGACAGCTCCCCTGCCCTCGCCTGCTGCCTCCTCCATCATTCAGCTCAGTTTCTGCTGCAGCCCCATCCCTGCTCCATACATGGGGAATATCCTCCATGCTGGGACCCTGGCTACAATATAATATATTTATTTATTAAATTCCTTTTATTTTTGACTGCAAGGTACTTGGGATCTTAGTTCCTTGACCAGGGATTAAATCTGCATTCCCTGCGTTGGAAGCATGGAGTCTTAACCACTGGACTGCCCGGGAAGTTCCTACAACATAATTTAAAACAGATGGGGGTGGGGGGAACAGTAGTTTTGACTTGGAGAAAGTGTATTACCTTTGATGGATTATTTTTGCAGCCCCTGCAGCATTTTCCTGCTTTGGTAAGTTTTTGTATACGCTAACCTTAAAATGAATTACATCTCTAGAATGTACAGCAGCAAAAACTACTGTGGGCTGCAGGCACAGGAGATGTGACTCACCCTTGATCTCTGCATGGGCATCTAGTGGCTTCCCTGAGCTGTCTCTTCCTCACTCATCACACAGGGATGATGATGCTACAGAGAGGCTGTTCTGAGGACACGTTGTGAAAGCTACTCAAGCTGCTGTTCTCGCTGCTGACTGTTGCTATTAATAGTAGGACTATTTCCCCCCAACTTAGTTTTAAAAGACTGAGTCAACACCAAATTCTTTATGATACTGTCTATAACAGAATGGGTCATTGCCTTTTTAAAGTGAACTAAGTGAGAATGGGGGAAAAGTGATGTCAATCTTGGGGATACAGCAAAAATGGTTTTAGGTAACCTGCTATATAGCACCAGGAGCTCAGCTTTGTGTTCTGTGATGACCTAGATGGGTGGGGTGGGGGTGGGGGAGGTCCAAGAGGGAGGGGATATATGTATGCATATAGTTGATTCACTTCATTGTACAGCATAAACTAACACAATGTTGTAAAGCATCTATACCCCAGTTAAAAAAAAATTGTATGTGCAGCGTCACACATACACATGCATGCACACACAAAGGAATGAGAAAGGAAACATTGCTTGGATTTCAAGCTGCCATGAGGGGAGCGAACACCTGCCTGATGGCTGTGTCTCCGGGTGGTTTCACTTACCCAGGACAACTGGTTACCCAGCTTCCCTGTTGTGTCATCACTCAGCACTTTTACTGGATTCTGTTCTGGAATAAAATGTGTTTTTGTTGTTGCTATTGTTACTGTTTGGCCTTGTATCCATTGCCACCAAACATCCCTGGACCTTGTGCACAGCTATTAACTACATATTAATCAAGAGAGAAGCCCAGGCGGAAACGTCATCCACTGGGGCGTATGTCTGAATAAAGATGTCAGCATCACTGCCTTGTCTTAGAGCAGCTCATAATCCAGGTGATAAAATGAGTCCAATACATATTTTTTTTCTAATTTAAGAATATACAGTATTAGCGATGGGAGAAGGCTGGCATGAAGGCATTGAGTGCCCTGGACCACGGGACAGGGAGATATGGCCCGGGGTGCAGTGGAAGGGGAACCATCCATCACAAGATACAAACCCAGGGAGGAGAGCAGGCCAGGCATCAACATGCCTGAGTGCGGGTTGTGTCACCACACCTGCGATGCGCACCATGCCCTCTACACTCTGATTCATCCCTGTGGATCCCAGAGGAGAGACTTTGCTCCAGCCCAAAAGATAAGTTTCTGGCCCCTGATTGAGCTAGGCTGCCCTGCCTGCTTCTCCCTCCCTCCATGGAGCAAGCAAAGCCCTCCCTCCCTGGGAAAGTAGGAAGGCAAATAGGATGGTTCTTATCTCACCTGATCCCAGGTGTACCACACATCAGAAACAGAACCTCCCTCAGGCCTGATCTACCATTCTTGGATTTATTCAGTCATTTGCCAGGCAGGATGGCCTTGGGTGGTATTTCTTCAGAAGATCCTCTTTAATATGAATAGTTATGATAATAAAATCCAGACCATATGATCCTTATGCCATCTTACTGCATTTGAGCAGATAAAGCAATCAGTCAATGTGTTCCTCATAGCACGTGTCACGTGACGTGCAGGGTGGGCTATCCTGTCCCCTGCAGCTCCAATGCAGGACGTCCTGCAGGCTGGTGATGAAGCCACTCCACCACCTGATGGAAGTGGTCTTGCCAGAGCCATTCCCTCTATCTAAACAGCCCAAGCACCAAATGCTGTCCTTCTGTGGATTCAGGAGGGAAGACAAATGGAAACCTAATAGGTATTAAAAAGAGAAGAGCCCAGACCAGGATGCGTCCCACACAGCATAGATCAGCTCATTTGTGAACCTCTGTTTCTCCCTTATTTGTGTGTGTGCACGAGTGCAAGTGCACACTGGGTCACAGTATAAGGTATATTTTTTACATTCTGATATGAGCTATGATCAAAACGGTTTGAAAGCCCTGAACTGGGAGGCTGACATTCTCTTTCCCATTTTTGTTTCCCTCACTGCCTGTAAAGTGTCTGCCCCAATAAATGCTCATGGGGTTAATATATGAATTAATATAACACCGAAGGAGTTAAACTGATTAATAGGCAGAGTGGCTGCCTATTCTTCTCAACTTTTCCTGTTCCAACAACTTCCAGTTCCCAAAGCCGCAGGCAAGGGCATTTGCAAACGTGAGGGCCGGCCTTCATCGCATCCTACAGTGCATGGTGTGGCCAGAGCTGGGCTTGGTGCCTATGCTGGGATGAACACAGGTGAGAGGAAAGCTGTCCCCTATGATGTTACAGAATCACTGGTGTGACACCTGACCCCTGCTCTTCTTTTGCCAGTCGTCTGATCCTGCTGGGCGCATGAAGGCTGACACTTTACCTGGAAACACTCCAGAGTTGAGATTTGGTTTTCAAAATGATGAATTTGGAAGGGGACCACCCCAGTCATCAGCTGAAAATGCAAGAGACCCAGAAGTGACTGCATCTCGGCCACAGTTGTTAACTGCTTTTCCCTGAAAGTGTCCGAACTTCCTTCTGGAGAAAACTCTCTACTCTAACTGGTTCTGCTTGTCACTTACTTTCACTTGGGGGCACTTGGGAAATGAGACAAACATTTGACCTGAGACTAGGTCCTGGGTCAGGTTCATTCCCAATGAACTGTACCAGCAAACCCATATAGAACCAAGGGTCCTCAGTCTAAATGTCGGAGCTCCCCTCTCTCAGAGGAGGAGTGGAGGGCACAGTGACTTGACAGTTGATCAGGAAAAAAGAAAAGAAAGCTTTGGGAACATGGACTGCCTGGTAACTGGAAGAAAAGAGCAGGGCTGGCCAACGGGCTTTCCTCAGGACCACCAGTGTCTCTCCTGGCTTCCTGGACGTGGGAACAGCTGTGTGTCATTTGCTGTGCATTACACTTAGTGTGTGAGCTGTGGACAGTCTAGTGCACATTGGACATTTGGTTGGCATGTTACTAATGACTGTTGGTTGAAGGAATGACCTTTTAAAGTATCTTTAGGAAGCAGAACTTCTATGCGGTCTGTTCATTTCAGAAAGCAGGGTAATGATGACTCCTGAAGTAAACCAATTCACATGAAAATTTTAAAAAAGAAAATGAAGGAGACTATAGCAAAGATCAATGAAATTAAATGCTGGTTCTTTGAGAAGATAAACAAAATAGACAAGCCACTAGTCAGACTCATCAAGAATAAAAGGGAGAAGAATCAAATCTGAACAGACAAGAATGAGGTGAGGATATGAGCCATGAGGTTGCTGAGGAAAAGTGTTACAAATGGAGAGAACAGCAAGAATAAGTATCCTCTAGTGAAAGCAGCCTGGCATGTGCAAAGACCACATAGCAATCTATAGATTCAATGCAATCCCTATCAAGCTACCAACAGTATTTTTCATAGAACTAGAACAAATAATTTCAGAGTTTGTATGGAAACACAAAACTTGAAGAGCCAAAGCAGTCTTGAGAAAGAAGGGAACTGAAGAAATCAACCTTCCTGACTTCAGACTATACTATAAAACTACAGTCATCAAGAAGGTATGGTACTGGCACAAAGACAGAAATATAGATCAATGGAACAAAATAGAAAGCCCAGAGATAAATCCATGCACCTATGGACACCTTATCTTTCACAAAAGAGGCAAAAATATACAATGGAGAAAAGACAATCTCTTTAACAAGTGGTGCTGGGAAAACTGGTCAACCACATGTAAAAGAATGAAACTAGAACACTTTAACACCATACACAAAAATTAACTCAAAATGGATTAAAGATCTAAACGTAAGACCAGAAACTATAAAACCCTTAAAGGAAACAGGCAGAACACTCTCTGACATAAATCACAGCAAGATCCGCTATGCCCACCTCCCAAAGTAGTGGAAATAAAAGCATGCAAACTGGTATGGCCAGTATAGAGAACAGTGTGGAAATTGCTTAAATTCCTTAAAAAAACTGGAAATAGTACTGACATATGATCCAGCAATCCCATTACTGGGTATACACACCGAGGAAACCAAAATTGAAAGAGACACGTGTACCCCAATGTTCATCGCAGCACTGTTTATAATAGCCAGGACATGGAAGCAACCTAGATGTCCATTGGCAGATGAATGGATAGGAAAGCTGTGGTACGTATACACAATGGAGTATTACTCAGCTATCAAAAAGAACACGTTTGAGTCAGTTCTAACTAGATGGATTAACCGGAGTCTATCATACAGAATGAAGTAAGTCAGAAAGACAAACACCAATACAGTATATTAATGCATATATACAGAATTTACAAAGATGGTAATGACAATCTTATATGCAAGGCAGCAAAAGAGACATGGATGTAAAGAACAGACTTTTGGACTACCTGGGAGAAGGTGAGGGTAACGTTATATGAGAGAATAGCACATGTATATTACATGTATATTACCATATTTAAAATAGATGACCAGTGCAAGTTCGATGCATGAAGCAGGACACTCAAAGCCAATGCTCTGGGACAACCTAGAGGGATGGGGTGGGGATGGAGGCTGGAGGAAGGTTCAGGACAGGGAGACACATGTGTACCTGTGGCTGATTCATGTCTATGTGTGGCAAAAACCACCACAATACTGTAAAGTAATTATTCTCCAATTAAAATAAATTAGTTAATTAAAAATAAATGAAAAACTTAAATGTTCCAAGAGCTATCATGATCTAATTAGGAGGAGAATAGGGCTAGAGATTCTGGTTCTATTTCTAAATCCCCAGTGTTTACATAGATCCGCTGGCAAAGGGACAGGCTGTCCACTCCAGTATTCTTGGGCTTTCCTGGTGGCCCAGCTGGTAAAGAATCTGCTTGCAATGTGGGAGACCTGGGTTCAACCCCTGGGTTGGGACAATCTCCTGGAGAAGGGAGAGGCTACCCACTCCAGTATTCTTACCTGGAGAATTCCAAGGACTGTATAGTCCATGGGGTGGCAAAGAGCTGAACCCAACTGAGTGACTTTCACTTTCAGTGTTTACACAATGCTTGGCACATAATTGTACAATAAAACTCTAATGAATGAAGACAATTTGATTTCCAGAACTAACTGGAGAAAGCTTCCTCCTTAACGCCATCTCCCACCCCCACTCTGCCCAATCAACACACACACATATGCACTGTCTCTCTCTCTCATTAAGTTTCTGGACCTGAAATTCCATAACCAGAGCTACTGTCTTTTAAGCTGAGGCCTTAACCTCTTTAAAAAACTTTTGTAGTGTTGTACATAAATTCTTATCGATTATAACCAAGAAGGACTGGGTTTGCCCAATTCTCTTTTGCGAGCTTGTTTAGACAAGGCCAAGGGGGAGAGCAGATACAAAGGAGGAAGCAGGTGTTGAAGTGCCATGAGAGAAGGGAGGAGTCAATTTCTTCTTTACTCTCTGCCTCACTCATCTCCCCAGATGAACTTTGGGCTCTTGACAGCTCTGCAGACCAGAAACTTAGGAGAGGTGAGTGATCCAAGATCACTGATGCCTGGATCTTGAACATTGCAATGAGGTTATCCTAAGTGGAAAAGGAACAGGTTCTCTCATCACTCCTTTAAAGAGGATTGAAAAGAAAGAAAGTGTTATTTTCCACAGAAAAGCTGCAGCTTTTCAAAAAGAATGGATAAAACGCTAGACTTAGATCACGAGCCTGTAAGTGGGTTTTTTGATGGCAATGAGATTCTGAGGGGACAAGCTGGCCGATGTGAGAACAGCTGCCCAGAGTGAGGAGAAAACAGTGTCTGGCTGGGAATTGATGGGTAGACTCAAAAGTGGGTTCAGACTCTTCCTTCTGATGGTCTTCCTCGCTCTGCCTCCTGCAGGGCAGAAGCATCACTGGGATGGCATGGGGACCTTGGATCTTGATGACTTGCTGGAACCATGCAGATCCGGGCCTGAACCCAGACTGTGACTCCCAGGCCGTGCACAGGTCTGCACTGTCACCCTTCTCAGTAGGCACATTCAGGGAAATTCAGAGAGGACAGTGGGGAGACTTACAGGTCCAGGCTTTGTTTGGCAAGGCGGTGCCAGTGATTGCATGTCAGGTTCAGAGATCCTCATATTTCTAGTCTTCATGGACGGTACATCCAAGTAATACTCTGTCCCTAGAGCTCAGGTCCCGGCACCGTAGATAACCGGCCGTCATCTGTGCAGTGCCTTCGGGGCCCCAGCAGCAGCAGTAACCAGCTCTCGATGCACGTCAGGGATGCCAAGCCTTACCCATCTGGGGGAAGACATGGGGCCGAAACAAGAACCATTCAGAGGAGTCAGGGACAGGCTTGCAGCCCAGGACAGTGGTCACGCAGAGAGAGACGCACACCATGGGGAAGCTCAGTCCCACCCCGTGCACCCGACCGGCCTCCCGTTTCTGCATCCTGAGATGGGGGCCCCAGAGTCTGTGAGAAGCACAGAAAGACCATCTCTGAAAAGTATGCCATTTCAGCCTAGGCAGCAAAAGCACACCTCCCAGTGTGATGTTTCCAAGGCTAAAAACTCATCCCCAAACTTCTCAGACTTCATCGGGGCAGCAACAGCACAAGTTTCCTACAGAGTTCTGGGCAGGTCTCTACCCCAGGACCCAGGACAGAGCCAAGGAGAAGATATGGAGGCTACATGAACAGACAGTGGATGAAATAATCCTTTGCTTAATCTCGTGAGAAAATATTTATTCACTGCCTTATGAAAACAATTGCTGAATGCCCAGAATGGTAATACATTGTTCTCTTTCCTTATAAGGTGATGGAGAACTAATGAAACCCAGAAGCAGAACTAGCCCACGGATAATACAGATCATATGGGGAATCTTGCAGGGATGTGAGTGAGGTTCGGGGTACATGTGTGAAGCAGACACAGGAGAGGAGAGCGGAGGGCAGGAAGCAGGAAGAGGAGCTCCCACCAGAGTGCAGGCAGACTCTCCCTCAGCAGGTGACAGCATGCAGGCCATGGAGAGGCTCTGGTTCTGGTCACTAGCACTTTGCCCCCTGACTGCACCAGGGCATCAGGATGGAAGTAGAAGCAGGAAACGCAGGGCTAGGCAAGGATGTGACCTCGGAACCTGGCCCAGCCTCGGCTGCTGAAGAAATCAGGGCTGCTTTCCGATTTGTGGTCCTGGGGCTCCAGCAACGGTTGCTTAGTCCCTTGTCGGGGCTTCTGTGACCTTCAGGCTTTGCTGGAAGCTGAAGGGAAAGAGCATGAGGAGGAGCCTGGGCCTAGGGGAGGGCAGGACAGCAGGGCCAAGATGAGGGGCCCAGCTATTTCTTATTAGGTAGAGGAGTCCTGCATGTAACTTTTGTCTTTTATAAACTGTGTCCTCACTGAGCCCTTTCTTCCTCCACCATGTCCTGTCCTTGCCTTCTCTTTCCTTCTTTTAGATTTCCTCTGGTCAGTGAGAGTCATGTATTAGCTTGCCAGGGCCACTGAGGTTTATATGGCATCCTTTCTTCTTCCAGGGGAGAGGGACTCACACTTCTAGAGGCTCTTACATTATCTCATTTCATTCTTACTCAAAGCAAGAGGCAGCCCCATTGTACAGATGGGGACACCGAGGCTCTGAGAGGTGAAGCATCTTGCCCTAAGTCACACAGGAGCAGCTAGAAGGAGTGCACACAAATGTCTGTGGTTTCCTCTCCTCAGACAGAACCACACCTCCCCCATGTTCTGTGGGTCCACCCCCACTTCCATTCTCCTGCCACCCTGGGCCTGAGTTTCCTGGGATTTGTCTCCAAGGTTAGAATCCCCAAGAGCTTTAGATGAGAGGGTTTATTAGGTGAGACTTATCCTAGAGTAGAGGCCAGAGCTGTTACCATGGTGATTTCAGAGCCAGGAGCCTGTGGCAGATGTACCCGGACCCTGAGGGTTGGGTTTTGTTCCCGAGCCCTCCACCAGACCCACACATCAAACCCACACAAGTAGGCTCTCATCACCCCTGGCTCCCTGGGCTGTGTTGATGGCTGCCAGGGATACTGAGCACCCATGGGGCAACCAGCACCCCAGCACCCCCCACAGCAGGGTGCTCAGGACTGTGAGGCAGCTCAGGTCAAAGATGGAGAAAGGCGAGGAAGCAGCATCAGCAGAGGCTGCATGAGGCCAGAGGGCTGAGTGTGGAGCCACGTGAGAAAATGCAGACACAAAACCAAACCTGACACAAAGCTCGGGGCCGGGGCCACGTGGGACCTCGTGTCACCTCACTAACAGTTAAGGGCTGAAGACAGGTCTCCTCCCTGGGAGGGGTAATAAAGTATCCCTAAGTGGCATCCCCACAGCAGCCAGAGGTATTAGCCCCAGAGTTGTTAGAGCTGCTCTGGGATCCCCTCAGGGCAAGGGAAGGGTGGAAGGCAGGGGGACAGAACTTGGGTCCAGAGGAATAATGAGAATCGGGATTCAGTGTCAGCTCCCCCCGGGCTCTACTTTGCAGGCTTATCTCTAAAGAGCTTGTGCATTCTCTGGAGGCATAAATGCAGGTCAAAGAGTAGACTGTATACGTATTTGTCTAACTGAATTACTGCCCTGCACACCTGAAACTAACACAACATTGTAAATCAACTCTACTCCAATAAAATTCAAAACGAAGAGTGGCCTGGATGGGATCAAAAGCCCCAGGGGTCTGTCTGGTGGCAAGGAGGCACTTGGGGTCGTGCCCCAGGATGTTTAGAGAAAAGCAGGGTTGGAATGAAGCCTCTGGGTGGGCAGAGATGGGGGATGGGAGTACAGGGGTTTCTAACTGGGAGTGAAGGGTCCCAGGGAGGTCGTCCAGGGAGCACACATCCCAGGGATGAAGCATTCAGGTCATGTGTCACTGAGCACTCGGGTCACAGGCCAAGGGGGTGGAGACCCACTACCACCTAAAGAATAAGTCTCTCCTTTACATGTTTTCTCTGCTGTTGTCACAGTGTCACTGACAGTATTTTCTGGTGTTTATTTATGAAATCAACCCTGTTACCTCCATAATTAGCAGAAAGTGAGCCTTGTAAACTTGTCACACTATAGTTTCAGAGGGAATTCGCCATATTCCAATTATAGTTACCATTCACTGAGTATTTGGAATGTACCAGATACTATTCCATTTAATATTTAAAATAACCCTGCATGGTTATTATCACTCAAAAGGTTATTGAGGCTTCTAGGGGTCCTGACTAGGCTGGGGATAGACAGGAGGGCCGGGTGGGGACACCGTCGGCCTGAATTCACAGCCTGCTGTCCAAGACACCATGCCCATGTCCTCTCTGTAAAACCTGGTCTGCAAACTGCCACGAGAGCATGGCATAATGGATAAGAGCATAAATAAGATCATCTGGAGAACTCAGGGTGAGGCAGGAGGGAATCCAGGCCATCCCTCCCCTGCTTGGGTCAGAAGTTTAGTGATTCTCTGACTCTTACAGGATTTGTGAAATGAGGTAATAGCCCAAACCCAGTAAGTAGATCCTCAGGGTTTAACATCACAAAAAAGGGCTCAATTCAAGCTGCCCATCCATGTGGACTTCCTTCAGGAAGCCGACAGCTGACTCCCACTCACTGGCCAAATTGTCTTCCCTCAGAACTGGAAGGGAGCAAAGTCAGACTGGGGGGCAGATGGCAGAGGGGCCCCCTAATGCTTCTTCAGTGATGCCCCACATAGCCTCCTAGTTTGGCAGAGGGCTCCTGGACCAGCATGAAATAATAGAGGGATTTTTTTTTTCTCCAATTAAACTGAAATTAAATTAACAGAGAGAACATTCCCTATTTTCACATTCCTTCCAAAGGTTTCTTGAAGCTGTAACGTCTCCTGCCACTGGTCCGCTAAGAGGTAACATAGAGCAAAACCAGCTGAGCCATGAGTATATTAATTCAGGGACCAGATCATAACCAGCTCATAGTGCTGACTTTAACAGTTTATTTTTTACATGCTCATCTGCTTATGATTTTGAAACAGACACTTTGAATGCAAAAATGGTCTCTGTTAGTACTTATATTCCTGCTATGTATGCTGAAAGTGAAATTATCAGAATTATGGGGTGAGGGGACAGCATAATTGTAGAATGGGATCTGATGGAGCTTACCTTGCTGGGTTGTGGAGGTTCAAGACGATCAAGAAGGATGCCAGAGCAACAGCAGGGGCTGGAGGGAGCTGGCATCATTCCTGTCTTGTAGAGTCATTCTGCAAGTTTAAGTCGCTCACTGCCCAAAGAAGTTTGAGAGACTGCCTTCGATGTTGTTGCTGTATTTATTCAGGGGCAACCCTCAGGAGCACAGTCTTGTCCCCTGGCCTACAGGAGAAGGTGAATGAGGGCCATGATGGGAAGCAAGGTTGTGTCTTCTTTTACTTTCTTCATCATCAGCAGCAGCCTCAGCATGAGCATCTGGGTTCCGTCACCTCACTCAGGAGGCAAAACTACGTGCAGTTACAGACAAGGGTAGGTGCTCAGTGGCTTAGGAGATGGAAAGCCTATTTTTCACTCTTTTAATAGACCAAGATGGGTTGGCAGGACTTTTGCTTTGCAGGAACTGAGAAGGAGGCAATTTGTGCACTGGCTTTTAAATTTTCTCCCTTGAAGAGGTACACATCTCTTCTACCATGTTTCACAGACCAAAGCCACTAACACAGCCTCACTTCACCTGAGAAAGCCTGAGTAGCACAGCCCCGGGGCTGGGGCTGGGCCAGCAGGAGGCACATGTGTGATGGATGGTCTCCATCACCTGAAAATATCTCCCTGTACCGGGCTTCAAGCCACAGAAGGATTGGACGGCTGGCTTCTAGAGGGTCATCCAGATGGCCAGAATTCTCAGAAGTTTCAGATGATCTGAGAAGTCAACAAATGACACAGGGCTTCCCTAGCGGCTAAGTGGTAAAGAGTCTGCTTGACAATACAGGAGACACAGGTTCGATCCCCGGTCCGGGAAGATCCCAGAGCAACTAAGCCTACCACCCCAACTACTGAGCCTGTGCTCTGGAGCTTGGGAGTCGTGTCTGCTGAGCCCACATGCCTAGAGCCGTGCTCCACACCAAGAGAAGCCACCGCAATGAGAAGCCCCCTGCATTGCAACTAGAGGTTAGGCCCCATTCACCACAACTGGAGAAAAGCCTGCCCTGCAACAAAAACCCAGCATAGCTGAAATTAAAAGTTAAAATAAAACTATTTTTAAAAGGTTTTTTTTAAAAAAAAAAAAACAAATGACACAAAGCCACTATCTGACCATTTGAAAGGCAGCCAGAAGGCCTCTGACACCCTCTGAGGGGGCATGCCTCAGGGTGTGGGAGTCAAGACAAACTGCATGGGTCCAGGGGAATGACCTGGCTCAGTCCAGAAGAGGAGCACCAGAATGAAGGCAACCTGAGGTGGAGGGGGAGGGTTCTGAGAACCGAGATTCAGCCCAGAACAGGATGGAGGGTGGCTTTACGGAATGTGGCTAGTGAAGGCAGGACGCAGCAGCACAGCGTGGAGGGGCGCCACCTTTTTGAAGGTCTCAGAAGTCACTCAGGCTCTTGTTTAGGAGGATGTCATGTGCAAGGCCATGCTTTACAGAGATCACCATATCAGCACAGAAAAGGATGAACAAAGGAGTGCAGCCCAACTGCCAGGCATTGCTGTTCTTGGTGTGATGGGCTGAGGTTGGGTGGGAGAAGGGTCTGGGAAAGGAAAGGGGAGCCATGGCTCACCAATTCTTGGACCACGTTTTCTACTGCAGAGAATTAGATTCCCTGGACAAACTAGAAAAAGATAAAATAAAAACCCTGGATGTGAGACAGCAAAAGAGACACAGATGTATAGAACAGGCTTTTGGACTCTGTGGGAGAGGGAGAGGGTGGGATGATTTGGGAAAATGGCATTGAAACATGTATAATATCATCAATGAAATGAATTGCCAGTCCAGGTTCAATGCATGATACTGGATGCTTGGGGCTGGTGCACTGGGATGACCCAGAGGGATGGTATGAGGAGGGAGGAGGGAGAGGGGTTCAGGATGGGCAACACGTGTATACCTGTGGCGGATTCATGTTGATGTATGGCAAAACCAATACAATATTGTAAAGTAATTAACCTCCAACTAAAATAAATAAATTTATATAAAAAATAAATAAGTAAATAAATAAATTTATAAAAAGAACCTGCCTGCAGTGCAGAGGACACCAGTTCGATCCCTGGTCTGGAAGATCCCACATGCCACGGGGCAACTAAGCCCATATGCCACAAATACCGAGCCCATGTGCTGCAGTTACTGAAGCCTGCACACCTAAAGCCCGTGCTCTGCAACAAGAGAAGCCACCAGCATGAGGAACCCATGCTCTGCGACTAGAGAGTAGACCCCACTCTCCACAACTAGAGAAAGCCTGTGCGCAGAACAGCCAAAAATAAATAAACACTTTTCTAAAAAAAAAATGTGTCTGCAGGCAGAGGCTAATGTGAGAAGGCAGCGAGAATGGGCCAGGCCACCAAGAGACAGCCAGAGAGAGGTGACCCCAGCACTGGGGCTGTATGTCCTAAATGGCCACAGCCAGTCCCTGAGCAAAACAGAGGCTGCTCAGCTGAGGTCACCAGAGCTGAGGTGCTCCCACGGGATAGAGACAAAATGAATGCAGAAGATGCCAAGGAGTGCTCATCAAGAACTTGCCATTTCAGATGGAGCCCAAGTCCCAGCGAGGGAGTCAAACAGGGCTGGACAGCGAATCCCGAGTCAGCACCATGGCTGGCTTTCACCAGCTCTGTCCCCACTGCATCTGAGTGCTCATCTCCATTCTAACTACAGGTCACTCTCTCTCACAAAGACTGAAAAACTCCAACACAAAACTCTAGCAAACTGAGCCTGGCAAAATATGTCAACAAGATAGGCTATCAAGATCAAGTTTCAGGGTTAGTTTTTTTGTTTGACATTTGAAAATCAATCAAGGTAATTTATCACATTAACAGCTAATGAAGAAAAAAACATATTATCGGCTTAATAGTATAAGAAAAAGCATTTTATAAAATTCAATGCTTATTCATGATTTTTAAAAACAAACTTGCAATGGAACATAATTTTTTTTATCTGATTAAAATACAGTAAACATTATACAAAATGATAAAATTAAGTTTTCCTCTCTGAGGCTGAGAATGAGATGTCTGCTCACCATCTACATTTCTATTAAAGATCATCCTGGAGATCTCAGTCAGTGAAATAAAGCATATAGAAAACATAGGGAAATAAAATGTATACAGATTAGGGTGGAATAAAGGTATTATTCCCAAATTATATGACATTATAAGTAGAAAATCCAAAAGGATCTATATAAACTAGTAGCATTAATTAGTAAATTCACCAAAGTCTCTGGGTACAAGATTAATACACAAAAATCAATGATATTTCTACATAATATCATCAAACAATTATTAAATGAAGTAAAAAGTAGTTCAAATAGCTACAAATAAATCTAACAAAGAACAGAAAACTTCTACATGGAAAACTGTAAAACATCCCAAGAAACTGAAAAATTAAACAAATATATGATATTCATACTCTGCATACAAGTTAAATAAGCTATATATTGTATATTGGCTGTATATTGTCACCCTGCTTATTTAACTTATATGCAGAGTATATAATGAGAAACACTGGGCTGGATGAAGCACAAGCTGGAATCAAGACTGCCAGGAGAAATATCAATAACCTCAGATATGGAGATGACATCACCCTTATAGTAGAAAGTGAAGAACTAAAGAGGTTCTTGACGAAAGTGAAAGAGGAGAGTGAAAAGGTTGGCTTAAAGCTCAACATTCAGAAAACTAAGATCATGGCATCGGATCCCATCACTTCATGGGAAATAGATGGGGAAACAATGGAAACAGTGGCTGACTTTATTTTTTTGGGCTCCAAAATCACTGCAGAGGGTGACTGCAACCATAAAATGAAAAGATGCTTACTCCTTGGAAGAAAAGTTATGACCAACCTAGACAGCATATTAAAAAGCAGAGACATTACTTTGCCAACAAAGGTCCATCTCATCAAAGCTATGGTTTTTCCAGTAGTCATGTATGGATGTGAGAGTTGGACTATAAGGAAAGCTGAGCACCAAAGAATTGATGCTTTTGGACTGTGGTGTTGGAGAAGACTGTTGAGAGTCCCTTGGACTGCAAGGAGATCCAACCAGTCCATCCTAAAGGAAATCAGTCCTAGGTGTTCATTGGAAGGTCTGATGTTGAAGCTGAAACTCCAATAGTTTGGCTACCTAATGCAAAGAACTGACTCATTTGAAAAGACCCTGATGCTGGGAAAGATTGAGGGTGGGAGGAGTAGGAGACTACAGAAGATGAGATGGTTGGATGGCATCACCAATGCAATGGACATGAGTTTGAGTAATTTCCAGGAGTTGGTGATGGACAAGGAGGCCTGCCATACTGCAGTCCATGGGTCCACGACTGAGCAACTGAACTGAACTAATGATATTCGTGGATTGAAAGGCTAGATAGAATTGTTGATTCTTTCTGAAAAAGCTTGTATAGAATTAATAAAATTGTAATCAGTGTCCCAGCAGCATTTGTTGTAGAAACAGACAGGCCAAATATTATTTCATAGTGAAATGTTAAGGGTTCATGCATACTCAGTCACTCAATCGTGTCCAACTCTTGTGACCCCATGGACTGTAGCCTACGAGGCTCCTGCATCTTGTTCAGGCAAGAATACTGGAGTGAGTTGCCATTTCCTCCTCCAGGGGATCTTCCCAACTGAGGGACTGAACCCAGGCCTCCTGCTTCTCCTGCATGGCAGGCAGTTCTTTACTGCTGAGTCACCTGGGAAGAATGTTAAGGGCTAGAGATTGCTAAAACAAACTGGAAAAAATTGGAGAGTAAACACAACCGATATCAAGACTCATTGTTACTGATCCAAGTTCCTACCAACTGACAGGCCAATAAATCAAGTGTTGGGCAAGGATAGCAACTTCATTCAGAAAGCCAGCAGACTGAGAAGATGATGGACTTGTGTCCCAAAGAACCATCTTCCCCAAGTTAGAGTTCAGGCTTCTTTTATACTGAAAGGGAGGGAGGAAGTCTTGGTTATGGCCAGAATGTGTTAATTTCTTCTTTCCTGCAGCCATTCACTGGTGGGCCTGGTCAGAATGTTTCCTGTGTGATAAATAAATATTATTTTGGTTTAACACTCATTACCTGGGAGGCAGGGTTCACAGAGATGGGTCACTATGTATAATTCAAGCTTGTAGGCAACATCTTCTTAATGATGAATCTGTAACAGAATACAAAGTTTCTTTCCTGTTATATTATCATAAGGTGACAGTGCAGTACTGTAGCCAGAACATGTGGTTTGACCAATGGAACAAAGCAGAACCCGGCCCCACGCTGCAGGGACATGTGACAAATGACAAATGTGGCACGTAAAACAAGGGGAAAGGAATTTTGTTTTTTAAATTAAGTAATGCTGGGTCAATGGGATATCCATTTGAATATCAAAAAATAATAACCTACTGCTTTAGAAAGCAGGTGGACTGGAGATCAAAATGTGAAAGAGAAAATAATAAGGTGTGTAGAATATAACATTGGAGAAAGTCTACAGGACTCTATGGTGAAGAACCACAAAGGAAAAGATTAATAAATTGGACTATATTAACATTCATGACTTCTGTTCATCAGAACACACTATTAAAAGATGTCTGCAACCTGTAAAAAGAAAGCTCATATCAAGACTATCTGAAGAACTCCTGTGGATCAGTGTAAAAAGAACGCTCACCAGTAGAAAAATTGGCAAAAGATCTGAGTAAGTGCTTCACAAATGAGATCATGCAAATATGGTAATAAACATATGAAAGGGTACTAAACCTCATTAACCAGTGGGGACATTCAAATGGAAGCTAAAATGAAACCCCACCATACAAACACCGGAAGAGTTCACACTGAAAGATTGACAGTGCCCTGAATCGAAGAAGATGTGCCATCTGGGCAGCTGTTTGTCAGACACCCAGCCATGTTACCCTATGATCCAGCAACCCTACTTCTAGACTTTTCTGCCTGTCCCTGAAACACAAAACCCAAAAGTATATCTTCTCAGCATAATTTATAAAAATTAAAACCAGAAACAACCTAAATTCTTCTCAGTAGAACTGACAAATTGTAGTATATTCATACAACAGAGTCCTCTACAATGATGAAAATATGCTATGTGCAATTACATATATGAATCATAACCATAATGTTGAACAAATAAAGCTAGAAACAGAGGGACACATACTGTTTAATTTTTTACATAAAGGTTAAAAACTGGCCAAAGTAATTCAAGTTATTAGAAGTGAGGGAGTGGTGACTTTTGGAAGGAAGGGGTTGCATGCAGACTGGGGTCCCGGGCACAGTATTTTGCCTTCATCTGGGTGGAATGACAGGGATGGGCTCCACTTGTGCGGAGGCCCTGACAGCTGTACACACATAACTGATGCATATTTTGGTGTGTTTGTTATGTTTCAACAAAAGTTCACTTTTAAAAAGGAAGAGGTGAACTCTGGGGTCTCTGTGAAAAAGTGAAAGTGCTAGTCACTCAGTCCTGTCTGACTCTTTGCCACCCCATGGACTGTAGTTTACCAGGCTCCTCTGTCCATGGAATTTTCCAGGCAAGAATACTGGAGTGGATAACCATTTCCTTCTCCAAGGGATCTTCTCAACCCAGGGATCAAACCCAGGTCTCATACGTTGCGGGCAGTTACCATCTGAGTCACCAGGGAAGCCCCCTGGGGTCTCTATATCACCTCAAATAAAATCTGTGGTGCAGTAAATGCTTACATTTAAGAAATTCGTGTTTTAATATACTCCTCTCCCAACCACACATACACACATACTCACATTTGTGGATGAACTCATTAAAAATACAAGTACATGCCTGGAAGCGACACCGTCTATGAAGGTAACACCAAGGCCAGCAATGCTCCTCCCACCACTCAGAACTGCCAGGTCACCAGCAACAGCCCCGCAGAAGCCTAACTCCCTGCTCACAGCACCGGCAGACAGGCCAGAGTTGTTTTGTTTCAAGGCTGAGGAAGCAGGAGGTTTGGTGACCCCTCCCAGTCCTGGCACAGACCCAGGCCTGGCCGTTGAACCCCTCCTCCCCCCTTTTTCTTAGAGGCCCACGGCCTTTCCTCTGGGATCAGGAGGCTCATCCTGGCCCACCCTTCCTGGGAATGATACTTACTTACACAGCAGATAACCAGAGGCGTCTTTCTGGCCGTCATTCAGAGTATAAAACAGCAAAGGGGACACAGGCCACTTTGAACTGTGGACTCAGCCTCTCCTCTCTCTCCAGCCCCTCCACTATGCCTAATAGGACTGACACTCAGAAAGGCAGTTTTGGGGTTTCCATGTCATTTTTCTTTTGCACAACATGGCAGACTCTGAAGGGTCCCATTCAGGAAGTTCTTTGTGCGGCCCCTGGGCAGATGTTTTTTCGTCTCTCAGAGTTCAGCTCACACCTCCTCCTATCACATTTGAAACCTCTGAACGGAATAAAGCCACATTCTTTTTAGGTGAGATAACAAGTTCCAAATGATGAAAACATCTTGCAAAAAATGTGCTAGAATAGTTTGAAAATGGTTTGTACTTCAAGGAATGCAGGGAGGGTGAAGTTTTCAAAACTGATCTTTGCTTTGAGAGAAGAATTGCTTTCAGTTGCTGTCAGAAATTGCTCCGCTCAGCCCTTGACAGATGCACATTGTTTCTTCTTGTGGGAGAAGATGTCACTAAAAGGAGGAGGGAGAAAGCCCTCCCTCCCCTTCCTCTGACCCCCATCCTATGTGCCCCCAGGGTCTAGGGCATCTGCGGCCTCCACTTCTACCTGGATCCCTGCTCCAGTCCCTAATCTCATTCCTCTCTCAGGATCCCTTACTGTGTGTGTATTTCCTTTGAAACAAGGTTTTACATCATATCTTCTTATCTTCTGAAGAAGATTGTGAGCTATGAAAGTATTTAACAAAGATTAAATGGACACTTAGCACCAGAAGTATTAGGTGACTAAAGTAATATTTATATGTATAACTGCATGCATTTCAGAGGAGAAATATTTAAAATTCTAATTAGAATAGCTTTGGTTGCAAGAAATAGAAAACTCTGATTCCAATGTCCTCCTCAGTTAGGGACGTATGATGTCATATGACAAGATGACCCAAGGTCTGAGTTTGGCTAATCTGGCAAGTCAACAACAGCTTTAGGGATCAGAGACATTCTTCCTTCTGTTCTGCTATCTTCTACAGGTGGGCTTTGTTCCCATGAACAACTGCCCCAACGTGCAAAATGGCTACATAGATCCAGGTACTCCATCCAAACAGAAAATAAAGGACTGTCTTTTCCTTGTGGACTTCTTAAGTGTGAAAATCTTTCTCAGAACAACTCCTCCCATCCCCCCAGCAAATTTCTTCTCACATCTGCTTTGCCAGAACTTGCCCATGCTGAAACAATCAGCAAGGGGATGGATTGCTGCAGTGTTTAGGATTCGCTGTGAGCTGAGGACGGGAGCTCTTCCCTAGAGGGACACCTAAACAGAACCGAGGCTCTGTCAGCAAAAAACACAAGGAAACCTTCAGGATAAGGCAAAGCTGTCTCTACCACACGAAGGACTAGGATAGAGGTTTCCCTAAAGAAGAAAAGCAAATGGGCAACAAGAACAGGAAAAATGTTTCTCATGATTAGTCATCAGGGAAATACACGTCAAACCACAGTGAGATACCACTTCACATACATTAAAGTCATTGTTCAGTTCAGTTCAGTCACTCAGTTGTGTTCCACTCTTTGCGACCCCATGAATCGCAGCACGCCAGGCCTCCCTGTCCATCACCAAATCCCGGAGTTCACTCAGATTCACGTCCATCGAGTCAGTGATGCCATCCAGCCATCTCAACCTCTGTCGTCCCCTTCTCCTCCAAATAAAATAAAAAGAAGATAACAATTGTTGATGAGGAGGTAGACAAATTGGAACCTTTGTTTATTGCTGATGGGAATGTAAAATGGCCCAAAAGATGTGGAAAACAGTTTTTTAGTGGTTTTTCAAAAGGTTTAGCATAGAATTATCCTAAGACCTAGCAATTTCATTCCCATATATATATATATGCAAAATAATGGAAATCAGGGCCTCAAATAGATACTTACACATGAGTATTCACAGCATCATCATTCCCATGAGTCAAAGGTAGAAATGACCCATGTGCTCATTGCCAGCTGACCAGATTTAAAAAATGCACCATCTGTAAGATAATAGAAAATATATACAAGTTAATATATATATTGGTCTCTGTCCCCCTAGTTCCTGGCCCAGAGCTCCTAAAATTCTTATAATTTTCTTGGTGATAAAGCTTTCAGTTCAGTTCAGTTCAGTTCAGTCGCTCAGTCATGCCTGACTCTTTGGGACCCCAAGAATCCCAGCACGCCAGGCCTCCGTGTCCATCACCATCTCCCGGAGCTCACTCAAACTCACGTCCATAGAGTCAGTGATGCCATCCAGCCATCTCATCCTCTGTCGTCCCCTTTTCCTCCCGCCCCCAATCCCTCCCAGCATCAGAGTCTTTTCCAATGAATCAACTCTTCGCATGAGGTGGCCAAAGTACTGGTTTCAGCTTTAGCATCATTCCTTCCAAAGAAATCCCAGGGTTGATCTCCTTCAGAATGGACTGGTTGAATCTCCTTGCAGTCCAAGGGACTCTCAACAGTCTTCTCCAACACCACAGTTCAAAAGCATCAATTCTTTGGCATTAAGCCTTCTTTATGGTCTGACTTTCACATCCATACACAACTACTGGAGAAACCATAGCTTAGACTAGATGGACATATATTGGCAAAGTGATGTCTCTGCTTTTTAATACGCTGTCCAGGTTTGTCATACCTTTTCTTCCAAGGAGCAAGCATCTTTTAATTTCGTGGCTACAGTCACCATCTGCAGTGATTTTGGAGCCCAAGAAAATAAAGTCTCTCACTGTTTTCATTCTTTCCTCATCTATTTGCCATGAAGTGTTGAGACCAGATGCCATGATCTTCGTGTTTTGAATGTTGAGTTTTAAGCCAACTTTTTCACCCTCCTCTTTCACTTTCATCAAGAGGCTCTTTAGTTCCTCTTTGCTTTATGCCATAAGAGGTCATCTGCATATCTGAGGTTATTGACATTTCTCCCGGCAATCTTGATTGCTTTGTTCTGCCCAGAATTTCACATGACGTACTCTGCATATAAGTCAAATAAACAGGATGACAACATACAGCCTTGAAAGTACTCCTTTCCCAGTTTGGAACCAGTCCATTGTTCCATGTCTAGTCCTAAATGCTCCTTCTTGATGTGCATACAGATTTCTCAGGAGGCAGATAAGGTGGTCTGGTATTCCGATCTCTTTAAGAATTTTCCACTGTTTGTTGTGGTCCACACAGTCAAAGTCTTTAGGACCGAAGCTCCTGTGCTTAGGACCAGACCTCACTCTATGCATCACTTCATCTGGTTATTCATCTGTATCCTTTGACATGTCCCTTAATAAACTGGCAAATAAGTTAATGTTCTCTTGATTTCTTTGAGACTCTCCAGCAAATTAATTGGGCTTCTATGGACGCAACTCTGAGTGAACTCCAGGAGTTGGTGATGGACAGGGAGGCCTGGTGTGCTGCGATTCATGGGGTCGCAAAGAGTTGGACACAGCTGAGCGACTGAACTGAACTGAACTTGGTGACTCAGCGGTAAAGATTCTACCTGCAGTGCAGGAAACCCAGGGTCAATCCCTGGTTCGGGGAGATCCCGTGGAGGAAGGCATGACAACCCCCTCTAGTACTCTTGCCTAGAGAATCCCATAGACAGAGGAGCCTGGGAGGCTGCAGTCCATAGGGTTGCACAAAGTCAGACATGTCTAAAGTGACTAAGCAGTAGCAGTAGCAGCAACAAATTAATCAATCCAGAGGAGGCGCTCAATTCAGTTCAGTTCAGTTCCTCAGTCGTGTCTGACCCTTTGTGACCCCATGGGCTGCAGCATGCCAGGCTTCCCTGTCCATCACCAACTCCCGGAGCCTGTCTGTTTCTACAACAAATGCTGCTGGGACACTGATTATAATTTTATTAATTCTGTACAAACCTTTTCAGAAATAATCAACAATTCTATCTAGTCTTTCAACCCACAAATATCATCAGTTCCATTCAGTTCAGTTCAGTTTCTCAGTCGTGTCCCACTCTTTGCAACCCCATGGATTGCAGCCAGGCCTCCCTGTCCATCACCAACTCCTGGAGACTACTCAAACTCATGTCCATTGCATTGGTGATGCCATCCAACCATCTCATCTTCTGTAGTCCTCTTCTTCTCCCATTGTCAATCTTTCTCAGGATCAGGGTCTTTTCAAATGAGTCAGTTCTTCGCATCAGATGGCCAAAGCATTGGAATTTCAGCTTTAGCATCAGTCCTTCCAATGAATATTCAGGTGTGATTTCCCTTAGGATTCACTAGTTTGATTTCCTTGCAGTCCAAGGGATTCTGAAGAGTCTTATCCAGCACCACAGTTCAAAAGCATCAATTCTTCAGGGCTCAGCATTCTTTATAGTCCAATTCTCACATCCATACATGACTATTGTAAAAACCATAGCTTTGACTAGATGGACATTTGTTGGCAAAGTAATGTCTCTGCTTTTTAATGTGCTGTCTATGTTGGTCATAGCTTTTCTTCCAAGGAGTAAGTGTCTTCATTTCATGGCTGCAGTCACCCTCTGCAGTGATTTTGGAGCCCCTAAAATAAAGTCTGTCACTGTTTTCATTGTTTCCCCATCTATTTGCCATGAAGTGATGGGATCCGATGCCATGATCTTAGTTTTCTGAATGTGGAGTTTTAAGCCAGCTTTTTCACTCTCCTCTTTCACTTTCATCAGGAAGCTCTTTAGTTCTTCGATTTCTGCCATAAGGGTGATGTCACTTGCATATCTGAGGTTATTGATATTTCTCCTGGCAGTCTTGATTACAGCTTGTGATTCATCCAGCCTGGCATTTCACATGATATACTCTGCATATAATTTAAATAAGCAGGGTGACAATATACAGCCTTAACATACTCCTTCCCCAATTTGGAACCAGTCTGTTGTTCCATGTCCATTTCTAACTGTTGCTTCCTGACCTGCATACAGATTTCTCAGGAGGCAGGTCAGGTGGTCTGGTATTCCTGTCTCTTTAAGAATTTTCCACAGCTTGTTGTGATTCACCCAGTCAGAGGTTTTGGTGTAGTCAATAAAGCAGAAGTAGGTGATTTTCTGGAACTCTCTTGCTTTTTCGCTGATCCAATGGATGATGGTAATTTGATCTCTGGCTCCTATGCCTTTTCTAAATCCAGCTTGAACATCTGAAAGTTCGTGGTTCATGTACTGTTGAAGCCTGGCTTGGAGAATTTTGAGCATTACTTTGCTAGTGTGTGAGATGTGTACAATTGTGTGACAGTTTGAACATTCTTTGGCATTGCCTTTCTTTGGGATTGAATGGAAAACTGAACTTTACAAGTCCTGTGGCCACTGCTGAGTTTTCCAAACTTGCTGGCATGCTGAGTGCAGCACTTTCATATCATCATCTTTCAGGGTTTGAAATAACTCCACTGGAATTCCATCACCTCCACTAGCTTTGTTCATAGTGATGCATGAAGGGCTAAGAGAAACTTCTAATTTGTAGGCAGGTTGGACAGAAGTTGTGCATAGCCTGTGGATCTTGTACTCACAATAGGCATCTGAAATAGGGGGCAATCTTGTGGGACTGATCTCTGAACTTGTGGGATCCGAGAGTATATCCAGGTTGATGATATAAGAATTGAGTTAAATTATAGGACATCCAGCTGCTGTCACAGAGAATTGCTTGGTGTGGGGGGGAACCCTACATATTTGATGACCAAAAGGGTCATGAGCGGAGTTTTCTGTGTGAAAGTAGAGAAACACACAGGAAGAGAAAAGACTGTAGGTTTTCCATATACATTTATTATAGATGTCCATGTAGTGGGAGGGTTCAGCATCTCCAGTCCTTTGGCCACCTCATGCGAAGAGTTGACTCATTGGAAAAGACTCTGATGCTGGGAGGGATTGGGGCAGGAGAAGAAGGGGACAACAGAGGATGAGATGGCTGGATGGCATCACTGACTCGATGGACGTGACTTTGAGTGAACTCCAGGAGTTGGTGATGGACAGGGAGGCCTGGCGTGCTGGGATTCATGGGGTCGCAAAGAGTCGGACACCACTGAGCGACTGAACTAAACTGAACTGAACTATTCTTGAAGTGCTATGCCCACCATCCACACAAAGCAGGTCACCTGATCTGCTCAGCTCTGTGTTTGGAGCTCAAGTTAAGTCTGCTTTAATGAGATATCCCCTCAACCCTGGATGCCCTAAGAAGAGCACCTCCCACAGTTAGAAGATAGAAAACTGCTTGAAAACACAGCAACAACTTCAGAGAAAGGCCTCCTGAGTCTCTATAAGCCTGGAATGGAGCCCCTAATTCTTGGTCCACACCAGTGCCTATCTCCTCACTGGCACGTAGCTCTGTCCAGTTAGGAACTGGGTCTCTGAAGGGCTTCCAGCTGCAGGGCCAGGGCAGTGGGAGCCCCAGGCACAGAAGGAATGTGATTCTTTTTAACCTTCATTCAAATTAAGACACACACACCAGGAAATAAAAAGCTGTCAATGTTTTATATACTTTAAATTATTTCAAGAAATAGTTATTTTATAGTCCATTTATCTCTTTTCCATTTATTGTGCTTTATTTACTAAAATTTTACCATTTCTTCAGTTCCCTTAGTTTGGCATGTTTACATTTTGATTTTGCCTTGCTCTAGATAATGGCATCATAGACAGCTCCTCTCCCCCCCTCCCCTCCTCTCCCACCATTCTCTCTCTTTCCTTCATTTCTTTCACCTGTGTGTCCCCTACCCCCAGTACTCTGACCTTTGGACTAGACTTATTTGGACCCCATGGTCCTAGAGTTTGATTAGCTTGGCCTGACCCTTAATCCAGCTTGATGAGCAGAGAGGAGGGTACATCTCAGCCCGTCCTCTAAACCCCTTCCACCAGTGCATGGAGGGGAAGTTGAAGGAGAGACTGGGAAGGGTAATGAGTTTGGAGGGGTTAGCTGTCCCCCTCAAGCTTTCCCTGTGATCTCTTCATCCCAAAGCCACACTGGTTCTGCTTCCTCTTGTCAGAAGCTGAGGGGCAGCTCAGAGATGGACCCTGCTGTGCTCAGTTTCCTTTCTTGGTTCCTAAACCTCAGGACAGAAATCCTTTTCTTGCCCCTAATCTTCTTAATCTCTTTCCCATCTTCTGGTGCCAACCCCACACTTTCAGTGTGGCATGGGTTGTAGTTAGTGAGTACTAAAAAAAAAAAATCTGAGAAGGAAAAATAGAAGCAAACTCACATACACTAAAGCATCAAATCTGGGGAGGAATTTCTATCCATTTACATCTCTTGAGCTTAAGCTTTGCAGGTGACTTCAAAGAGCCAGCATCCACCAGAGACTCATTCCGTAGGCAGAAAGAAACAGAGTCCCAGCCTGAAGGTGGATGGGAAGGTCCGTGTGGACCAAGGAGCAAAGAGAAAAGGGGGCCTCAATATAGTCAAGGAGACTGTACCCCACTTCGGTAGAAAGAGTGAGACAGCAGGCACTGCCATCAGCGTGCGTGCTGGTGGCGGTGCTTGGCACTTCCAGTAAACAGCAGCTGTACTGGGATGCTCATTACTGATGAAGACATCTCATCTTGGGGTATGGTCTCTTTCCTTCTTCCAGCTTTGGTCTTGAGTCCCTTCTGTGGGTGCAGGAAGACAGATCAGGGCCATGCAGTCCTTGGAGATCACTGTGTCTATTCTCAGATAGGGGACTGGAAATGCACCCTGCCAGGTCTATTGCTTTGTGGAAGCAGATTTCAGAACATCCCCAATCCCAGAAGTCAGTGATTTCTTAGTTCCCACTGTTCAGCTGGACTAACCAGAGCCCCCTCCTCCTCAGGGACACAGTTTTGTTCTCAGGGGTGCACACGGTTGGGAATGCTAGCTGGGACAGGCCACGGGGGCTGGGAACCCTGGAAGCAGAATCCAGGCTTTGAAGCACTTCCTCAGTCTCTTGATTGCATGTTTGGGGAAAATCAGTAAAGGTCACCTGCCCAGCCCTTAAGTGGATGCCTAACTTCCAGAAGGGAGGAGATCCCAGAGGTCCTGAGAGCAGCACCCAAGAGTGGCCCTGTGTCAGGCTTAGAGATCAAGTGGGCTGCCCTTCCAGATGGTCCCCACAGGGTCCTGCTGGCACTTCTGGGAACTTCTCCCGCCATTTCTACAGCAGGAAGAGAGGCTGAGTCATGGGGAAGGGTAGGGGCAACTTTTGCACACAACCTGTTGTCACCTAGGAGGGGGCAGACTTGATCCTTGGAGCATGAACTCAGACCCGGCCCAGCCACATACAACTCGGCAACCTTAGAAAGCTCCTGAAACTTTTGGAGCCTTGGCCTCTCATTTGTAAAATGAGGATAACCATCTCCCTTTATTCACTTATCATGAATATTCAGTAAGATTATGCATTTGAAGCAGCTAGTATACCCTGTCCATGGTAAGTGGCTCAGTACATACCAGCCATTGGTAGTAGTATTAATACCAACCCCAAACCACTGAAACATGGAAGAGTCTCAGAAGGTAGAAATTTAGATGAGGATAAATGCTAGGGGTCATAAATCCATCTTCAGCCAAAGTTCCCTCCCCTGCCCTCCCCTGCCCTCTGCTCAGGCCTCTGCTTTCCAAGCAGCATCCTGGTAATAAGAGCACAGGCTTGGGCCATCTTCCTCAAGCTTGGATTGTAACCCTTCTGCAGGCAGGTCAATGGGGCATATCTCTTCACTACTTAAATTTCCTGTTATATTTTTCCCCTTCACATGTCTTGTGTCTCCAACCACAGTTAAACTCCAGAGGTAAGGACTAGGTTTATGCTCCATCTAGGCCTCCCTGCTCTGATCCTGAACTGATTGTCCTTCCTAAGTTTTGCTGTCAACCTGGGAAACTATTTTGCATTTCACTGGAGCTTAGCAAATGATAAAATAAATATAGAAATATGTGTTCTCTCTCATATAGATAATCTTCCTGTTCCGAGGAACTTCTTCCCATTGAGACGAGAGAGAAAAGTTAGAGACAGTCAACAGATCATTTGGCAACTCTAGATTTTTGTGTATATATATATATATATATATATATATATATATATTTTAATTTAATTATTTTTGACTGTGCTGGGGTTTTTTGTGTTTTTTTTTTTTAAATTTTTAACACCAAAAACATTTTGTATTGGGGTATAGCCAGTTAGCAATGTTGTGATAGTTTCAGGCAAAAAGTGTAGCAGGGACTTAGCCATTGATATACATGTATCTCCCCCAAACCCCCCTCCCATCCAGGCTGGTATCTAACACTAAGCGGAGTTCCATGTACTAGACAATAGGTTTTTGTTGGTATCCATTTTGAATACAGCAGTGTACATGACCTTGGCTGTGCTGGGTCTTCATTGCTGCACTGACTTCTCTCCAGTTGTGAGAGCAGGGGCTCCTCTTTTTTGCAGTGTGCCAGCTTCTCATTGCAGTGATTTCTCTTGTTGTGGAGCACAGGCTCTAGGGCATGCAGGCTTCAGTAGCTGTGGCATGTGGGCTTAGCAGGTGCAGTTCCCAGGCTCTAGACCACAGACTCAGTAGTTGTGGTGCACAGGCTTATTTGCTCAGCAGCATAGGATCCTCTTGGACCAGGGATCAAACCCATGTCTCCTGCATTGGCAACTGGATTTGTTACCACTGAGCCACCAGGGAATCCCTGGCAACCCTAGATTTTGAAGTAATTGGGAGCATTCTAGAACTGATAGGAGGGATTTAGGGTCACAAAGTTGATTGGGAAAGGACATTATGGAGAATAAAGTATGCAATCCTAAGCATCGGGGAGAAGGGAGCTAGTTAGTACATCTGCTAACATAGAGTCATGGCTATGACCACCCTTACTTGACCCTTGGTGGCACTATTACAATTAAAAATATCAAAATGAAAGAGCCAACTCAAACATTCTCTGTGACATCCACTGGGCTTCTTGAGGAAATGGTTGATCTTACAAACATTTTCAGCCCCCTTTGCACTGAGACTGGCAGGGACCAAAGCAGATAGTAAGGTGAAAGAGCTTTTTCTGCCAGATGCATGGCCGGGTTGTCCTCACCTCTGCTCCTAAATTTACTCACACAGAGGGACAGCCTCACATAAGCAACTGACAACAAAGGCTTTTAGGCAGCCCTCATTTTTACTTACGTTATTTTCATCGTGACTATGGTGGTTTTGAAGGCATTCCCTCCAGGTTTCTGGGCTTCACTATTTGTTTTCCCTAGAATCCCTCAGAGTTTAAGTAATAATTAATGATCCCATTAACATGTTAAGTATCCCTTCCCATTATTCATTAATCCAGCATGAGAAGCAACGGGCCTATCCTGGGGGGAAGGTGGTAGCAGGGTCCCCACCAGGGGCAATCATTCTGTCTCCTCCATTTCCCTGGGGTCTCTCTCAAAAACCACTGCATCAGGCTTTGGGAACTGCAGCTGGGAAATTATAGAGGTTTAGTTTTGTTTCTTCTGGGCCTGTACTCCAGAAAGACACTGTGAGTTTAGGTAGAGCCTGAAGTTTTCAAACGATAGATTTTCACCATGTTTCAAAATAGGAATTGTTAAAGTGGGACAAGAGGGTCTTCTTGGAAAACCAAGTCCCTGTGAAAGCAGGCATGCAGGTATTGTCACAAAAATCTCCACTAAGGTGGTAAATTCCACTTCTTGGACAAGTGTCAATGAGCCCAGGCCTTTGAATCGATTAATGGAAGCAGTTGCTTGCCTTCCCCCGCTCCATCCTCCTATTCTTTGGCCATGCTGCGTGGCATGTGGGATCCATGTTCCTTGTAGTAGAAGCACAGAGTCTTAACCACTGGATTGCCAGAGCAGTTGCTGTCTTTGACAATCATTCAGACTGTGGAGGCCCTGGCCGCACTTCCCAAACGCTGTGTCTGTGTCGGGCGCACCAGCGCGGGCCTGCACATCTCTGCCTCAGCTCCCCAGCCTGGATGCTCCAGCATCCTACTAACTGCCCGCTTTCCTCTGTCAGGTGCCCACAACCCCAGGACATTCATTTTTCTAGCCCAGCTGGCAGTGCCAGCATAGGGTTTTTTAATTCCCCAAGCTGCTTACATCAAGCGCCCCCTCAATGAGACCGTCCTCAGAATTGACCTGGGCTCTCCCATTCTCAGTTTTTTGGGGTCTGTGGACCAAGTTTCAGCATCTCATATGGCTTCCAGGTAGAGAGAGGCAGAGGAGGGGCCCTGGAAATAGGGATGCAGGAAAAGGCTCTCAGTAGAGCTGTAGACCAGGACCCACTGTGCTGAGAGCTGCCTCTGTGATACCTCCGCTCCATCCAAAAACACCAGATCGCTAACTTTCTGACCAAAAACAATAAGAAAACAGGATCCTGTAGATGGTAATGTGTCCTCCCATAAAAAAATGTTGTCTGCATGAGGCTCTGGAGTCTGCCTGCCCTGGGCTGGCATTCTGGCTCAGCCATGGCAGCAAATGCCCTACCATCACCAGGCGGCAGCTTCGGCCTCTTGGAGGTCAAGGGAGTGGGGATCTGATCTCACAAGGGTTGCTGGGAGGATCAAATGAACACAGCACCAGACAGAAAGTGCTCAAGAAGCAATGTCTGAGGATTTCAGCTCATTCTTTCTAACTAGGTTTTTCTGCGCTGGTTTTCGGCACAACTTCTGTGTCTTTGTCTCTCCTAGCTGGTACAGGATCAGTGAACACAAACACACATGAGTGTCCCCTAGACAGGGGTGAACATTACAAACACAGTCGGGGTGGGAACTGATGATTGTCAGCATCCTCTCAACATGGTCCCGAAACCAGACAAAGTGAGTTGAAAATAAATAGCATCAGTCCTAAGCCAGTCCCTCCTTCAAAAAAGGTTTGTTCCTCAACCCCTAACCATTTGCATTTACTCCAACACGGGCTCTGACTTGAGTAGGAACCAACCAAGTCACTGGCTTTAGTAGGAACCATCCAACACTGACTTGAGTAGGAACCACCCAAGTCACTGACTTATCAGAATCTTCTCTCCCAAAGCAAGCCACCAAACCTTTTAAGGTCCCTCCCACCCCTGTGAGCAGTCATTATAATTTTAGCCTGCAACTTTTAGGGCACCGCTTTTAGGGTAGCAGGGAAATGACAATATCTGCAAAAGACTGGTTCCCATTGCTCACCTTGGCCCTGCCCTGCCCAGGTCCCAGAAGTTTGTTCTCTTTGCTGCCCAGAGCAGGTCATCCTGGCTCCACTTTGAGCTGTTCCCCGGCTCAGTAGATGCTGAGTGCTCAGGACCAGTTGGCGGAGTCCAAACCTGGTACTCTGTAAAACGAGTGAAGAGAGGCTGCAAGGCCCAGCCATGAAGAGAAGCAACCTGATGAGAGGGAAGTCAGGTTTACCTCTTGCTGGGATGTGACCAAAACTTCCAGAACATCAATGCCCCCACCCCATAAATGAGGGTGACATGATCTGCTTGTGACATTTTGTGCATGTCACAAAAACTTTTAAATGCTTCAATGTGCTTCCCAGATTGTGCTAGTGGTAAAGAACATGCCTGCTAATGCAGGAGTCATAAGAGATGCAGCTTTGATCTCTGGGTCAGGAAGATCCTTTTGAGAAGGGCCTGGCAATTCACTCCAGCATTATTCCCTGGAGGATCCCATGAACAGAGGATCCTGGCAAGCTACAGTCCATAGGGTCGCAAAGAGATGGACACAACTGAAGCAACTTATAATGCACACATCACGTATGCAATAAACGATATCTAATATGCAGCAGAGCCTTAATAGTTTTGTGTTATTATTGTTGTTTTTCCAGTAGCTTGATTCAACACAAGCAAAGAAAGAGGGAAAGGGACAGACAGATTCCCAATTAGATTTGCTGTCCAGACAAGCGAGGCAGGCAGGAAAAGGATCATACACCATGTGTGGCTCCTTGGAATCTGCCTGGGATTCCCTCTCCATTTGTTAGGATGGAAAGGAAGGGCCCCTGCAGTTAAGAAGCAATGCAAAGGTAAGGATTTATGGGTTTGGGGATTGGGTGTGAAACGATGACGTGGTTTCTTCAGCCAGGGGCTGTGTGTAGTCATTTGTGGTTTTGAGGCTGGGGTAATTGCCACTTCCTGGGCTTTGGCGTCAGTCTTTAGCTTTTGACTACAAACCACACTGAGCAGGGCCAGACTGCAGTTAGCTTTTTTCTTCTTGGGAAGCCAGGGTGGAGCCTCTGGGCTTGATGTGCCCTGGTAGAGCCCCTCTTGCTCCTGAGAACATCAGCTGTAGGAAAGTTCCATTCAGAGGACAGAGAGACACAAATGGTCCTCCATCCAGAGGTGGAGAGGAGAGGCAGAGAGAGGGCTTGGAGTTGGACAAATCTGAGTTCCAGCCCCCCAAGTCTCTTCTTAGCCCTCAGACATTTCTCTTACCTTCCGTGTCCTCCTTTATGAAACTAGTAATGACAACTGCTTCAGGATCATTGAGAGGCCCAAACAAGAGTAGGCAGACCCAGTGCAGAGATAGTGTCAGATGAGCATGCACCACATCACTCACCCCCTCAGCACGTATGGGTGAGGTCTCCGGCGGTGACCACTCCAAGATGGCACACCTAGCAAGTGGTGCAGCGCAGAGAACAGCCCGCACCATCGGGCATGCACAGTCTTCTAGACAAATGATGTGTACGCCCCTCCCCAAGACTCCATGTGCTGCCCTGAAGACACCAACAGATGTGCAGGATCGATGTCCTCCCTGCCTAACCCACCCTTCATCTCTGTGCCACACCGGATGATCTTCACAATGCGAAGTGTGTAGCCAGCTGGAGTAAGTTGCTGTTACTCCCTCTTCATACCAAAGGATGCAAGATATACAAACATTACGGCAGGAAAAGACTGGCCATCCCTGAGCAGAGTATGTTTCTCAGAAGGAAAACAGGAGCTTCTCGTTGAATGGACTAAATGTTAGAGATGAGCTCTAAGTGCTGGACTAAGTGGTCCAGAGAAAGAGAGGAAGCGTGTAGCCACAGAGCTACAGTGGGGTTAGGGCTGAGGCTGGAGGTGGAGGACCCATGCATGGTGAGGAACTGTCTCAGAGGGTAGTGAGAGGCAGCTCTGGGAGTTTCACTCATTCATCCCACAGGTGCTGAGTGCCTGGTGTCATCCTAGGGGCTGAGAAACATCATAGTGAATGAGGTCACAGGGCTCCTGGTCTCATGAGTCTTACATTCTGGCTTGGGGGGGGGGCAGTGTACGTCCAACAGATAAATTAATAAACAAAAAACTGTTATGCTGTGGAAAACACTACCTGTGCTGTCCTGGAGAGGGGCGGCCATTAGAGTAGGTGGGCCGACTCCCTGGAGGAGCTGATGACTAGACTAAGCTGACTCATGAGAAAGCTGACAGAAAATGAAGTACTAGCTTTATGCAGCTGGAAAAAATTTTACACACTTAAACCCAGAATGCAATACTCTAAATGCTTCATGGCTCTGGAAGAAATTATAATGCATAATTTATAGCTAATTTGTAAAGTTAGTTTCAGAAAGCTTTTTAATAACTTCCAGATGACAGACCAGCAGTGCATTCTACAACATTATGTTGCTGAGCTATATCCTAGAACATGTACACAACCAAGCAGTCCCTGAAAGCTCCTCCTGTGAACCCAGAAGCGTTAGCCCATGGGAAGGACCCTGTGGACAATGCAGGGTCACCTGGCAGAGGCCAGGTGAAAGAAAGTCACTCCAAATCAGGAATCATTCGGTTACAGGAAATAGGAACCCATTTGAGGAAGCTTCATTAAAGACTAATTTAACTTGAACAGTCCCAAGGGCTGGGTGTGGTGAGGAGTCCATAAGGGATGAGATCGAAGAAATGAAAGGCCTACAGAGCTGAGAACTCTCCTCAATAAGCCACGTGGTTACTGTTTTTAAAATTTAATATGTTCATAATACTAGTAACCTGTGGAATTGCTTTTTATAATTTTTATTACAATAAAATCTGTATAACACAAAATTTGTCTTTTCACCATTTAAAATTCCAATACCCCTTCAGTATCTGGTTCTGATGTTTGTCCATCTCTTCAAATTCAGTTGTTGCCTATTCATGTCCCTTCATTTTTTCTTGACACCCAGACATGATGTAGCACTGCTGTTAGGAGGCCTTTAGTGATGTCGTGAAATGGCAACCCACTACAGTATTCTTACATAGAGAATTCCGTGGACAGAGGAGCCTGGTGGGCTGCTGTCCATGGGGTCGCACAGAGTCAGACATAACTGAAGTGCCTTCGCATGCATGCATGCATTAGAGAAGGAAATGTCAATCCACTCCAGTGTTCTTGCCTGGAGAATCCCAGGGACAGAGGAGCCTGGTGGGCTGCCATCTATGGGGTCACACAGAGTTGGACACGACTGAAGCGACTTAGCAGTAGCAGCACCAGCGATGCCAGGAGGTGTGGGATGGAAGGCTTCCCACTGTCCTGATGTGTTCTCAGTCTGTGCCCTGGCTGTGAACTTCACAAGTGCTTTTCAGTGCTTTTCTCCTTTTCTTGATGCAGTAGGGTGACTAGAGCTGGCTGCAGCTGCATACTCCCCTCCCTCAGGTCAGTTAGGCTCTGGATAATTAGTTTCCCCTGAGGACACATCTTGGTATATTTCAAACTGGTCCCTTTACCTTCCCTCTCCTAGAAGCCAGAAGAGATTTCCCCTTGACATTTTCAGTGAAAACCTCGTCTAATTCCCAGAGGTAAATTCCACAGTATTGTACCTAGTACCCATGACTTCATTCCCCTAAGTTCTCACTCTCAGACATATCTATACCAAGGTGCCGGTAATTCACCAGTTACAGTTCAGGTTTTCCTTTTGCAAAACTGATTCCCACAGTGGTCTCCATTCTGTCTCTGCTTCAGGAAGCTGAGAATCCCTGTATCATCCATCTGTCTCTCCAACCTTGAGGGCAGTGATTTGTCCTGTGTCCGCCCCTCTCTTAAAGATCCAAAAACAGTGTTGATCAACTTTTCAGTCTCTTCATCTTTTTATTTGTTTTTAAGATGGAATGATGACTTCCAAGCTCTGTACATGTGGAACTGTAAAACATTTTAACCCTTGTAACCACTGTTAAGAGTAAAATCCAGTGGCTTTAATTACATTCACAATATTATACAACCATTGCTGCTGCTGCTGCTGCTAAGTCACTTCAGTCATGTCCGACTCTGTGTGACCCCATAGACAGCAGCCTACCAGGCTCCCCCGTACCTGAGATTCTCCAGGCAAGAACACTGGAGTGGGTTGCCATTGCCTTCTCCAATGCATGAAAGTGAAAAGTGAAAGTGAAGTCGCTTAGTCGTGTCTGACCCTCAGCGACCCCATACACTGCAGCCTTCCAGGCTCCTCCATCCATGGGATTTTCCAGGCAGGAGTACTGGAGTGGGGTGCCATTGCCTTCTCTGATACAACCATTACCCACTACCTATTTCCAAAACTTTTTCATTGCCCCAGACAGAAAGTCTGTATCCACTAGGCAATAACTACCCACTTGTGAGTAATGCTGCTGTGGCCATTGATATACTACAAGTATCTGCTTGAGTCCTTGTTTTCAATTCTTTGGGGTATACACCCAGAACAGCAATTGCTGGATCATATGGTAATCCTAGGTTTACTTTTTGGAGAATTCACCAAACCATTTTCCACAGTGGCTGCATCGTTTTACATTCATACCACAAAAGTACAAGTGTTCCAATTCTTCCACATCTTTGCCAACACTTAAAAAAAATTTTTTTTTTAATAATAGCCACTCTGGTAGGCATGGAGTGGTATTTCATTATGGTTTTGATTTACATTTTCCTAATGGATAATTATGTTGAGCATTTTTTGTGTGTGTCTTTATTGATTGTTTGCATATATTCTTTGGGAAAATGTCTATGAAGTCCTTTATCTATTTTTTTTTTCACATGAACTGTCTTTTTGTTGTTGAGTCATAGGATAAAAATAAAAGAAGACACAAATAGATGCAGAAATATACCATGTTCATGGATTGGAAGAATCAATATAGTAAAAATGAGTATACTACCCAAAGCAAACTATAGATTCAATGCAATCCCTATCAAGCTATTTTTAACAGAACTAGAACAAATAATTTCACAATTTGTATGGAAATACAAAAAACCTCGAATAGCCAAAGCAATCTTGAGAAAGAAGAATGGAACTGGGGGAATCAATCTGCCTGACTTCAGGCTATACTACAAAGCTACAGTCATCAAGACAGTATGGTACTGGCACAAAGACAGAAATACAGATCAATGGAACAAAATAGAAAGCCCAGAGATAAATCCACGCACCTATGGACACCTTATCTTTGACAAAGAAGGCAAGAATATACAATGGATTAAAGACAATCTCTTTAACAAATGGTGCTGGGAAAACTGGTAACTACTTGTAAAAGAATGAAACTAGAACACTTTCTAACACCATACACAAAAAATAAACTCAAAATGGATTAAAGATCTAAATGTAAGACCAGAAACTGTAAAACTCCTAGAGGAGAACATAGGCAAAACACTCTCCGACATAAATCACAGCAGGATCCTCTATCACCCACCTCCCAGAGTAATGGAAATAAAAGCAAAAATAAACAAATGGGACTTAATTAAACTTAAAAGCTTTTGCACACGAAGGAAACTATAAGCAAGGTGAAAAGACAGCCTTCAGAATGGGAGAAAATAATAGCAAATGAAGCAACTGACAAAGAATTAATCTCAAATATATACAAACAACTCCTGCAGCTCAATTCCAGAAAAATAAAAGACCCAATAAAAATATGAGCCAAAGAACTAAACAGACATTTCTTCAAAGAAGACATAGATGGCTAAAAAACACATGAAAATATGCTCAACATCACTCATTATCAGAGAAATGCAAATCAAGACCACAATGAGGTACCATCTCATGCCAGTCAGAATGGCTGCTATCCAAAAGTCTACAAGCAATAAATGCCAGAGAGGGTGTGGAGAAAAGGGAACCCTCTTACACTGTTGGTGGGAATGCAAACTAGTACAGCCACTATGGAGAACAGTGTGGAGATTCCTTAAAAAACTGGAAATAGAACTGCATTATGACCCAGCAATCCCATTGCTGGGCATACACACTGAGGAAACCAGAATTGAAAGAGACACGTGTACCCCAATGTTCATTGCAACACTGTTTATAATAGCCAGGACATGGAAGCAACCTAGATGTCCATCAGCAGATGAATAGATAAGAAAGCTGTGGTACATATACACAATGGAGTATTACTCAGCCATTAAAAAGAATACATTTGAATCAGTTCTAATGAGGTGGATGAAACTGGAGCCTATTATACAGAGTGAAGTAAGTCAGAAAGAAAAACACCAATACAGTATAATAACACAAATATATGCAATTTAGAAAGATGGTAATGATAACCCTATATGCGAGACAGCAAAAGAGACACAGATGTATAGAACAGTCTTTTGAACTCTGTGGGAGACGGCGAGGGTGGGATGATTTCAGAGAAGAGCATTGAAACATGTATATTATCATATGTGAAACAGATCACCAGTCCAGGTTTGATGTACGAGATAATATGATCAGGGCTGGGGCACTGGGATGACCCAGAGAGATGGGATGGGGAGGGAGGTGGGAGGGGGGTTCAGGATGGGGAACACATGTACACCCATGGCTGATTCATGTCAAGGTATGGCAAAAACCATTACCATATATTAAAGTAAAAAAAAATTAAAAATAAATAAAAAATAAAATAAAAATCTAAAAATACAAAAAAAAATCCTATGTAAGATAATATTTTGCAAATATCTTCTCCCATCCCATTATATCTTTCTCAATAATGTCCTTTGATGCACAAAAGTTTTGATTTTGATAAAATTCAATTTATTTATTTTACTTATGTTGCTTATGCTTTGGGTATCATATCTAAGAACCTGTTGCCAAATCTAAGGATGTGAAGATTTATACCTATGTTTTCTTCTAAGAGCTTTATGGTTTTAGCTCCTACTTTCAGGTCTATGGGTTATTTTGAGTTATTTGTAAATGGTGTGAGATAAAGGTCTAAATGCATTCTTTTGCATTTCCCAGCATCTTTCATTGAAAAGTTTTGGCATCCTTGTCAAAGATCAACTGACCAGATATGTAAGAGTTTATTTCTGGACTCTATTCTATTCCATCCATCTCTATGTCTCTCTTTGTGCAGTAGCACACTGTTTTGATTACTATAGATTTTATAGTTCATTTTGAAATCAAGTAGTTGAGGCTTTGTCCTTAATTTTTGAGATTTTTTGACTATTAATCTATATTAATAGATTATTAATCTATCAATTATTTAGGGTATTAATTTATCAACATTAATATTGATTAATATTCCAGATATTAATCTATCAATTAATTTTGTTCCTTTGCCTGTGCCACGTGTTCCTGTTTCTTAGATATCTTGTAATTTTTTGTTGTTGTTGAAACCCGGACATTTGAATCTTATAAAGTGGTAAATCTGGAAACCAGATTCTCTTCATTCCCTAGGATTTGCTGGATTCTTTTCCCTTGGGAAGGCTATAGTCGTCCATCTGCTTAGTGATTTTCCCTAACTAGTTTTGCAGAGACTGTATTCCCTGTCATGTGTGGCTAATGAAGTTTCTGTTCTTTAGTTTGTTCAGTTAGTGTTTTCACAGAGATTTCCTTAAATGCTCAGAGCTAAAAATCCAAAAACCAAAGAAACACAAAAATCACTTCTAGTCTTTGCCAAGTGACTCTGTTCCAGGTCACTCCTTCAACAACAAGCCAGGCTTATACTAAACCTAGAGATCAGCCCCAAGTGAGGTTGATGGTTTCTTCACATCCTGTCTCTCTGACCCAGGCATGTGCATAGGCTCCAGGACCCCAATTTTTATTGTTTTAAATGTTCTAATTTCCCAAAGGAACTCTCAGGCTTTTGTTCCAAGGTCTTAGGCAGTCTATGGATGTGTTCAGCTGCCTGTTTATGTTTCCATCATAATCTTTTGCCACGGGCATCTGTGGGTTGACAGTTCATCTTGCAGTATTTCCAAGCAATGGCACTGCCTTTCTAGCCTGAGTTCTGAGTCAGGCAAAACAGACATTGCTTCGCTTGTGTCAGTTCTACAGGTAGCCCCCAGACAGGTTAGAACAGACACCCACAATAATTAGCAAATGTTCCACATTGAGAACGTGGCTGCCATCTTCAAGATTCCTGCCAAGCAGGAGAGGTTGGACTAAGACAAGGGAAATATTGCCAATCCTTCCTACCATTTTGAAGCCATCTTTTTCTTGATCCAGCATGCATTTACTTGCTCTAAACTTTGTCTATTTCCTAGAGCCCTGACAAAGTTGGATCTGGCTATTTCTGCTCAATTTTTTGTTTGTTTGAATTTATTAATCAATTAATTTTTATACAATTTTAAAGGTTACTTTCCATTTACAGTTATTACAAAATATTGACTGACTATATTGTCTAAATATTGTCAAAATATTGACTATGTTGACTAAATTGTGCAATATATTCTTTCTACTTTACACCCATTAGTTTGTACCCTCCTCCTCCACTCACACCCCTACTGGTAGCTACTAGTTTGTTCTTTGTCTGCGAGTCTGCTTCTTTTTTGTTATATTCACTAGTTTGCTGATTTTTTTTAGATTCCACATATAAAAATATCATACAGTATTTGCCTTTCTCTATCTGACTTATTTCATTAGCCTAATGCCCTCTAAGTCTTCTTTTCTATGGATAAGTAATATTCCATTTACCATATCTTCTTTAACATTTCATCTGTTGATGGACACTTAGGTCACTTTCCATATTTTGGCTATTGTAAATAATGCTGCTTCAACATTGGAGTATATGTATCTTCAAATTATTGCTTTTGTTTTTTTCAAATATATATCCAGGAGTGGCATTGCTGAGTCATATGGTGGTTCTATTTTTAGTTTTTTGAGAACTCTCCATACTGTTTTCCACAGTGGCTACACCAATTTACATTCACACCAACAGTGTAGGAGGATTCCCTTTTCTCCATATCGTTGCCAACAATTTTTATTTATGTTCTTTTGGATGATAGCCTTCTGACAGGTGTGAGGTGACATCTCATGGTGGTTTTGATGTGCATTTCTCTGATGATTAGCAATGTTGAGCATCTTTTCATTTGCTTGTTTGCCATTTGTATACCCTCTTTGGAAAAATGTCTATTCAGTTACTCTGCCCATTTTTAAATCATATTTTTTTGATGTTGAGTTCTGTGAACTGTTAATATCTGTCAGATATTAACCCTTATTAGTAATACCATTTGCAAATGTTTTCTCCCATTTAGTAGCTTGTCTGCTCATTTTGTCAATGACTTCCTTTACTGTGCAGAAACTTTCAAGTTTAACTAAGTTCCATTTATTTATTTTGCTTTCTTTAAGAGATGGATCCAAAAAAATGTTGCTGTGATTTATGTCAAAAGTGTTCTGCCTATGTTTTCCTCCAGGAGCTTTTGATGTTTCAATAGCTTAGAGTTGCCTACTCCACCGTTTTGTGAAGTCAAGGTCCCCTGGTGGTTTTTTGCCTTATATTTTTCTCTGCAAATTGATTCCATTCTCCTCTCCCTAAAGACTATTTCTTTCTTCTTGCTCATTATGGCAAATAGCTCCAAAATGACACTTCACCATGGTAGCCTCAACCCTCAGGGCTGGGTCACATCATTGTCCAGCACCCTAATTGACTGTCAGTTTTCTAAGTCTCAAAAGCTGAGTGTCAGGACTTTGAACCTGATTTCCTCAGCTTGAGAGTCTTGGGCAAATCAGCTGAGGGGGAGGAAGCTGCAGGACCCACTTCTTACTCAGCAGGGGTAGAGGGAGGGATTCTCTTGGAAAGGAGATAGTCTGGTTCCAAAAAGCTAGGTGTAGGGGCAGGAAGAAGTTTTTAGTATCTAGTATAATCATGAAACACAATGATTCCCTGCAGGGCGTCCAAGGAGAAAAGCACAATGAGATGATCCAACCATACTTAACCATGAAATCATTTTTTTTTTCATGGGAGAACTTTAGTGTTTAGTATAATATAAACTATACAGATATTGCTTCAGGAGTTCAATAAAAATGTGTTGAATTTGAAAAGTAAAGATTCAGATGGCATCCATAATCTTCATCCCTGCCCTTCTGGCGCTGTGCCTGGTGCTTTGGTTAGTGGGCCCTGAGCTAAGCACAACCCTGAGCTGGGTGGGCTGCAGATGTTCATTTCTGAGTAAAGGCTGGATTCCTGAGAGCTTGTGACAGACACCGTGCTACCTGCTATGCCAAAGAACAGGATTATTTCTCCACCCCTGTGTTTAACACAAGTGAAAGGAGGTCTGAGTCCTTGCTCCAAAAGCAAGAGACACATATGACACAAGTGAGAGGGATGAACAGAAACCGGGAGGTGGCTAGGCTCTGGCTTGGGTTTGCCACCTTCCGGCCAAGTAGCCACGTGTAAACAGGCCACTCAGCAAGGCCGCTCAAGGCCTGTGTTTCTTCACCCAGAAGGAAGGAACAGAAACACAATGGGTGATTTCCTAGGGTTTTATTTCTTTGCTTTTCCTATTTTTGTTTTACAAGTAGAAACTTTTCTTTTAAATAAAACATATATACAGCCCCAGTATATAAAGTGAAAGTCACTCAGTCGTGTCTGACTCCTCCTGACCCCATGAGCTATTCAGTCCATGGAATTCTCCAGGAGTGGGTAGCCTTTCCCTTCTCCAGGGGATCTTCCCAGCCCAGGGATTGAACCCAGGTCTTCCACATTGTAGGCAGATTCTTTACCAGCTGAGCCACAAGGGAAGACCCCCCAGTATATCAAGAAAATGACAAAAGCAAAAGAGGTCTGATGGAGCAGGATGGGGGATCCAGCTGATCACCAGAGGTTCCCATGGGCCAAGTGTCCTCTGACCTCTGAGGTGCTGTCCTTTTACATGAGAACCTGCCTCCCTACATCATGAGCTCTTCCAGGGCAACATGTCCTCAGCAGCCTTATGTCCTTAGACCATAGATCCTTGAAGGCAAGGTTGTCTTAGAGTTTCTTGTGGCATCTGGTGGTAGGAGCTAATGATAATTCATAATAATAGTGGGACTATCAGATAAACCTTTGTGGCAAGTGCTGCTTCAGCCACAAGCTGTCCCAGATTTCTGGATTTCATATATTAGTCAGTGATCTGTTTTGCCAAAAATGTCTGTTTAAAAAGAGTTTTCACTGCTGCAATGCCTCCCCAATTCTTCAAAGAAAGGGCTTTTGAAATATTTTTATGGGAGAAAATATTTACAAATGAAGCAACTGACAAGGGATTAATCTCCAAAATGCACAAACAACTCATGAAACTCAATATATTGAAAAAAAACAAGCAACCCAACCAAAAAGTGGATGGAAGATCTAAATAGACATTTTTCCAAAGAAAAAAGGGCTTCTTAACAGTAATAAAATGACTGGTGCTAGGGAACCACAGCTCTAGAGCAGTTTCAGTCCTTGGCTTCACTTTGCCGTCTGCATGTCTTCAACAGCAACATGACCTTTGACTGCAGTTACATCCAGGTGTGGCCTCTGGGTCCTTGGGCTTCCTGGTTGCAACATGTCTGAGCAGGATCCCAAGGGCAGTTGGCCATGAGGGCTGATCCATCATTGGCACTGAATACATCTGCATTCAGGCCAAGGTCCTGGATATATGTCAGAGACATGCCACATGGATCTTCACATCTGGAACAAAGGGCGCCGAGGTTATTCAAAGTAAAATAGCCCCAATCCCTAGAACCACGTGGGAGATCGAAGATAGATGTGAACCAGCATGGTTCCTGTCCTCAGCTGGGGACAGGCAGGGAAACTGACCATGAAAGCCAGCCTTCAATGTGTCCACAGAGGGCAAAGCACTGCAGGAACCCAGAGGTGGAGGGAACCCCTCCGTCTGAGGCCATGGAAGATGGTGGGAGTGTGAGGAGCCAAGGAAGCTGCTCACAGTGAGATGATTCTCAGGATGAGGAGTCAGTCAGGCTAAGGGCAGGGGACGCTGCAGGCAGAGGGACAGAGCAGCAGTGGCAAGAAAGCGAGACAGCCTGTAACTCGGGGAGATTGTGTCTGCAGCATCTTTTCAGCAAGACTGTTTTTTTCAAAGTCAAGTTTGGAAAAGACACCACCCATGTATGTACCTGCTCTCCACAGGGACCCTAACTCAGGACCAAGTCACCACCAGGAGCCACAGTTCGGGGCAGCTCAAGCTTTGCAGATGATCGGGCCCTGAGTCCAGCATTGTGTGGTTAAGTAACCCAGCTCTGTTGTGAGGACTTGTTTCCCCCAGAAGGCTCACCTTGGGGGTGACCCTGAAGGTAAGAAGAATTCTTGGTCAAGGTGTCTGAGTGATTCTCTAGGGATAGAGACCCTTGGCTGATTAGGATGGTTCCTGGGTGAGTGGAATTGATTTGAGGCTGCATCTGAAGATTCAGGCCTAGGTTCTGGACTGTGTGGTCCTTCTGCATCAGAGACTCTCTGCCAGATGGGGCAGAAGCAAGGGTCCCAGAGGCCCCCACCCCATCCTCAGCTGGAATGGGACTTAGGCAGGGTTGATATCCTTCATGCATGGGCTCCGAAAGCAATGAAGACTCAGAGTCACGTCCAGCTCATGGACTGAGAAAGACCCCAGAGATGACAGTGGAGTTATGAGTGTCAAGAAAGTTGAGAATGAGTACAGAAAGAGAGGGGTGGGGAGGAAATAATATAGATGAAGGTACACCAACAGGAGAAGGATGAATTTCCAACCTCCTTCCAGAAATACCAAGTATTTTCTCACAAATGCTGGCAACGCTGGTGGTGGCTTGTGATGGCCTAACTTCCTCAGCCTGTCTCCCATGGCCCTCAAGGTCAGATCCATCTGGGGCTTCAAATGATAAACCCATTATTGGTTTGGCACAAGCAAGCCAGGCAGGACACCTTCAGAGTACACTGAAGAGGCTGCACAGGCCACCAGTGCCCAATGAATGAGCACTGAGAGTATGGGGTTTATGGAGAGGGGGGTTGTTGTGGGTTCAGTTGTGTCCCCCCGCCAAGATATTGAAGTGCCAGTACCCATGAACTTCAGGGACTATTTGAAGATAGAGTCTATACAGATATCAAGCTAAGATGATTTCCTATAAATAGGGGAAATTTACACACACTTCAGTTCAGTTCAGTTCAGTCGCTCAGTCGTGTCCGACTCTTTGTGACCCCATAAACCCCAGCACGCCAGGCCTCCCTGTCCATCACCATCTCCCGGAGCTCACTCAAACTCATGTCTATTGAGTTGGTGATGCCATCCAACCATCTCATCCGCTGTCATTCCCTTCTCCTCCTGTCCTCAATCTTTCCCAGCATCAGGGTCTTTTCAAATAAGTCATCTCTTCGCATCAGGTGGCCAAAGTATTGTAGTTTCAGCTTCAACATCAGTCCTTCCGATGAACACCCAGGACTGATCTCCTTTAGGATGGATTTGTTGGATCTCCTTGCAGTCCAAGGGACTCTCAAGTGTCTTCTCCAACACCACAGTTCAAAAGCATCAATTCTTCGGTGCTCAGCTTTCTTCACAGTCCAACTCTCACATCCATACATGACCGCTGGAAAAACCATAGCCTTGACTAGAAGAACCTTTGTTGGCAAAGTAATGTCTATGCTTTTTAATATGCTATCTAGGTTGGTCATAACTTTCCTTTCAGGAGTAAGTGTCTTTTAACTTCATGGCTGCAATCACCATCTGCAGTGATTTTGGAGTCCAGAAAAATAGTCTGCCACTGTTTCCACTGTTTCCCCATCTATTTGCCATGAAGTGACAGGACCTGATGCCATGATCTTACTTTTCTGAATGTTGGGCTTTAAGCCAACTTTTTTCCTCTCCTCTTTCATTTTCATCAAGAGGCTCTTTATTCTGCCATAAGGGTGGTGTCATTTGCATATGTGAGGTTATTGATATTTCTCCCGGCAATCTTGATTCCAGCTTGTGGTCCCTCCAGCCCAGCGTTTCTCTTGATGTACTCTGCATAGAAGTTAAATAAGCCAGGGTGACAATATACAGCCTTGATGTACTCCTTTTCCTATTCAGAACCAGTCTGTTGTTCCATGTCCAGTTCTAACTGTTGCTTCCTGACCTGCCTACAGGTTTCTCAAGAGGCAGGTCAGGTGGTCTGGTATTTGCATCTATGAAATAGATAAATCACAAGGACCTACTGTATAACACAGAGATATATAATCAATATCTTCTAATAACCTATAATGGAAGGAATCAGACAAAGAATATATATATAACTGAATCACTTTGCTGTACACCTGAAACTAATACAACATTGTAAATCAACTATACTTCAATGTTTGTTTAAATAAAGGGGAAAATTTGAACAGAAAGCAAGATAGAAGGCTATTTGAAGTCACAGGAAGGATGCCATCCACATGTTTCTTTGACTTTAACCTTTGCTTTTTGTTGTTTTTGTTTGTTTTTGTCTTACATCATAGCCTGCCTTGGGGAACCCTGCTCCTCTTCCTGACTATTAAACTCAAGTGCCTATGTGCAGCTCACAGAGAGATTATGTGACACAGCCCACCTATGAATGATTGCAGAAAAGAAGAAATGAACACATCCCCTTCTATTTTGCAAGATAAATGTCTTTTTAACTTTATTTCCTCACTTTCTCTCCCTCTCTGTTCTGTAAAAGAACCTGGCATCCAGACCCTGATAAGATGGTTGGGACATATCTGTCATCTGTCTTTCTGAATGAAGTCATATTCCTTACCTCATATTCCTTATAGCTCATTCCTCATTTCTCAGTTAATTTGTCTGGCATGCAGCGAGCAGAGCAAGCATCAACTTAGTAAGACCAAGACCAGCAGAAACTAGGAGACAGGCCTGGCACAGAGGCTCCCTTTCAGTCCTCAGAAGGAACCAGTCCTGTCAACCTGTTGACCTTGGATTCCAGCCTCCAGAACCGGGAGACCATAAATGTCTGTTGTTTAAACCACTCTGTGTGGCACTTTGTTACAGAAGCCTCAGAAAACTAGCGTGTTGGCTTATTATTTGAAAGAGTCTCCAGACTGGTGATAAGTATAAATTATGAAGGTTTAGAAATAGATTCTGTTCCTGAGATAACTACCAGGTTTCCCCCCATCAATCTGTGTTAGTTCTGTTTATGCAGGACACCACAGTGAGTAATTGGCCCTTCAGAGTCTAATGAATCCTGGCCAATCAGAGTCTAATGAATCCTCTCCCCAGAAAATTGCCTGCATACACACTCAAAACAGACACAGCTTGGTGAAGTAAGTCAGACAGAGAAAGACAAATACTGTACAATATCCCTTATATCTGGAATCTTAAAAATATGACAAACTAGTGAATATAACAGAAAAGAAGTAGACTCACAGATATAGAGAACAAACTCGTGGTTCCCAGCGAGAGGTAGAAGAGGGGAAGTGCAAACTATTGGATGTAAGACACGCTCAAGGATATATTGTACAGCACAGGGAATGTAGCCTGTATTTTGCAATATCTGTAAATGAAAAGTACCCTTTAAAATCATGTTCAGTTCAGTTCAGTCACTCAATCGTGTCTGACTCTTTATGACCCCACGGACTGCAGCACTCCAGGCTTCCCTGTCCATCACTAACTCCTGGAGCTTACTCAAACTCATGTCCATCGAGTCGGTGATGCCATCCAACCATCTCAGCCTCTGTCGTCCCCTTCTCCTCCTGCCCTCAATCTTTCCCAGCATTAGGGTCTTTTCAAATGAGTCAGTTCTTTGCATCAGGTGGCCAAAGTATTGTAGTTTCAGCTTCAGCATCAGTCCTTCCAAAGAATATTCAGGCTTGATTTCCTTTAGGATTGACTGGTTTGATCTTGCATCCAAGGGACTCTCAAGAGTCTTCTCCAGCACCACAGTTCAAAAGCATCAATTCTCCAGTACTCAGCTTTCTTTATAGTCCAACTCTCACATCTATACTTGACTACTGGAAAAACCATAGCTTTGACTAGACAGACCTTTTCCTCAAAGTAATGCCTCTGATTTTTAAAATGCTGTCTAGGTTTGTCATAGCTTTTCTTCCAAAGAACAAGCGTCTTTTAATCTAGTGGCTGCAATCACCATCTGCAGTGATTTTGGAGCCCAAGAAAATAGTCTCTCACTGTTTCCACTGTTTCCCCATCTATTTGCCATGAAGTGATGGGATTGGATGCCATGATCTTCATTTTTTGAATGTTGAGTTTTAAGCCAGCTTTTTCATTCTCCTGTCTTAATTCATCAAGAGGCTCATCAGTTCCTCTTTGCTTTCTGCCATAAAGGTGGTGTCATCTGCATATCTGAGGTTATTGACATTTCTCCCAGCAATATTGACTCCTGTTTGTGCTTCATCCGGCCCAGCATTTTGCATGATGTACCTTCCATGGTAGCTCAGCTGTTTTTGTTTGTTTGTGTTTTTAACACAAAAGTTAACACAAACAACAACAAAACAGACACAGCCTTCTACATAAACATCAAAGGCTATATACCTTGGCACTAGTGTAAAGATTTGGGGAAAGGCCCACTGTGTGATATGCCAGCAAAAATTGGATGGTGAAAGCCAGGAGCAGTTCACTGGGATCTTGAGGCCTGCAGCCCTGTCTCGAGGACCCTGGCAACAAGCCTGTGTGAGAAGTGATATGGGAAGCAATCACTGGTGGAGAAGGATGTGCCTAGAAGAAGTCAGTGCCCCTCCTGACTCTCCCATCTGCACCCATGTGACTCGTGCTGTTGGCCCTGCCTTGGTCACATATCTGAACTGACCCTGGGGTACCTGCTCTCCTGTGTTCCTTCCCTGGGGGAAGATCCCTGTGAGCAACTTGGGATGAAGCTGTATCCCACGTTTTCAGGTGTGCCTCTGCAGTTCCACTGACCAGGGCTCAGGGGCCTCAATTTCATTTGCTCTGAGATCAAAGCAAACACCCTCAGCAGACAGGTCCCAGGAAACCCTCACTGACCCCCATCCCTCCAGGAGACCCTTGAAGAGTCATTTTACACATGAGGCCTTATCAGGAACACCTGCCTAAGAGGGCTCGCTGGGCCAGCCCTGGTTTAGTTCCCATCCTGTCTCCTTTGCAAGTGCTGTGTTAGATTGCAGCAAAGGCAATGGATAACTGTTGTTTTAACTGCATTGTTTTAATGAACCAAGGCCACACTGCAGTAACCCATTCTAAATCCCTCATTGCCCCTTGCAACTAAAAGTGTCTTAACATCACTCCCTGGCTTTCATCACACAAATTTGCACAAGATAGGGCTCACAGCCCTGCACCTGGGTCCCCCACCTCAGTGTCACTTCACCCACAGCCCTCTCTGACCCCTTCTCAGGGAAGCGACGGGCTGATGGGCAATGCGGCCCTGTGTTCTTGGAGATGGAGTCCCAGACTCACATCTGACTCCACCATTGATTTAGAGGCTCTCACAGACAGGGACAAAGAGACCAAACAGAAACAGAAACAGAAACCAGTGAGAGGTACATAGTGATGGACTCTTCATCACGGACACTCATCACCTTAGGCTATTGTACTGGCTCTGCTGAATTCGATACTGTGCATTTTCCAATATAATTTCTGACTTGAAAAAAGAGTTCTCAATCAGACACCCATCTCCCTGTTATGGGTTAAATTGTGTCCACCACAAATTTATATGTTGAAGTTCTAACCTCAGGCCCTCCAAAGATTTGACTGTAGGGCCTTTAAAGAGGTAATTAAGTTAAATGAGGTCATTGGGGTGGCCCTAATCCAATACAACTTATGTCCTTATAAGAAGAAAAGACAAGGACACAGACAAGCACAGAGGGATGAAGGACCAACAGGAGGACACAGGGAGATGATGATCCTCATATAGCCAAGGAGAGAGGCCTTGGAGGAAATACACTGCTGACACCTTAGCCCTGGACTTCCAGCCTCCAGAACTGCATGAGAAGATAAATATCTGTTGAAGCCCTGGTCTGCAGTACTTAGCTATGGCAGTACTTGGAAATACCTAATATTTGTAAAGAATGGTTAAACTATTTTAAAAGAAAAAAAATCGTATTCACTATCTATTTGATCCTACAACACTCCTGTGAGATGTTATGTCTGTTTTGTAGGTAGAAGAGCTAAGGTGCAGGAAAGAGGTGGCCTAGACCTCCTGCCTTGCAGAAACACTCAACAGCAGAGCCCTCCTTTCACCAGCTCGTTCCTTTCCATCCACTTCCTTTAGTGAAAAAACCTACATCAGTTTAAGGATTCTGGTGCCTGTACTAGACACGTGTCACCATATGGACATAGAATGTTTATGGAAATATCCTGCAAGAGTTGGATTCCCACTGCCTCTTATTCTCACACTTTTGTCTGAAGTCATACTTCTCCTGCTTGTACACCTGCATCTCACCTGGGACTCTTCATGATAATGGAACTAAACAGGCGAGACCCACATTCATAAAACAGAGTATCGGAGGCTCCAACCCTGCTCACTTGGTGTGGACAGGGAGTCAGAGCTATGACATACATGGAAATCCAACTGTGAGATGGTTGGTGGGAGCATACAAGGGTCCTGGGGAGCTGCGGACACCCCCAGAAGAAACGGGACTACCCAGACATCAGGCTACAGGTTCACTTCCCTGGATACCTGCCCACTCTGGCTATCAGAACCTTAAAGATAAACACAGCTTACTTTATTCCATTCCAGTACTATTCCCCATCTTGGAATTTATACATGTTTTTTTTAATAGCTTCATTGATGAAGAACTAACATAAAATAATCTGCACATCCTTAAAGTGTACAATGGGGCAAATTTTGACCTTTGTGTGCACATGTGAACCTCATTTCCATCAAGGGGATGAATACGTCTGGGTTCCCTTGTGCCCTTTGCAACCTTCCTTCCTGTACTCCCCTGCATAGCACCTTCAGGCCATCATTGATCAATTTTCTGTCACTGTACATTTGGATTTTCCAGAACTTTACAGAAATGAAATCCTGCAGTAGGCATTCCTTTTATCTGGCTTCCTAATACCCTGAGATTCACTCACATCACTGCATATATCAATAGTTTATTCCTTTGATTTCTGTGTAGTTTTCCACTATGTGGAAACAGCATAATTCACTCACTCATTCATCTGTTGCAGGATGTTTGTGTTGTTTCCAGTTTGAGGCTATTTCAATGCAGCTGTCTGAATTTGGTGTGAAGTCTCTATATGGACACGTGCTCCTCTCCAGTGAATTCCGAGGAGTGGAGTGGTGGATCTTGAAGGACTCATACAGTTAACTGTTAGGAAACTATCAGGAGAGTTCCCAAAGCAACATAGGAGTGTTCTGGTCTCTCCACGCCCTTGTGACACTTGATATGACCCATTTTTCTGATTTAGCTGCTCTCATAGATGTGCAGTAAATTATCATTATGGTTTTGATTTGCATTTCCCTAATGATAATGATGTTGAGTGTCTTTTCATGTACTGTTTTGTCATCTTTGTATTTTACTTGGTAAGTCTTTTAATCACTTTAAAAGAAATAGGATAATTTGTATTCTTGTAATTGAATTTAAAGAATTCTCGATACATCCTGAGTCTTTGTTAGATGTATATTTTCCATTTCATTCACTATAACATGTAAACAAGAAAGGCTTATTGGGAATAGCTGTACCACACTATGAAATGAAATATGCATCCTTTATTCAACTAGTATCTTAAGTATAAATTATGCATGCCAAAGTTGCAAAGAGTACACAGATATACTACTTTCAATCCCTCCCTGATGGCTTGGTGGGACTCTTAGTCAGATGGGCTGGAGGAAATCTCCGGGTTCTGCCCCATCTGGGTCATCTTCATTTCTTGCCTCTTATCCTCAGGGCCTTTCCTGTATCCACCCTCCCCTCCGCTCCACACCAACACACGGGGTGCGTCACACGCAGGATCAGACAGGCACCATGGTTATCAATGGTCCATTGGACAGAGTCTTGTTTTCGCTGCCCCAGCTGCATGGCTGCACTGAATCTTCCTTCCAGCTCCTGTCAAGCAGGGAGAGCCATCTGGGGACACCTGCTTTCTCCTCACTTCCAGAGGGTGAGGGGTATTGCAGCTTCTGCAACATTTTGCAGGAAAAGATCAACGTTTCAGTTGTGTGTTAACTTAGAGAGTTGTCCCGCTGATTAAAAAGTAACCCTCCCTTTGCCACCAAATATCCCTTCCTGGAGGCAACAGCATGGAGGTGGTACTGAGGCGTTAGAGGAGCAGCCATTTTTTACCCCTCCCATCGGGGCTGGAAATGTACTCAATGTTTACCTCCCTGCAGGAAGTGTAAACCCTAAAAGAGCAGGCACTTTGCCCATCTTGCTTGCAGTTATGTGCTCAGCCCTGTGTGCAGCGCCTGGCCCACAGATGGAGCGCAATACATAATGGTTCATGAGTGAATACGTGAGCAGGCTGAATGGTGGGATTCAGGGCTGAGAACTAGAAGGATTAACACTGAGACCATCCAGCTAATAAATAGAGACAGTACTCAGACCCAGGTGTGCCTGTGAACCAGGGGCCTTTTCAATGGTGTGAAGTGGGTGCTTCCCTGGAGGCACTTCTGCTGCACTCTGACACCAAGGACAGGCCATCTGTGTGCTCAAAGGGCTGGGGAGCTCAGAGAAAGATGAAGTCACAGACACACAGCCTGGGAGAATAAAGTGCGGCCTGTGAGCCAGCAGTGCGGAGCAGCCAGGGTCTGCCCCTGACTTTGGTCGAGCCACTGTCTGTGGCTGTACAGTCCCCGGTTCCTTCTCTTGGCCATTTGTCTTCACTGGTCTTGGCCACGTGTCTTCATTTCATAAGCTACAAAGTGAGTTTCTTTAAAATCCAGAGTAACAGGAAAATTGCAAGTGATATTGAAAATGTTTCTAAACTTCTGAGGAATTTAAGCTTAGCATGATTTTTAAGGGCTTTCCCAGTGCTTCAGTGGTAAAGAATCCGCCTGCAATGCAGGAAACCTGGGTTCAGTCCCTGGATTGGGAAGACCCCCTGGAGGAGGAAATGGCAACTCACTCCAGTACTCTTGCCTGGAAAATCCCAAGGACAGAGGAGCCTGGCAGACTACATTCCATAGGGTCACAAAGAGTCAGACTTGAATGAGCACAGCACAGCAACATGACTTTTAAAAGTCTAACTCATATGCTTCCACTTTTTGCACGCCCATCTTACCATTTCTCTTGTATCTGGGACACTCACCCTTGACCAGCACTGCTGTCTTCATCACAGATGAAGCACGCCCTTTCTGGGCACATCTCCCTGCTGTTCCAGCCTGGCTCTTCTTCACCACTTGACAAACTACGCCACTTTCCAGATTCTAAGTCTCTATCCCCTGTGATGTCCACATAGGTCCCCTAAACAGTCTGTTAGTGATATCCTTTGCCAGGCCACCTCCCTCACCACTGACTGTCACTGATTCCCAGTCTTCTCACACAGACTCACATGTACACACACAGACACACACATGCTCACAAGCTGCGCCTTGAAACAGGAACAAGCTGTGAGCTCTGGGTCTGGCCTTGTTCCAGTCTAGGGCAGCAGGGCCCCAGTAAACAAATGTCCATCCAGTAAAGACAGATATTCAAATTAGGATTGTGTCTTCAATGGAGCTACTAATGGAGATAGTGGAAGATCAGGACAGAAGCAAAAAGCTTTGACTGGCTGGTGGGATCAGGGGAGAGTATTTTGAGGAAGTGACATCTGAACTGACACTTGGAAGGTGAGTAGGACCTGGCCTTGGAGGACTAAGGGAGAGATGAGCAAAGTCATGAGATGAGGAGATTTTGGCATCTGGAGGAGATGACAAAAACCTGCGTGGTGATGCGTCATCAATCAAGGGGCAAGGACACATGTGGATGAGCATGGAATAGGGCCTTCCAGATCGTGATGGAGCCCAGATCATGCTTGCTACTGGAGGAGGCTGTGCAGTAAGTGAGGCAACAGCAGAGTTTGTACCAGCGTGGAGAGTGATGGAAGGGTCGGGGTGGTGGGGGTGAGGGGCTGACGAAATGCCTTCGAGGTGAGAGTGAGTAAGACAGTCAGGATGTGGTGGTGGACAGCATGTGAGGGGTAGAAGATGACATCAGGAAAGGTCCAGATTTCCACTGGTGAAAGCAGGTGGCATTTTCCAGGATGTGGAAGAGAAGAGAGTACTTTGTGGGGAGAGAGTCCAATTCAGTTTCAGGCAGATGGGCCTGAAGTAACCTTTTCAATAGTCCTGTGATTTATTATAATCATATTGACAGTTTCTACCACTCACAACAGTGAAACCACCTTCAAGAGTGTGTATGTGTTTTCTTTCAGACAAGATGAGATCCACCGGGAAGCAAAGAAAACATTAAACAGTCCACGTGTGGCTCCTGCAGGGCAGGACAAGCACACTGGGCCCTGCACACTTGCCTTGCTGACACCTGGGGAGAAAAGAGCAGGGAACATTGGTGTGCAGGTGTTCTTAGCCTTCAAAACATTATGAAGTGGCAGGTAATTACGATTGTTGTTTTTCAGAGAAGGGAAAAGCAGCTTCTGAGTCCACTGTTTTGCATCATGATCTTTTTATTCCCTGATCTAGTCAGCACAAAGATCCTTGTGCTAACTACTGCCCCAGGATGTTAATAATAAAAAGAAAAGTCCTGGATGATCTCCTCCCTAACCCAATCCTCACTCAAAATTCCTAAGCTATGTCTTTTGCAAATGGTTTGAGTTTGCCACAAAGAGAAGCAAATTTCATCCTATTAAAACAAACTATAGGAACAATCACACCACATAAAGTGAGGGCATCACAGTGACAGAAGACGACCACAAGATCATGGATTCCTTAGTACTTTGGCCACCTCATGCAAAGAGTTGACTCATTGGAAGAGACTCTGATGCTGAGAGGGATTGGGGGCAGGAAAAGAAGGGGACGACAGAGGATGAGATGGCTGGATGGCATCACTGACTCGATGGACGTGAGTCTGAGTGAACTCTGGGAGTTGGTAATGGACAGGGAGGCCTGGCGTGCTGGGATTTATGGGGTCGCAAAGAGTTGGACACGACTGAGTGACTGAACTGAACTGAACTGAACAGAGACTAGTCCCTAGTAGAAGACACAACAAGTGGTGTCAGACAGACCTGTGGGCAAGGTGCAGTGAGGTCTCGCATGGGACCGTCCACGGAACATGGCATCTGCCCGCGGCTCACAGCTGATGGAGTTCCCAGAAGGGGGTGTCTTCTGCCAATTAAAAAAAAATCTCTCCCTCATGCCTCTGACAGTTTTTCCTAAACAGGAGGTTAGGGAATAGAGGGTGGTCATTGTAAAAGAAAGGGAAGAGAAACTGACACTTATTAATTTCCTGCCATAGTCCAGCCTCCTTCATACACATGAGGCCCTGTGTGTGGGTTTCCTCCTCTGTAAATGTCAGTAATAATAGTGGCCCTCTGATGGGTTTGTTTTTTGAGGAGTAAATAGCTACTCTGTGTAGAGCACTTGGAACTGTGCCCAGAACATCAGAAGTACCTGCTGTGAGAGAGTTTTTCTTACAAGGACCCTCATCATTGTCACTACGTTTCTCATCACAGATTCTTTGATGTTCATTTTGCAGATGAGGAGACTGAGGTTAGGAGTGTACCAGTCAGTGCTGGTTCCACACAGTACAGTAACAAACAGCCCCCAAGTTCAAGTGGCTGACAAGTGATGGTGCAAGGAAGAGCAACTCTACTCAGAAAGCCAGCAGATTGAGAAGATGGTGGACTTGTGTTCCAAAGAAACATCTCACCTGAGTTAGAATTCAGGTTTCTTTTATACTAAAATGGGAAGAAGTGTGGCTGGTCATTGCAAACTTCTTGATGTAGTAATCCTTTGCTCTTGTAGCTGTCCTTGTAGATCAGGTCACAAAGTTCCTATCAACTTCCAGCAAGAGGAAACGTCATACTCTGTTTTGCAACTTTTTACCTCTATATGAATGGAAAAGCTTTACATCTTTAAAGGTCAGAGTTTTGAGAATGGACTTTCCTGTATATTTCAGACTATAGGCAACATTCTTAACTTGTAGCAAAAGCAACAGAATATAATGCTAAAGTAAAAGAAACATCCAATATTGAGGCAGATGTGTTCTTTCAAATTACAGCCCCCGCTGTAGCATCAGCTGGCTGCACTCACCTCCCTTTTTCTTCCTTCTCCACCATCTCTCAGAGCTATGTCTGCACACTGCCTTCTTTCTCCTTGGTAAGGAAGATGTCATTCTGGCTGAAAACCTTTCTTATATTTAAGACAGGGCAACAACAATAATAAGAAAAATAAGCAGCAATGATAGCACCTTGAATTTGGAATTAGTCTTTTCCTAGAGAATCTCAATCTTCTCCCAAAGTAAACAAGAAAGAGGGAGACAGAGAGCTGAGTGCTTTGCTGGGGTCATGAGCCAGGACAGCTGTATCCAGGATGATAGCCCATCTCTTTAAGTTGTAGGTGCCTCCTTCTCAGTTTCCTGATCTGTAGGGTGAAATAAGTCAATGCATTTCAATTCAGTAAGCATTTACTGTACATAAATTCACTTGTGCATTTACTGTATATAAAGCATTTAGCATACTTGAATTCATTTGAGCATTTACTGTATGTAAAGCCTGTAATTTTTATTATCTTGATTCATTTCCCATGACTGCATCAAGTAGTAAAATCACAGAGACTATCATTGTAACCACCCCATTAGCATGTAGGTTTACTGTTATTTCAGTCCATCCCTAGAACTTCCCTGGTAAGTTGTATACACACACACACACACACACACACACACACACACACACACACACACACACAGCTTGCTTTCTAAACTCTGGAAATGTCTTTTTCAGTTCCCTTTCAGTATTGCATTCATGATGTAGATTCCCTGTCTTCACTCATCTGTGATTTTCCCCCTGAATTTTCATGGATAAAGCCCAAACCATCGGTCTAGAGAATCAGTGTTGGGACAACTTCTCTTCCAGACTTCTCTAGAACCAGGAACTCATGTTGACCTGGAACACTGACTTTGGTTCCTCCTCTTAGCCAAAGGCATCTCCAAAGCTGCTTTCCTCGGTCGTGGTCTTCAACCTGGAGAAAACAAAGGGCAAGTCAGGTACCCCCTACATTTCTCAGCCCTCCAGTACTGGAAGGTGTGATCACATTGCATCTCCACAGGAAACCCCTCTGACCAGTCATTCTGCCTAAGTCCTGGTCCCAGGACCACTGCTGCCCTGATCATGCCCTGGGCTTGGCTCTTGCCTGCACAGGCTAGTTTTGCTGCATGTTGATGCCCTGGGGTGGCAGAAGCACCTCAATCCTATGTGCCCACTTTGAGCACAGGTATGAGATGTGGCAAGCACTCAGAAATGCTTGCATTTTTGGAGCCAGGTGGTGGTAGGGTTGTGGTTAGGACTGTCTCTGTAACTGAGGTGAAGGCTGTGGTTTTTCCAAATTGGTTTCCCGGTTTCCAACAGCATCCTCATCTAAAGGCAAAATGGGAAAGAGATGAAGATGGAGGGGGACAGGACAATGGGAGGGACAGACAGGAGGAGAGGACATGCCAGGGACATAGGGCAAGAGGGAAGGAGGGGACACAGCAGACATGTCCCACCTGCCCCTGGAGGGTCCTCTTAGGAAACCTTCACTCTCCCTGAGGATGCGCCTTAAGAAGGTTCCATCTTACTGGCCACCCAGTGGGCACCTGAGGGGGGTTCTGCCCACCTGCAGGGCCCAACAACCTCTTGGCATCAGGAGTCCCCAACTCTGTGCTGTCCTTGAGGGACAGGTCAGGGAACTCAGTTCCAATCACTGGCCTCACAGGAATGTGACCGGCTCTGCCAGGTTAAAGACTTTCCCGGCACCCTCAGTCTTTTTAATTTCTTATTTCACATGCTCTAGCTAAGCTTGCCTGGCCTTTTGGAGCGGAGTGTGTTTCCCAGACGCATGGGGTTCTTCTAATGTGAAGAAAGGATTCCAAGATGGATGGGAGAAAATAGAGAATTGAAGAGATTTTTCAAAAATAATAGAGATTTTTAATGCAATCATATCCTTCATTTTAACTTTGGACCTGTTGGAAAAGCATCATCTGTGCATTAACTGGGTTCCTGGAAGAAAGACTTTCAAAGGAGAGCACAGCCCACACGACCTCTCTGCCCCATCCTGTTCCAACCACTTTAAACTGGGCAGACTTGTCAGGCTGCTCCCGTGGACAAAGTGATCCAGACCAAAGCCAGTTCCTTCTGTGGCGAAGTGAGAAGGAAGATAGTTTTTCTCTTAGATTTTCATTTGCTTTTTTAATAAGTCGATGCAGAAAAACTACTTGCTACCAATTTCAAATGGGTGGTGAGAGAAGACATGGCTGAAATTAAAGGGTGGGCAGGCTGAGCTCAGCATGAGGGGAACAGGGCGTCCCCGGCACAGTGCCCTCTGAGTGACCCCCTGAGTCAGCCACACCGGGAGAGAGCCTGTCATGAAGCAGGCTCCGTTGTTATTCGGGTGCAGGGAGGTCAGCAGATCAGCAAACAGCCACATGGGAGAGAGAGCTTGTTACTCAGTGCTCCCAGGAGGAGGGGGCATGGCATGCCTTGCGGAAATAGCCACATGGGGAAGGCTCGGGGTGGTGGGGAGGAGAAGGAAGGGGGCAGATGCATGGATAGTATTGTGGTTTTCGTGAGAAGAAGTGGGCAAGGCAGGGTCAACAGGCTCAGGACTGACTGGTTTGTATCATTTCAGGGCTCTGGGTGTAGGGCTGCCCTGGTTGACTGGCACCTGACTTGGGTGATCAGGACAGGGGCCTGGTGAAAGCCCCACAGAGGAAGTAGGCGGAGGTGGGCTCTGGATTGACTGACTTGCCTTTGAAAAGTGTGTTATCAGTGAGTTGTTAACCTTGCCTAGGAACTGGCAACCCTGTCAGGGGCAGTCCCTCCAGGATCAGCAAGACCCCAAGAAGTCAAAGCATCAGAATACAGAAAATAGAAGACATGGTTCGTACAGAGAGGCGGGCTTTTGGATGAATCTCTGAAACAAAATATGAAGGGACCAAACCTTTACTGAAAATCCTGTCAGCCTATTCGTTCACCTGAAAATGTTCACCTATCTTTTTTCCTCCTCCTTTTGTTTCTTTTGAGCACCAAGATATCCTGTGATGGGGAAGCCCAGGCAAACCAGGGAGAAGTTTTTGTTGGTATCATTGCCAGTGTGGAGGAAAGAACCTTTGTGTGGATTTGTCACCAGCCGTGATGAACCTATGTTCTAAAAGGGCCCTTGGGAGATCCAGGCACAGTGGAGCTCTACCCTGTGTATGAGCTGTGCTCCATCTACACACCTGCTAAGGTTCCCTGAGATTCTGGAGGGATGGGTTTATCTGGTCAGAGTTATAGCCTTCATCAGCTACTCCATCTCACACCTTTCTGAGCCCTGAGTGGAAGGTCACTGGTGACCTTGCCATGCAGCTGACCATGACAATCCTATCTACGGCATCCAGGGTTGCTGCCTGGAGTGAAGTGAGGTTGCTGCCTGGCAAAGCCTTTTCTCCCAGGACAGATGAGCTCAGCTAATTCATGTTTCTGAAGCCTGTGTATTTGTTTAGTAAATATTAGAATCTAATGACAGAGCTGTTCTTTGTGGGATTTTTAAAATATATTTTTAAAAAATTTATCTGATTGTGCTGGGTCTTACTTGCACCTCTCAGGATCTTCAATCTTCCTGTGCCACATGGACTTCTAGCTGCAGATGTGAACTCTTAGTTGGGGCATGTGGGGTTTCGTTTCCCAACCAAAGATCAAACCTGGACCCCCTGTCTTAGCCACAGGACCATCAGGTGAGCCATTCTAATGGCAGAGCTGTTCTTTAGTTGGCCTCATTTTGCCAGCAGAGGTGACAACCAAAATTCAAAACCACATCCAGAACTGGACACACGAGCACCACTATGCCATCTTACTCACTCATGGATGGCGACACAGAAAAATGCAGACATCCGGAATAAGGCTTACTGATGGGCCAAAGGGTGGTGACTGAAAGCATCTAGAGGCCCTGGTTTGTTCCAGAGGAAACAAGCCTTCATCTCACTTCCCCGCCACTCTGTTCCCTGCCCGACCTCTCCCAGTTGGGCCCTGGGCCCTGATGAATGTCATCCCATTATCAACAGTTCCCTCACTCTGAACAAACCTTAACCCGTTCTAATCTCTGGTTAATCCATGTTTCCATAAGTGTAATGATTAAACTGCCTGCTCTAACAAACAAGGTCATGGGAATATAGAGTTGAGTGAATACACTGGAAAAAATCTGTGGATAGACATCATAACATGAAGTACCTCCTTATAAAGATGAAGAGAAAGAAAGACAGAGAGGCACCAACCTAGCTGCTCCCTACCTGGAGCTGGGCATCCCAGGTAGGCACACCTGCATCAGCAGCACAGACACCTGGGGCTTCCCCAGGAGATCGGGGGCACGGGGCAGTGCCCAGCCTTGCAGGCATGATGGTCGCTTCAAGCTGTTGTCCCTATTTTAGACTCCAGCCCAAGGTCAGAACACATTGTCCTTTGGTCTCCCCAGCCATGTCAGTGCAGTGGCTGGTCCGGGGTGCCCCTTGTTTTCCTTTACCTCCTCATCATCACCCCTACCCTGGATTCTGCCATGAAATGTTCCTAACTGACCACCTTCTCCTCTGCACACAGCATGTTCCCACATTGCTTCTGTGCTGAAAGTTCTTTCCATTATTGTTTTGCAAATGTTCACTGTCTTCTCCAACAGCCATGTTCTTTCCTAGTTTAAATTCAAGCATGGCCCAGTCCTTCAATTGCTCATCTCAGTCGGGAGCTGCATTTCACCATTGCTTGTTTCCTGGGAGGCACCTCCATAGCAAGTCTTCTTTTGTCGTCTTTTGATCATAAACCCTAATCCCACCCATTGTGGCTTTCCCACTCCATGGAGGCCAAAGACGGCCGGGGAGACACTGTATTTAGAGAGAATGAGCCATGACCCCTCCTCTTTTTGCTGTGCAGTGTCACTGTTAAAGCAGCAAGCACTGTCTTAAGTGTAAAGCACGTTAGAGGGCCTGAGTGAAGCGGATGTTCCTTCAGGCTTTTGAACTTTTGCCTGTGATATGCCCCCTGCCAGAAAGGCCCTTTTTTTTTTTTTTTTTTAAACCCATTGACTGGCCCCACCCCTGTTGACTGTTTAAGTCCTATTTCATTTTTATACACAGGTAAAATTGCACCTTCTGTGTGAAAATACCTTCCCAGCCCCCTCCCAGGGAGTTTTTACCTCCCATGGGGGCTTGTGAGGTCATATCCACACTTCTGGGCCTTCTCAGCCTTTATCTGCTGTCCTTGCGGAAGAGCCCCCCCCCCCACCTGTGTGAGCTTTGAGGCCCCAGCTGTCTTAATCACTCTGGACCCCCACAGCCTGCGCTGAGCACTGAACAGTCTTCATGGCTATCTGTCCCACGGATGGAGGCAGAAAGCGGTAAGTCTCGGTGCTGTGTGTCTGTGTGCTCGGGAGAACGTGGGGCAGGCAGCGGAGACTGACCTAAGCGCTCAGTTTCCTCACCCGCAGAATATGAGTGAGGAGGACAAGGCCGCTGTCTGTGCCATAGGGGAGGCTGTGAAAACTCAATGAGTGAATACACGGAAGGCACTTCATCAGCGCGAGGAGCTGACACCTAATGAATGTCCAGGAGAAAATGTTTACTGTCATTCTCTTAGAGACACTGATGAGAGCTTACATGAGCCAGCTTGTAATCTGTCATGTAATTAGGAGGGGTACAAGCAGTGTTTAAAAAATGTAAGGCTCACTTAATGATGGTTTCAACATTTCTTTTTTAAGCCATTGTGTCCCCCCACCTTGCATTTTCCCTTCCTCCAGTGATGAATACCCGAGTGGGCTTGGGGGGGTAAAAGTAAAAACAGACTCAGAATAACAAAGAAACTTTTTGTTTGGCCCAAACAGCTGGAGGAGGGTGCAGGACTGATGAGCAAGGCTCAGTGGGACTTCCCCCCAGAGTCCCAGCTCTATGACCAAATGTGACTTTTGTATCAGACAAATCTCTCCATCCCTTCCAGCCTCAATGGACTCATCTGTGAAGTGGGAATGAGGAAGCTAGAAAAACTTTTACAGTCTCTTTAATTTTAAAAGAAATCGTGTGACCTTAGTTCTAAATGTAAGTCCTCTTATGGAGTCAATCTCTTCTGGAAAAATAGCATAGTTTATTTTACCAGTAGCCTTGGAAGTGAGCAAACTAGTAAAAGAACAACAATTTTTTTTTAAGGAAAAAGAATTCTAAGAACAAACTAAAAATCAACCTTTGACATGGACAAGCCAGCATTTTTACATGATTTACAAAGCTATTCTTATTTTTATAATAAAGCATGTATTATACATCATATTTTTATGTATGTAAACATAAGTGAATGGTTATATGTGTCATGTATATGTATGCATGATGGTTTTCATAATGGTCTCTCACTAATGTGCTATGTTTAGTTGCTCAGTCGTGTCTGACTCCTTGCAACCCCATGCACTGTAGGCCACCAGGCTCCCTCTGACTATGGGGATTCTCCAGGCAAGAATATTGGAGTGGGTTGCTATGCCCTCCTCCAGGGGATCTTCCCAACCCAGGAAACAAACCCATGTCTCCTGCATTGTGGGTGGATTCTTTAGCAACTGAGCCACCAAGGAAGCCCAAGGACACTGGAGTAGGTAGACTGTCCCTTCTCCAGGGCATCTTCCAGCCCCAGGAATCGAACTGGGGTCTCCTGCACTGCAGGTGGATTCTTCACCAGCTGAGCTACCAGATAAGCCCCTCTCACTGATACACCATTTTAAATAGATATATATACATATATATATATATATATATCTAAGATGAAATTTACCATCTTAACCATCTTTTAAGTGTACAGTTCAGTGACATTCACATAGCCTTGAATGTTGTAAAAACCCTATAGCCATAAGTAATACATTAGAAGAGCTAAGAGTAGGCTTCCCTGAGGCCAGGACATTTCACCCTGGGAGGTCATTAGCAGAGAGGAGCCCCTTCCTTTATGATCAGGTTTTGAATTCTGAGTCTCTGGGGTCTCTGGCTGCCTGGGGTCTCTCTTTGGTCTTTTTACAGGTCGGATTTGGAGGCATGGGAGGTCACCCCCATGGAGGCAGGGTGGTGGGAGCTTCAAACCACCTTGCATTGTATCATGCCTCCTGCCAACGAGCTTGTTGTGTTTCCCATCCCATTTCTCATTAGTCTTCTCCAAATCTCCCTGAAGGAACAGGGTGTCATTAGCCCTAACCAGAGTTTATAGCTGGGGTTGGGGAGAAGGAAGTGGCCATTGCTGCTGCCACCATCAGCTGCCAAGAATGAATTGTCCTGGGGACATTTCAGAGGTCAGAGTGCACAGTTGCATCCTGAGAGCCACTCAGCTCCCCCACCAGCCTGGTTGTTCCAGGCAGAAATGGAGCTCACTTTGCAGGATTGTATGTGTACTTTGGAGGCCAAATCAGATTCTGGGATCACATTACTTTTTAATCATTTGAAAGAAAAAATTTTTGCTTTTTTTTTTTGTTCAATTTAAGCACAGTTAACCACATTCTGATGTCCCAAAATTGGATAGACAGGCATGTCTTCTGAAATTTTCCATGTTTGAGGATATTTGACTTGGAAAGTTCTGAGCCAGCAAGGAACTGTTTTTTGGGAAGTCCTCTCCCAGCTAGAAAGCAAGAAGAATCGTAGCTGCAAAACTCTCTCACAATTTTTTCAACTGTGTTTATATATATATACACACACATACATATACATATCTAAGATGAAATTTACCATCTTAACCATCTTTAAGTGTACAGTTCAGTGACATTCACATTGTTGTGCCAATTCACCACCATCCAGTGACATTCACCACCATCCATCTCCAGATCTATTTTCATCTTGCAAAACTGAAACTCTGTCCCTTAAACTCTAACTCCCATCCCTCACCCCCAGCCCCTGACAACCACCATTCTACTTTCTGTCTCTATGAATTGCACTATTCTAGGTGCCTCATATGACTGGAATCATATAGTATTTGTCCTTTTGTGACTGGCTTATTTCACTGAGCATTGCGTCTTCCAGAATCACCCGTCCTGTAGCCTGTGTCTGATTTTGCTTCCTTTTAAGACAGAATAATATTCCATTGTATAGATATACCATATTTTGTCTATCTAGTCATCCACTGGTGGACATTGGGTTGCTTATCTTGAAATTTTAAATCAGACATTTCCTGATTAGCCTGTTTCCTTTCAAATGGAAAATTTTGTTCCAAATAGCACTTAATATATCAATCAGTGGTTATGGTACCCACCCTCTGTCCTGCTCTGTATATTATCACTTTTTATATTATACATCTTTTTCTGTCTTCAGATGCACCCTGTATTACCCATTACTTTATACATGATTGTTTGCAGTGTTTCTTTTATAAAGAAAGTGTTTTGTGACCAAAGGCATTACTACAAAGCTAATGAAGGGAGATCTTCAGGGTCCTTTATCTGTCCTAGGACATGGGAGTTTTGCAATTGTAGTTTTGCATTATTTTTCTTAATGAGCATCCCCCAAGTTTGACAACTTCAAATCCTTCAGAATCTGGACTTGCCAGTGTCTGCATATCAGCACGGAGCGGAGGTAGAGATCTGGATTGCCCCTTCCCAGGAATTTCTTAAGGTTTCCCTCTGAAAAGTGGGGAGAATATTTTCCATAAAGCCATTGGTTCTACTTCCCACCGCACACACCACTCACTACCCCAATTTATCTTTCCAAATCCTTCCCACTGTTATAGAACATTTCTGAAAACAGATGTGCTCAGCAAAGAGGAAACAATAAAATTGAAATAACAACCTTAGTTGTGATGAGAATCTGCTGTTGGATTTTAAAATGTTGCTCCATTTTTTCCCAAAGTCACCCAACTCTTGATGACCTCCCAGCCTTGGCCAGTGGGGTGAGGGTTGCCTACTGCCCCTCCCTCTTTACCCATCTTGCCCAGGCACACATCACACTGGTGAGTTCACACATGTCTACCCTCCATCCAGAGACCTAAGGATAAATCATTTTTCTATGCAGAGATAAATCAGGTCCTGAGCAACAAAACCCAGGATAATCCATGTGCATTTGTAATGTCCTTTCCTCCTTTTAAACACCCAGAACCTTCCTTCCACCCAGAACCACCTCTAGAACAATGGGAAACAAAAGCCCCTTCCCCTGGGCCCTCCTGGTCCCCTCCCATCAGCTTGCTCTTCAGGAGATGAGAGAGCGCAGCTGCCAGGGGGATCAAGGGCTGGGTGGGCAGGGGAGAAAGAAGAACCCCCAAGGGATGGACGCTGAATTTTGTCAACAGAGCCTTATCGTCACTGCCTTCAGAGAGAAGAGCTGCAAACAGTAAAAATCTATATTTTAATGGGTAAAACACAAGATTCTCTTGGGGAAGGTGGAGGTCTGTACACTGATGGTGCCTTGCATTGCTCTTTGCAACTTCTCTGAACTGCCCTAGTGATGCCAGGTCCTGGCATTTATTTTCAGAGTTGAGGTGCTATTACCCTAACATTAACTCCTGCAGATAATCCAAAAGCCATCTGGAGAAGATCCCTGTACTTCTTTATTTACAGAAATTGAACAGAGATCATCCTTTTTAGAAAAAATAATGTTCATCTATGTTTTATTACCTTGAAACAATTTTAATACAAGACAGGTGGCCCAGTGGGCAAAGAATGTACCTACAGAGCAGGGAAGGCAGGAGATGTGAGTTCAATCCCTGGGCTGGGAAGATTCCCCTGGAGAGGGGTATGGAAACGCATGCTTGTATTCTTGCCTGGAAAATCCCATGGCCAGAGGAGCCAGGTGAGCTTCAGTCTATCCATAGGGTCACAAAGAGTTGAACAGAACTGAAGTGACTGAGCACGTACACACTCACACAGAAAAAAGGGCATAAATCATAAATACTCAGTTAAGCATTCACAAGCTCAGTTCACAAGACAGACCAAAGCAGTGACAGAAATGTAGCCAAGAGAAAACCCAGAGGCTCCCCCCGCCTTCCCCCCTCCTGCTCCACCAGCCCCAAGTACCCAGACTTGACCCTAACTTCTGACACCATGGAGTAGTTTTGCTTCTTCTTGCATTTTATCTAAACTGAGCCATTCAGTGTGAACTCTCTCTTTGCTGATGTATTGTGCTCACGTTTTGTTTGTGAGAGTTCTTTTATGTCTTGTGTGCAGCTGTAGCTTTTCTGTTTCGTGGGTGTATAATATTTCACTGGGTGACTGTACCGCAATTTCTGTTTTCATGTTACCAGTGATGGGAATATAAATCATTTCAAGTTCTGCTATAAGCATTCTTATCCATGTTTTGGGGACATAAAGAAGCATTGTGGGTGGGGGGATATTTCTAGGAATGAACTAACTGGATAGGAGTGTATCTCTAAGTTCAGCTTCATTAGAACTGCAAATCAACCAAACCAACTTGTTTTTAATGAATTTTTGCCCCATAATATCAAGAGCTCTGACTAAGAGAAATACAAGAGGAAGCACAGATATAACCCCACCTTCAAGGATCACAATATTGTCAAGGGATCCATTCACAAAAGAGTGAAATGATACTACAACTTACATCGGACTGGGCATCAAATTGAAGTTATTGATACCAAGTGTCATAGATCATAGGTCATAGATACTAAAGTCACAGGTAGAAGAGAACAACCAGGCCTCTTTCCTCCTGAAAACAGTGAGGAAAGTGTCTGTACAGGGAAATGCAAGCATAGGTTTGTTGAGTTCATCCCCTTTGTGACTTCGACTGGGTAAACCCCTAAGGGCTTTTTGTTCTTTCTCTGTGGCAACTTTGCCTCTCTGTCTTTGATTCTCACCCTGCATATAGAAGGTCTTAGTACCATGGATTATGTGCCATAAAATGGAAAATAATAAATAATTACATAAAGATTTCTCTTTACAGAAATTTCAGTCATATTTTTGCCTAGGTACTACAGGAAATTTCACACCATGGATTGATTTAGTGTAGTCCTGGGCTGAGGGAACCTGGAAGAATCAACACAAATCCTTTTATGGACTAATGTTTCCATAACATAGGTGATAAATGCTGCAAGGACAATGAGCAACACACAGTCAAAAATAACCAAGCACACAGGAAGCAGGCATTAGAAACAAAAAACAACCAAAATAATAAATATAACAGCTATGTCTTTGATACTGGAATTATCAAAGACTATCAAATAATTATGCACCCTGTATTTAAACAAATAAAATGGACTTGAAAATATCTGCAGGTAATAAGAATCTATAAAAAGTGACAAAGCACTTTGATTCTTGAAAAAGAACCAAGTAGAAATTTTGGAAATAAAAATGCAATATCTAAAATGTAAAATCTCTTTGGTGACTTTGACAGCAGATTCACAAAACTAAAAAGAGAAAGATTCAGTTCAGTTCAGTTGCTCAGTCGTGTCCGACTCTTTGCGACCCCATGAATCGCAGTACGCCAGGCCTCCCTGTCTATCACCAACTCCTGGAGTTTACCCAAACTCCTGTCCATCGAGTCAGTGATGCCATCCAGCCATCTCATCCTCTGTTGTCCCCTTCTCCTCTTGCCCCCAATCCCTCCCAGCATCAGGGTCTTTTCAAATGAGTCAACTCTTCTCATAATATGGCCAAAGTATTGGAGTTTCAGCTTCAACATCATTCCTTCCAACGAATATTCAGGACTGATTTCCCTTAGGATTTACTGGTTTGATCTCTTTGAAGTCCAAGGGATTCTCAAGAGTCTTATCCAGCACCACAGTTCAAAAGTAACAATTCTTTGGCCCTCAGCTTTCTTCACAGTCCAACTCTCACATCCATACATGACCACTGGGAAAACCATAGCCTTGACTAGATGGACCTTTGTTGGCAAAGTAATATCTCTGCTTTTTAATATACTATCTAGGTTGGTCATAACTTTTCTTCCAAGGAGTAAGCGTCTTTTAATTTCATAGCTGCAATCACCATCTGCAGTGATTTTGGAGCCCCCCAAAATAAAGTCTGACACTGTTTCCCCATCTATTTCCCATGAAGTGATGGGACCAGATGTCATGATCTTCATTTTCTGAATGTTGAGCGTTAAGCCAACTTTTTCACTCTCCTCTTTCGATGATGATTAGATTTTGTAAAATTCAAGACATCATCAGTTCAGTTCAGTTCAGTCCAGTCGCTCAGTCATGTCCGACTCTTTGCGACCCCATTAATCGCAGCATGCCAGGCCTCCCTGTCCATCACCATCTCCCGGAGTTCACTCAGACTTATGTCCATCAAGTCCGTGATGCCATCCAGCCATCTCATCCTCTGTTGTCTGCTTCTCCTCCTGCCCCCAATCCCTCCCAGCATCAGAGTCTTTTCCAATGAGTCAACTCTTCGCATGAGGTGGCCAAAGTACTGGACTTTCAGCTTTAGCATCATTCCTTCCAAAGAAATCCCAGAGCTGATCTCCTTCAGAATGGACTGGTTGGATCTCCTTGCAGTCCAAGGGACTCTCAACAGTCTTCTCCAACACCACCGTTCAAAAGCATCAATTCTTCGGTGCTCAGCCTTCTTCACAGTCCAACTCTCACATCCATACATGACCACAGGACACCATTATTATATAAATACTAGGAGAAAAATGTTGCCAGTTTACAGCACTAGGCTTTTTCTCTTAGTGCTTTTAATTTACACTTACTAAAAGAGCTCTTTTAGATTTATATTATTTTAAAAACCTATATTGAAATATCACATTTGTGCAGGCATAATAAAAAGGAAAATATGATTGAAATAAGCTGTTCAAAAGGTTCCTAAAACTTCTTTGCAGCCAGAGTCTGATTCTTCCAGGTTTTTTTAACTCAATGTTTTGATGGTTTTTCACAAGCTGGAAATTAAACCTTTCTTAGAAAGTACTCTATGATTGTTTCCAGTATCTTTTTCCAAGACCCTGCATAAGTTTTGATTCTAGTGCTTTCATGACCTTATCAGAAATGATCAGTTTATAAAAGATCTTCCACTGAAATTCAGTTGCACGAAGTGGGCTCAGATAACTTCTTGAATTACCTTGTTTGCTGATTGGAACATCAGAGAGCTACAATGGTCAGTTCTGCAGCCAGCAACAGCAGCCACATTCACACCCAGACAGGGGCAGTGATTACAAACACATTCAACTGTACCACAGCCCTATTTCAGGATGTTCAGTTCAGTTCAGTTGTTCAGTCTTGTCCGACTCTTTGCAACCTCATGGACTGCAGCACACCAGGCCTCCCTGTCCATCACCAACTCCCAGAGCTTGCTTAAACTCATGTCCATCAAGTCGGTGATGCCATCCAACCATCTCATCATCCTCTGTCATCCCCTTCTCCTCCTCCCTGCAATCTTTCCCAGCATCAGGGTCTTTTCCAATGAGTCGGTTCTTCAAATCAGGTGGCCAAAGACTTGGAGTTTCAGCTTCAGCATCAGTCCTTCCAATGAATATTCAGGACTGATTTCCTTTAGAATTCACTGGTTTGATCTCCTTGTAGTCCAAGGGACTCTCAAGAGTCTTCTCCAACACCACAATTCAAAAGCATCAATTTTTCGGCACTCAGCTTTCTTTATAGTCCAACTCTCACATCCCTACATAATTGCTGGAAAAACCATAGCTTTGACTAGATGGACTTTTGTTGGCAAAGTAATGCCTCTGCTTTTTAATATGCTATCTAGGTTGGTCATAACTTTTCTTCCAAGGAGTAAGCGTCTTTTAATTTCATGGCTGCAATCACCATCTGAAGTGATTTTGGAGCCCCCCCAAATAAAGCCTCTCACTGTTTCCATTGTTTCCCCATCTATTTGCCATGAAGTGATAGGACTGGATGCCATGATCTTAGTTTTCTGAATGTTGAGTTTTAAGCAAACTTTTTCACTCTGTTCTTTCACTTTCATCAAGAGGCTCTTTAGTTCTTTTTTATGTTCTGCCATAAAGGTGGTGTCATCTGCTTATCTGAGGTTATTGATATTTCTCCTGGCAATCTTGATTCCAGGTTGTGCTTCATCCAGCCCAGCATTTTGCATGATGTACTCTGCATATAAATTAAATAAGCAAGGTGACAATATATAGCCTTGACATACTCCTTCCTTGATTTGGAACCAGTCTGTAGTTCCATGTCCAGTTCTAACTGTTGCTTCTTGACCTGCATACAGATTTCTCAGGAGGCAGGACAGGTGGTCTGTTATTTCAATCTCTTGAAGAATTTTCCACAGTTTGTTGTCATCCACACAGTCAGAGGCTTTGGCATAGTCAATAAAGCAAAAGTACATGTTTTTCTGGAACACTCTTGCTTTTTCAATGATCCAACAGATGTTGGCAATTTGATCTCTGGTTCCTCTGCCTTTTCTAAATTCAGCTTGAACATCTGGAAGTTCACGGTTCATGTACTGTTGAAGCCTGGCTTGCCTGGAGAATTTTGAGCATTACTTTGCTAGTGTGTGAGATGAGGGCAATTGTGCAGTAGTTTGAACATTCCTTGGTTTCAGGATGTTAAAAAAAGAAAAAAAAAAGTGCTGCTCTTAATCAGATAAAATTCAGTAGGTATTTTACAGTAGGTATCTGCTCATTAAATTTTGGGGTCTCCTTACTTCTCCTGCAGCCAGGTTGAGGGGCTTTGACACCCTTTTGTTTTATGATCCTACTTCCCCAGTCTCGCCTCCTTGGCTCCCACACCTCCTCCAGGCCTGGGCTGAGTCTCAGGTGCTCTGAGGCCTGATGTGGGAGAAACCCAGGCCTCCTGCTTTTCCCGGCTCTCCCTCCTCCCTCCTGCTCCTCTTTCCTGGCTCCTGGCCATCTGGGCTCCCAGCTGCTGCCACTGCCAGAGTCATCCTCTTACTCCCCGAAGACAATGCTCACCTTCCATTTTCTCTGTTGGCAGCCCCTCCTGGCCCAAGCCAGTACCTGCCCTTGGTCCCAGTTCACCTGCCCATGCTGAAATAGGGCAGGGTCCAGCAGCCCCAGCAGAACAGGGCCAGGCCACCTTTAGGTGCTTCCTAGTTGAAGACCTTGTGAAGTTTCCTTAGCTCCTTGGTGCTGAAGACAGGAGTCAACACAAACATTTTATCAAGTGGTATTATGACCTGACTGTCTTCTGGACAACAGACATTTCTTAAATGTTTGCTCTTAGTGAGAAGTTTTAAAACTAAGAAGGTATAATCTTTTGGACTCTGTGGGAGAGGGCGAGGGTGGGATGATTTGGGAGAATGGCATTGAAATATGTATAATATCATATATGAAATGAATCGCCAGTCCAGGTTCGATGCATGATACTGGATGCTTGGGGCTGGTGCTCTGGGATGACCTAGAGGGATGGTATGGGGAGGGAGAGGGAGTGGGGTTCAGGGAGGGGGGTTCAGATGTACACATGTTCAGGTGGAACACGTGTATACCTGTGGCAGATTCATGTTGATGTATGGCAAAAGCAATACAATATTGTAAAGTAATTAATCTCTAATTAAAATAAATAAATTTATATTAAAGAAAAAAACTAAGAAGGTAGAAAAGTTGAGAAGTTCTCTTTTATCATTCAAATTCTGCTTAGATTTAGCAGCTCACCAAGATTACCTCAGACCTCCCTGCCATCCTACCCTTCCTGGAGTGGATGTGGCAAGTCCATCTTGTACTCTATATTATTAACATGGTATAGAATTGCAGAGAAGAGCAGATCTTGTAGGTGAATCAGAGAAGGATTGATTTGAGGTTTTTAATGGCTTACAGAATCACTGGGAGAGCTCAGGAAAAAGACCAAAGGCCAAGAAGGACCCCCAAAGCTACATTGCAGTACCGGCTGCCAAAATTGCTGCAGTGGTGGCTCCCCTTTACCCAGAAGGCCTCCCTAGAACAGCAGCATAGGCTGCCCCTAGGAAATCAGAAAGCCATGAGCCATCTGCTGCCCTTAGAACTAGGATCTCATGGCTACAGTTTCACATCTCGAAGATGCTCATCTGTCAGCTGCCTGCCTCACTCAGCTCAGCTCTGCAGCCAGATCTTCTAGGAGGGAATGTGATTGACAGAACTGAGTCACACCTGAGTTCAGGCCAGGGGATCGTCTGTTTCAGGCTCTGGCCAAGGGCATCTCCAGGGGACCTTTGGGAGAAATAGTCATCAGTCCAGGGCACCCAGCATCATCATCAAGGAGCAGTGCAGAAGATCCGCACTCCCAGCCCTACAAGGACCTCAAGGAACGTGGTTTTGCTTTCCTGATGACTGCCAGAGCAGAGTGTGTGAAACAGGACTGAAGATGCCTGCCTCCCCACCTTCTTCTTCTGCTTCAGATAATTCCTGTTTAACAGCCTTTCCTGGGCTTGCATTGGTTTCAGGTTTGAGTTGGTCCTTGTTTTAGCTGAACCAATTGATCTATTTTATCAAAAACATATGTACATGTTTTGCCTGCATGCGGCTATCTTTCCCCTTTTCCTTCAGGAAAAATGTATCAGAGTAGAGGCTGTGGAACTAATCCAGAGGAAACAGCACGATGGGGTGGCCGTCCTGGCAGAGCTGTCTGGTTGACTCATGGGAATTAGGAATAAATGATCAAACGTAAACACTGGAGCAGGGCCAATAGGCTCTCTAACCACAGTCTCCTGCAGTGTGTGAAGAAAGAGGCTGAGAAAAGCCTAGCTCTGGGCATCTTGCTGCTGTTCCTGATAGCTTACCACAGTGATCATTCAGAGTGCAGTGGCTCCTGAGAAACAGCCGTTTCTTGCATGCTTTCCTAATGGCCTCCTCTGAGAGCTTCCTGCAAGGCACAAGTTTCCTCAACCAGGCAGGCCTTAAGCCCATCTGCCATGTTGCCAAAGGGTCCCAAACCCTCACCTCTGGCTGGGACCAATGGGGCAGGACATGCTAGCATCCCGAGCCTAGTCTAGCTGCCTTTAGCTTCCAAATGCTTAACAGTGAAATCATCAACTGACCTCACAGGACAAGCTCAAAGACAGCTGATAGATAATAGATAGATGATATATATGATGTTATGCTAAGTTGCTTCAGATGTGTCCCTGTCCAACTCTTTGCGACCCATGGACTGCAGCTGGCTAGGCTCCTCTCTCCATGGGATTTGCCAGGCAAGTATACTGCAGTGGGTAGCCATTCCTTCTCCAGGGGATCTTCCTGGGGATAGATATGATAGAGATAAATAATAAATGATAGATATAGATGATATAAACATGACAGAGAGGTAGATGATAGATGATGGATAAATAGATAATAAACAGATAATAGATGTTTAGTTGGAGAAGGAAATGGCAACCCACTCCAGTGTTCCTGCTTAGAGAATCCCATGGACAGAGGAGCCTGGTGGGCTGCCGTCTGTGGGGCTGCACAGAGTTGGACACGACTGAAGCGACTTAGCAGCAGCAGTGGATGCTTAGTTAGATGGCTAAAGAGATAGATGAGGGGGAAAGATAAATAATAGATGATACATAATAGATAGATATGATATAGATAATAAATGATAGATATAGGTGATCTCTCCTTGAGGAGATATCTCCTCAAGGAGGATGATATCTCCACTCTAGTATTCTTGCCTGGAAAATCCCATGGACAGAGGAGCCTGGCAGTCTACAGTCTATGGGGTCAACTTAGCATAGATGATATAGACATGATAGAAATGATACAGAGATAGACGATAGATGATGGATAGATAAAAAACAGATGATAGATAGATGGGTGGATGGAGAGAAATGTACAGAGATAGAAATGTACAGCTACCACAGCACCCGGCTCTCTGGGAGCTGAACAATCCCATGCATGCTCACTTTCAGGCCTCTCCTTTCCTTCTCTGACTCAGAAGCTGCTGGAGGCATTAGGGACCCCTCAGGAATCTTGACCATTTCCCTCCACTGCTGGTGCCCTCCGGTCCCTGCCTCTGAGTATTCCCAAAGCTGAAGAACCCATGAGGCATCTAAAGACACAACATTCTCTTTCTAGGCTTGCCTCTCAGGGAATCCTGTGTCCCATGCAAAAGTGAGGAGAAGGTCTCTTCCCAGCTCTGTCATAGTTCCTTATCTGAGCCTCAATACAAGGTGGCATCATCCCAAAGTCTTGCAAATACCTTCCTGAAAACAACTCACTTCGCTCTGTGACTCCTATTCCCAAGGCTCTGACCGCACCTCTGGGGTTCTTGTAAGCTCTCAGCCAGGGCCACTGGGCCCCATGCCGGCTTGGAGATTGTACCTCAAGTCAGGAAGAGCTAGTGACCCCCACTTCACATACAACTTCACAATTCATGTTTTAAGCCCACATCCAAAACTTGCAAAAGAACCAGCACCATGGGTACTGGGCCTGCCTCATGTCCTTCAAGGAGAAACTCTCAACAGCAACTGTTCAGGGTTTGTTCTCGAGGGAAAAGGTGGGGAGAACGGCATCCTGCACCAAGTTTCACGCCCAGGTATACCAGCCCATTGCTGAATTTCAAGGAAGATGTGTGTCGCCGTGATGCCTGGGCCTCTGTATAGTCAGCACACATTTATGTCAGAGAGGAAAAGAAACAAACACATATTCAAGCACTAAAATAATCTTTAAAGTCAAAACAGCCCCATCCCCAATGCCAGGATTCGTCTTCTCTCTGCTCGATTGAGATCCCGCATACGTTCTTTGTGGCCCACTTATACACTGGATAGAACTGTAGTTTGCAGTGACAAGCAAGCAGCCCTTTTATTCTAACTTGCTTCTCACCAAGAAAGAGGACTTTCATTACTTCAGGAACCTGGAGAACGCTCTCTCCTGGGGCCTTGTTTCTTGACCAAGATCTCACACATCTGATGTCAAAACAGACGGGTTGCCAGAATGAGGCGAATCTCCACCACACACACACAGCCTGAGCCCCATCAGACATAGGAGAGCTGCTAGGGAACAGAGCCCTCAGAGGCCTTGGCCTTTGGAAAGGACCCCCCAAGATCTCCCCTGAGAATTTTCATGGCACCACAGAGCAATGATGATAGCGTCTCTTTCAAATCACATGTCTGGTTGCTTTTCTCAAGAGCTCGTGAGGTCAAGGAGAGTGGTGGCCAATATGCTGCAGCTGTTTGGAAAGCAGAGAGAAGATGGGCTTGCTTAGGGTTTGTTGCCAGCTGTCCTGGGTCCAGATTTCTCCACCTGCCCCCTGGGCAGAAGCTGAAAAAGTCATCCTGTGACATATCCGAGTCTTGTTGCTTGTTTTCACTCCCATGTGTTTTCCAAATCTTCTACGAGTGTGACTTTCTTCTTTTCACCCCTGAGTCTGCCCATGTTTTGGGTCATGTGTGGGTCAGGAGGCTGCTGGAGGATCCCAGAGTGGTCACCCCACAGGGACAGATAGCACACACTGACTTCCAGCCCATGTAGTCCTTAAACCTCTTAGGGGTCCTCCTTCTCTCAGCCCTCTGTTGGGCTCCAGTGGTGACCATCTGGGAGCTGCTGTTCTACCTTTAGGAGCTGGCCCACTCAGGCTCATTCACTTGCGGGAGCAGATCCACCGGACTCTGGGCCTTTGCTCTTGTCTCCCCACCTTCCTCCACCTGCAGAGAGCCTCCCAGGTCCCCACAGGCTCCCCTGATGGGCCTCACAGCAGGCCTCCCCTCTGCCCCACTCCTACCCGTACCCCAGCTCCCTGACCTCACTCTGAGCTGACCACCCAATATCCTCCACTGTCCCTCTTCTGGGCTGCTGCAGTCTGTTTCTGCCTTGCCCCCCAGACTGAGATCTCCAAATGGGAAGAGATCTGGGTCTGTTTTCTTCACTGCTGCTGTGTCCTTAGCCACCAGAGCACACCACTCAATGAAGATCCATTTTTGCAGAGCAAAAACTCCATTGTGTCTTCCGCATTTCCCTTTAGTCTTCTATTACTTATTTTTCCTGTTTTGACATAAGCATCAACTGCTTTTTGAATCAGCATAAGACAAATCAATAAGCTTGTCTTTGGTAATCTCATTGGGCAGAGCCCCTCGTGCTCTGTGGTCAGACTTCTTCACCATGTTTAGGTTAAGAGTCCCTCGAGCATGTGATTAAAACCTGCACATGAAAATATTTGCCCCGTTCAACAACTGGATAGTGATGACAATGGAACTTTTCAGTAATTTATTCTCACTAATTCTAATTTTTTAGAAATATCAAACTCTTCTGGATTCTATTAGTGTTAACTGCTTATAAATGTAAAGGACAGGGAAGTCTAGCATGCTGCAGTCCATGGGGTCACAGAGTCAGATCCAACTGAGTGACTGAGCAATAACAATATATGAATATGCTCACAGCATGGACATGGAAGCTTAATAAAAGTTAATAAAATAATAAAATTTTAAAAATAAAAATAAAAACTATGCATGTTCTCTCCAGGAAAGAAAAAATTGTGTTTATGGCCACACACACATTTTCTAGCAACTTCAGGGAGGCCCAGACCCCACCTCCCCTTGCGTCACGCACCTCCCAGAGACAGACTTCAGGATTGTTGAGATGTCAGTGACACGATGTCTTCATCTTTGTGCTGAACCCCTGCCTCTGTGCCCACCGTTGCCTTACTTTCTCATGGGGTACTGCCCACCTGATCCTGCTGGATGAAGTGATGAAGGTCTGCTCTGTCCCCACCCACCCCTGGAAATGGGAAGGATGGGGCCGGGCCTGAAAAACACCTGGAAGAAACTTCTAGGCTGCCTGTTATCTCGGTCCAGCATGGCCTTCTTGACCAGCCTGCTTGTTCATCTTTGTGGGGCTCCTGTGAGGTCATGTGTGTCCTTAAAGTAACATTCTCCATCCCAGGAGTGGAGGGGACCTGAAGGACGCTTGGGTCCTCTCAATAAGAAAGTCTGAATAGCACAGTGTGGGATGCCCATCCCCAGGGCAGGGGTCTGCTGTCTAGCAGGGGAGAGTCTCCTTCATGAGGGAGAGGGTCCCACCAGCAAAAGTGCCACAGGGGCAGATCCACCACCCTCACGCCTTCTCCTCTCAGCTGCGAGGTGGGCTCTCTGCATGCTTTGTGTCCCATCCTGAAACTGGTGAGAATTGGACCGCAGATGGATCCCTTGAAATTCTCACATGAAAGAAACCAATAAAAATGAAAAACCAAAACACAGAAATAAAAAACAAAACTAGCAATTTGTTTGTCTTTCTTCAGCTTGATACCAGTGGGAATTGATCCCCTCTTTCCCAGATCCTACAAATTAATACTCAGGTCCTGACGGTATCTCTCATCCACACCATAGACTCCACCAGCTTCCCCTGCCACCTTCTTTGGTTTCCTGGTGTGTCCACAGAGCTCACAGCTCCACATGTAACTCTGCTGCTGCTGCTGCTGCTAAGTCACTTCAGTCGTGTCCAACTCTGTGCGACCCCATAGCCGGCAGCCCACCAGGCTCCCCCGCACCTGGGATTCTCCAGGCAAGAACACTGGAGCGGGTTGCCATTTCCTTCTCCAACGCATGAAAGTGAAAAGTGAAAGTGAAAGTGTAGTCGCTCAGTCGTGTTCGACTCAGCGACCCCATGGACTGCAGCCCACCAGGCTCCTCCATCCATGCGACTCTCCAGGCAAGAGCACTGGAGTGGGGTGCCATTGCCTTCTCCATGTAACTCTAACCTCATGTAACCCCCAGGACTGCCCAGCACTGGCAGCAATGCTGTGGGAGACACGTTTAGTTTTTAATCATCATTAGGGGCCAGCCTGACCCCAGTAACATTCACAGACTCTCCTGAAAACCCTGGAGGAGCCTCAGCTCCAGCTCCCAGCCCCCTACCCGACCCCTACCCCCTGCCCCACTTTTACCCACTCTCTGTTTACAGAGGAAAAATCATGACCTTTTTTTTTTTTTTTTGCATCTGGCTCCTTTTAACCAGAAAAGTTGTCTTGCACTCAGTGCTGGAGAAATAGCACTGCAGCCATACCCCTTCTCACCGGCCACAAGCTGGAACCTCTTCTGCTGTGCCCAGTGGCCTCAGGAGCTGGGCTAGAGAGGAGTGAGCAGGAGGGGCTGGAGAGTAGGGATCCTGTCTTTCCTCTTAGTGACTGTGTGACTGAGAGAGGTGTCCTGGGTTCTCTGGGCCTCCATTTCTGTCATCAAGAAGATGAGGTAATGAGGGTGAGCAGTGAGGCTTGGGTACACGGGGGCCATGGCCCCTGTGGGCTATTGAGGCAGAGGCAGGCTGCATGCTTGGCCATGGACCTGATACTCAAGGGCTCAGCATCTTCAAATGGACAGAATTCCCCTCAAGACCCTGTAGGGCTGTGGGGTGCATTTGAGTTATACTGGATATTTACTTACACCATGGTGGTGACTTGGAAGAAATTGTGCTTTCTCATGGGGAGATACAGGTCCTTTGCAAGCCTGTGGAATTAATTCACTGAGAAGCGGATGCCTTGATGCCAGCACTTCCTCCATCGCAGGGCACCCCTGTGACTGTGGACCCGTCGTCTGACTTCTCAGGGCTCAGCTGACCCCACTGACAACAGGAACAGTCAGGGAGTCCGGTCTGACTAGACAAAAGCCAAGGAACTCTTAGAAGCTGCCTGCATTTTTTAGAAAAGCTGAACTAAAGCTATCTCAACAGGCAAAGAAAGGAGGGAGGCTTGTGCGGGAGTCAGGAAGTCTCCTGGATAAAAAGCCCTAAAAGATAGAGCTTGTTCAAGAGCCCTAGAGTTTGTGAGGTGATCCAGTCACCTCTTCAGACACCCCTGTGCTGCCCTGACAGGACAGCAGAGGTGAGTCAGAGTCAGTGAGGCCCACAGCGGTGAAGCCAGAACCACAGTCTCCACAGACTGGGGGTTGCCAGGGTTGGGGCTGGGTGTTGGAGAAATGGATGAATTTGGGGGACCTTGATAAAATTTTTAAAATAAAATGTATTTTATTTAAAATTGAATAAAATTAAAAGTGAAAAAAAAAACCAACAGAATGAGACACACTTTAGGGGCTGGGGTCCCTCAGCATGTCAGGGACCCTCACCAGGGCCAGGGCAGCAGGAGGGCAGGCACCACTGGCAGCAGTACATGGTTTTGACCAGCACTTGTCGGGTTCTTTAAGGACCTCAGGGCTGGACCTGGTGTGGAACCAACCAGTCAAAAATCTGTAGAAGCAGCTGAACCAAAAGAAGTCAATCTGCTGAGATGACTCCTTCAAGGAGGGAAGGTGGTGTCTCAGTGTTACAGTGATCTCCCTCTGGTTCCTCTGCCCTGGGAGCCTCCCTAAATTTGGACACTTGCACAGTTTCCTGCACCAGCCTCTGCAGCATGAATGCAGGCACAAAAGGAAGGCTGAGTCTAGGGGTCCAGGACAGACCAGGAATTAGGCCAACTGGATCCCTTCTTCAACAAGGCAGGCAGTAAATAAATACACTCAGGAAGACCCTGGAGATACCACAGACTCATTTCCAGACCACTACAATAAAAGAAATATTGCAATAAAGTGAGTCACACAGTGTTGGGTTTCTCAGCACATATCAACATTATGTTTGCACTATATTGTAGTCTATTAATTGTTCATTAGCATTATGTTCAAAACACAACTTTATTTAAAAAATAATTTATTGCTGTAAAATGCTAATCATCATCTGAGCCTTCAACGAGTTGTAATCTTTTTGTTGGTGGAGCATTTTGCCTCGTTGTTGATGCCTGCTGATAAATCATGGTGGTGGATGGCTGTGGCAATTTCCCTAAGTGAGATAACACTTTTAAACATGTCTTCTCTGGGGTACGCAGTACTATTTGATAGCATTTGATCCACAGGAGAACTACTCTCAAAAGTGGAACCAGTTCTCTCACACCCTGCCACTTTTATCAGCTAAGTTTACATCATATTCTAAATCCTTTGTTGTCATTTCAATGATCTTGACAGCATCTTCACCAGTAGATTCCATCTCAAGAAACTTTCTTTGGCTCACCCATAAGAAGCAACTCCTCATCCACTCAGGTTTAGCCTGAGATTGCATCAATTTTGTCACCTCTTCAGGCCTCACGTCTAATTTGAGTTCTCTTGTTATTTCTACCACAGCTCCAGTTTACTTTCTCCACTTAGGTCTTGAACCTCTCAGAGCATCCATTAGGGTTGAAATCAACATCTTCCATATTCTTATTAATGCTGATATTTTTTAATTTTTTAATTGAAGTATGGTTGATTTACAATGCTGTATTAGTTTCAGGTATCAGTTCAGTTTAGTTCAGTTCAGTCGCTCAGTCCTGTCCGACCCCATGAATTGCAGCACACCAGGCCTCCCTGTCCATCACCAACTCCCGGAGTTCACTCAAACTCATGTCCATCGAGTCGGTGATGCCATCCAGCCATCTCATTCTCGGTCGTCCCCTTCTCCTCCTGCCCCCAATCCCTCCCAGCATCAGAGTCTTTTCCAATGAGTCAACTCTTTGCATGAGGTGAACAAAGTACTGGAGTTTCAGCTTTAGCATCATTCCTTCCAAAGAAATCCCAGGGCTGATCTCCTTTATGATGAACTGGTTGGATCTCCTTGCAGTCCAAGGGACTCTCAAGAGTCTTCTCCAACACCACAGTTCAAAAGCATCAATTCTTCGGTGCTCAGCTTTCTTCACAGTCCAACTCTCCCATCCATACACGACCACTAGAAAAACCATAGCCTTGACTAGATGGACCTTTGTTGGCAAAGTAATGTCTTTTGAATATGCTATCTAGGTTGGTCATAACTTTAGTTCCAAGGAGTAAGTGTCTTTTAATTTCATGCCTGCAGTCACCATCTGCAGTGATTTTGGAGCCCCCCAAAATTAAGTCTGCCACTGTTTCCACTGTTTCCCCATATATTTCCCATGAAGTGAGGGAACCAGATGCCATGATCTTTGTTTTCTGAATGTTGAGCTTTAAGCCAACTTTTTCACTCTCCTCTTTCACTTTCATCAAGAGGCTTTTTAGCTCCTCTTCACTTTCTGCCATAAGGGTGGTGTCATCTGCATATCTGAGGTTATTGATATTTCTCCTGGCAATCTTGATTCCAGCTTGTGCTTCTTCCAGCCCAGTGTTTCTCATGATGTACTCTGCATATAAGTTAAATAAGCAGGGTGACAATATACAGCCTTGATGTACTCCTTTTCCTATTTGGAACCAGTCTGTTGTTCCATGTCCAGTTCTAACTGTTGTTTCCTGACCTGCATATAGGTTCCTCAAGAGGCAGGTCATGTGGTCTGGTATTCCCATCTCTTTCAGAATTTTCCACAGTTTATTGTGATCCACACAGTCAAAGGCTTTGGCATAGTCAATAAAGCAGAAATAGATGTTTTTCTGGAACTTATAAATATATATATTCTTTTTCACTATCAGTTTTTACAAAATATTGAATATAGTTCCCTGTGCTATAAAGTAGAATCTTTCTTATTTTACATATAGTAGTTTGCAACTGCTAAAAAAAAGCAAACTCTTTTTTTTAATTTTTAAAATTACTTTATTTTTTATTGAAGGAAAATTGCTTTACAGAATTTTGCTGCTTTCTGTCAAACCTCCACATGAATCAGCTGTAGGTATACATATATCCCCTCCCTTTTGAACCTCCCTCCTCATCCCACCCCCGTAGGTTGATACAGAGCCCCTGTTTGAGTTTCTTGAGCTATACAACAAATTCCAGTTGGCTGTCTATTTTACATATGGTAGTGTAAACTTCCATGTTACTCTTTCCATACACCTTACCCTCCCCTCTCCTCTCCCCATGTCCATAAGCCTATTCTCTGTCTCTTTCACCATTGCTGCTCTGTAAATAAATTCTTCAGTACCATTTTTCTAAATTTCATATATATGTATTAGAATATGATGTGTATCTTTCTCTTTTTGACTACTTCACTCTATATAATAGGTTCTAGGTTTATCCGCCTCATTAGAACTGACCCAAATGTGTTCTTTTTTATGGCTGAGTAATATTCTGCTGTGTATATGTACCACAACTTCTTTATCCATTCATCTGTTGATGGACGTCTAGGTTGCTTTCATGTTCTAGCTATTGTAAATAGTGCTACAATGAACAATGGGATACATGTGTCTCTTTCAATTTTGGTTTCCTCAGGGTATATGCCTAGGAGTGGGATTGCTGGGTCATATGGTGGTTTTATTCCTAGTTTTTTAAGGAATCTCCATACCATCTTCCATAGTGGCTGAATCAATTTACATTCCCACCAACAGTACAAGAGCACTCCTTTTTCTCCATACCCTCTCTAGCATTTATTGTTTGTAGACTTTTTGATGATAGTCATTCTGACTCATGTGAAGTGATATCTCATTGTAGTTTTGGTTTGCATTTCTCTGATAATGAGTGATGTTGAGCATCTTTTCATGTGTTTGTTAGCCCTCTGTATGTCTTCTTTGGAGAAATGTGTCTTTCCCCCACTTTTTGATTGGGCTGTTTGTTTTTCTGGTATTGAGTTGTATGAGCTACTTGTGTATTTTGGAAATTAATTCTTTGTCAGTTGTTTCATTTGCTATTATTTTCTCCCATTCTGAGGGTTGTCTTTTCACCTTGCTTAGTTTCCTTTGTTGTGCTAAAGCTTTTAAGTTTAATCAGGTCCCACTTGTTTACTTTTGTTTTTATTTCTATTACTCTAGGAGGTGGGTTGTAGAGGATCTTGCTTTGATTTATGTCATTAGTGTTCTGCCTATGTTATCCAGATCATGCTTTGATTTATGTCATTGAGTGTTCTGCCTATGTTATCCTCTAAGAGTTTAATAGTTTCTGGTCTTACATTTAGGTCTCTAACCCATTTTGAGTATCTTTGTGTATTGTGTTAGGAAGTATTCGAATTTCATTCTCTTACATGTAGCTTTCCAGTTATCCCAGCACCATTTATTGAAGAGGCTGTCTTTGCCCCATTGTATATTCTTGCCTCATTTGTCAAGTATATTCTTGCCCCTCCTTTGTCACTAGCTTCCCTAGTGGCTCAGAGGGTAAAGCTAGGATGGAGGAGCCTGATAGGCTACAGTCCACGGGGCCCCAAAGAGTAGGACATGACTGGGGGACTTCACTTTCACTTTTCACAGAGCTAAAAAGGCATGGAACTGGGGGTCACCCTTAGGTCTGTCTGGTCAAAACCTTGTGTTTCTGGCCAAAGACAGGATACCAGTCAAACTCTGATAGCTTCCCTGGTTTCCCTGGTAGCTTGGACGGTAAAGCGTCTGCCTACAATGCAGGAGACCTGGGTTCGATCCCTGGGTCGGGAAGATCCCCTGGAGAAGGAAATGGCAACGCATTCCAGTATTCATGTCTGGAAAATCCCATGGACTGAGGAGCCTGGTGAGCTACAGTCCATGGAGTCGCAAAGAGTTAGACATGACTGAGCGACTTCTCTTCTTCTTTTTTTTTTTTGTCAAAAATAAGGTTACTATAGGTGCATGGGTTTATTTCTGGCTTTCTATCTTGTTCCATTTGTCTATATTTCTGTTTTTGTGCCAGTAGCATACTATTTTGATGACTGTAGCTTTGTAGTATAATCTGAAGCCAGGAAGGTTGATTCCTCCAGCTCCATTCTTCTTTCTCAAGACTGCTTTGGCTATTCAGGGTCTTTTGTGTTTCCATATGAATTGTGAAATTTTTTGTTCTAGTTCTGTGAAAAATGCCATTGCTAATTTTTAGGGATCATATTAAATCTGTAAATTGCATTTTGTAGTATATTCATTTTCACAGTATTGATTCTTCCTACCCAGGAACATGGAATATCTATCCATCTTTTTATGTCATATTTGATTTTTTCATTAGTATCTTATAATTTTCTGTGTACAGTTCTTTTGTCTCCTTTAGTAAGTTTATTCCTAGATATTTAATTCTTTTTGCTGCAATGGTGAATGGTAATGATTCCTTAATTTCTCTTTCTGATTTTTCATTGTTAGTATATAAAAATGCAAGTGATTTCTGTGTATTGATTTTGTATCCTGCAACTTTGCTAAATTCACTGATTAGCTCTAGTAATTTTCTGATACTTTCTTTAGGATTTTCGATGTAGAGTATATGTCACCTGCAAACACTGAGAGCTTTACTTCTTCTATTCCAATCTAGATTCCTTTTATTTCTTCTTCTTCTCTGATTGCTGTAGCTAGGACTTCCAGAACTATGTTGAATAATAGTGGTGAAAGTGGACAGCCTTGTCTTGTTCCTGATCTTAGGGGGAATGCTTTCAGTTTTTCACCACTGAGAATAATGTTTGCTGTAGGCTGATCATATATGGACTTTACTATGTTGAGGTGGGTTCCTTCCATGTCCATTTTTAAAGAGTTTTAATCATAAATGCATGTTGAAATTTGTCAAAGGCTTTTTCTGCATCTACTGAGATGATCATATGGTTTTTATCTTTCAGTTTGTTAATATGGTGTATCACATTGGTTGATTTATGTATATTGAAGAATCCTTGTGTTGAGGGCCAGGTGAGGAACTCCACCCATGGCAAAGGTCATGAGGAAGGAGGCTTGGCATACGCAAAGGCGTGATCAAGCCTCAGGAAACCCCCTGTTCCCGAGCATCTACCCCAAAACCAGAGTCCGTTTTATGCTCTCACCTACACCTCTGACTTTATGGGGGCTCTCCCTCATAACCGTTTTTCTTGGAGAAGGAGTTAACTTGCAGCTCCAAGGCAATAAAAATTCCTGGGCGTGACAAGAGTGTTTCAGCTTACGGACTCCTCTGAAGGTTATCTAGCCCACCTGTATAGGTTCGTCCAGCCACATGTGATTGTTACTAAAGGCAAATTCTTTTGGGGAGTTAGAAATTATTAGTATAGTGAGTTGGTTAGGAATTATATTGGTGAAGGATTTTTCATTTGTTGGGCTGATGTTTGCTGCTAAATCTCCATATTCCCTGCCCTTATAATGAATATAACTAACATATAGGAGAAATAAGTATTAACCTTTAAGCATATAGGAGAGATAGGTATTAACCTTTAAGATTAATCCTGTTAGCCTTGGGTTAAATAAATTCCTTTCTTGACTGTAACTCACTACACCCTCACCCTATAGGAATGCAACTTTATCTGGAGAGTGGTGCCTGGTTTAAGAAATAAGGTTTTTGGTTATCAGAAAGAAAGGATCATAGAATGTCAGCAGGTCTCACTCATGGCCAGAAGATGATGTAATATTCCTAAGACCCCTGCGTGACTCTGTATTCATCCCTATGTGTAACAAAAGGTATATAAGCAAACCCCAAAGTAAAGAAATCGGATCAGTTTCCGGAAAGACTGATTCCACCATGTCGCTTCTTTCTTGCTCCCGGTTCTCTGGCTGAATTCAGCCTATTTTCTCTGCTAATTCTCCTACTACACTATCCGTTTTTAATCTCTCTCTATATCTGTAATTAAATATGTATTTTTCCAAAGACGCTGACGCCGTCCCCCCGCCTTCGAATCACCCTGGATCCACCGGGGCTGGACCCCGGCATCCTTGCATCCCTGGAATAAACCCAAGTTGATCATAGAATATGAGCTTTTTGATGTGTTGCTGAATTCTGTTTCCTAAAATTTTATGGACGATTTTATTTTATTTTATTGTGGAATTCCAGTTGAGCTATTTCAAATCCTGAAAGATGATGCTGTGAAAGTGCTGCACTCAATATGCCAACAAATTTGGAAAACTCAGCAGTGGCCACAGGACTGGAAAACATCTGTTTTCATTCCAATCCCAAAGAAAGGCAATGCCAAAGAATGCTCAAACTACTGCACAACTGCACTCATCTTACATGCTAGTAAAGTAATGATCAAAATTCTCCAAGCCAGGCTTCAGCAATACGTGAACCATGAACTTCCTGATATTCAAGCTGGTTTTAGAAAAGGCAGGGGAACCAGAGATCAAATTGCCAACATCCACTAGATCATGGAAAAAGCAAGAGAGTTCCAGAAAAACATCTATTTCTGCTTTATTGACTATGCCAAAGCCTTTGACTGTGTGGGTCACAATAAACTGTGGAAAATTCTGAAAGAGATTGTAATAACCTATACAGGTGGGTTAGATAACCTTCAGAGGAGTTCGTAAGCTGAAACACTCTTATCACGCCCAGGAATTTTAATTGCCTTGGAGCTGCACGTTTACTCCTTCTCCGAGAGAAACTGTTATGGGGGAGAGCCCCCCGTAAAGTCAGAGGCGTAGGTGAGAGCATAAAACAGACTCTGGTTTTGGGGTTAGATGCTCGGAAACAGGGGGTTTCCTGAGGCTTGATCACGCCTTTGCATATGCCAAGCCTCCTCCCTCATGACCTTTGCCATGGGCGGAGCTCCTCACGCTGGTTCCCGGCAGGAAATAGATGGGGAAACAGTGTCAGACATTATTTGGGGGGGGGCTCTAAAATCACTGCAGATGGTGATTGCAGCCATGAAATTAAAAGACGCTTACTCCTTGGAAGGAAAGTTATGACCAACCTAGATAGCATATTCAAAAGCAGAGACATTACTTTGCCAACAAAGGTCCATCTAGTCAAGGCTATGGTTATTCCAGTAGTCATGTATGGATGTGTGAGCTGGACTGTGGAGAAAGCTGAGTGCCGAAGAATTGATGCTTTTGAACTGTGGTGTTGGAGAAGATTCTTGAGAGTCCTTTGGACTGCAAAGAGATCCAACCAATCCATTCTGAAGGAGATCAGCCCTGGGATTTCTTTGGAAGGAATGATGCTAAAGCTGAAACTCCAATATTTTGGCCACATCATGCGAAGAGTTGACTCATTGGAAAAGACTCTGATGCTGGGAGGGATTGGGGGCAGGAGGAGTAGGGGACGACAGAGGATGAGATAGCTGGATGGCATCACTGACTTGATGGACATGAGTCTGAGTGAACTCCGGGAGTTGGTGATGGACAGGGAGGCCTGGCGTGCTGTGATTCATGGGGTCGCAAAGAGTCAGACACGACTGAGTGACTGAACTGAACTGAACTGAATGTTTGTCTTATGTATTGAGATGCTGCTATGTTGGGTGCATAGATATTTACAATTGTTATGTCTTCCTCTTGGATTGATTCCTTGATCATTATGATCTCTTGCTTATTATATTATCTTGTAATCTTCTTTAAGGTCTATTTTGTCTGATATGAGGATTGCCACTCCAGCTTTTTTTTTTTTTTTGCTTCGCATTTGCATGGAATGTATTTTTCCATCCTCTCACTTTCACTCTATATATGTCTTGAGGTCTAAAGTGGGTTTCTTGTAGACAACATATATATGGGTCTTGCTTTTGTATCCATTCAGTCTGTGTCTTTTGGTTGGAGCATTTAATCCATTTACATTTAAAGTAATTTTTGATACATATGTTTCTATTGCCATTTTCTTAATTGTTTGGGGTTGATTTTGTAGATCTTTTTTCTTCTATTGTATTTCTTGACTATATTAGTCCCTTTAACATTTGTTGTAAAACTGCTTTGGTGGTACTGAATTCTCAACTTCTGCTTGTCTGAAAAGGTTTTGATTTCTCCATCTATTTTGAATGAGATCCTTGCCAGGTACAGTAATCTTGGTTGTAGATTTTTGTCTTTCAGTACTTTAAATATATCCTGCCATTCCCTTCTGGCCTGCAGTTTCTGTTGAAAGATCAGCTGTTAAGCATATGAGGTTTCCCTTGTATGTTACTTGTTGCTTCTCCTTTGCTTCTTCTAATATTCATTCTTTGTGTTTAGCCTTTGTTAGTTTGATTAGTATGTGTCTTGGTATGTTTCTCCTTGGGTTTATCCTGTATGGGACACTTTGTGCCTCTTGGACTTGATTGACTATTTCCTTTTCCATTTTGGGGAAATTTTCAACTATAATCTCTTCAAAAATCTTCTCATACCCTTTTTTTCCTCTTATTCTTCTGGGACCCCTATAATTCAAACATTAGTGCATGTGATATGGTCCCAGAGTTCTCTGAGACTGTCCTCAGCTCTTTTCATTCTTTTCACTTTATTCTGCCCTTCAGAAGTTGTTTCCACCATTTCATCTTCCAGCTCACTGATTCGTTATTCTGCTTCAGATATTCTACTATTGGTATCTTCTAAAGTATTTTAAATTTCAGTAATTGTGTTGTTTGTCTCTGTATGTTTAGTCTTTAATTCTTCTCAGTTCAGTTCAGTTCAGTCACTCAGTCATGTCTGATTCTTTGCGACCCCATGAATCACAGCACGCCAGGCCTCCCTGTCCATCACCAACTCCCGGAGTTCACTCAGACTCACATCCATCGAGTCAGTGATGCTATCCAGACATCTCATTCTCTGTTGTCCCCTTCTCCTCCTGCCCCCAATCCCTCCCAGCATCAGAGTCTTTTCCAAGGAGTCAACTCTTCACATGAGGTGGCCAAAGTATTGGAGTTTCAGCTTTAGCATCATTCCTTCCAAAGAACACCCAGGACTGATCTCCTTCAGAATGGAGTGGTTGGATCTCCTTGCAGTCCAAGGCACTCGCAAGAGTCCACCACAGTTCAAAAGCATCAATTATTTGGTGCTCAGCTTTCTTCACAGTCCAACTCTCACATCCATAACAACCACTGGAAAAACCATAGCTAGACGGACCTTTGTTGGCAAAGTAATGTCTCTGCTTTTTAATATGCTATCTAGGTTAACCAGTCATAACTTTCCTTCCAAGGAGTAAGTGTCTTTTAATTTTATGGCTAAAATCACCATCTGCAGTGATTTTGGACCCCCCCAAAATAAAGTCTGACACTGTTTCCCCATCTATTTCCCATGAAGTGATGGGACCAGATGCCATGATCTTCGTTTTCTGAATGTTGAGCTTTAAGCCAACTTTTTCACTCTCCTCTTTCACTTTCATCAAGAGGCTTTATATTTCCTCTTCACTTTCTGCCATAAGGGTGGTGTCATCTGCATATCTGAGGTTATTGATATTTCTCCTGGCAATCTTGATTCCAGCTTATGTTTCTTCCAGTCCAGCGTTTCTCGTGATATACTCTGCATAGAAGTTAAATAAGCAGGGTGACAATATACAGCCTTGATGTACTCCTTTTCCTATTTGGAACCAGTCTGTTGTTCCATGTCCAGTTCTAACTGTTGCTTCCTGACCTGCATATAGGTTTCTCAAGAGGCAGGTCAAGTGGTCTGGTATTCCCATCTCTTTCAGAATTTTCCACAGTTTATTGTGATCCACACAGTCAAAGGCTTTGCCATAGTCAATAAAGCAGAAATATATGTTTTTCTGGAACTCTCTTGCTTTTTCCATGATCTAGCAGATGTTGGCAATTTGATCTCTGGTTCCTTGCCTTCTCTAAAACCAGCTTGAACATCTGGAAGTTCACGGTTCACATATTGCTGAAGCCTGGCTTGGAGAATTTTGAGCAGTACTTTACTAGCATGTGAGATGAGTCCAATTGTGCAGTAGTCTGAGCATTCTTTGGCATTGCCTTTCTTTGGGATTGAAATTAAAGTCATTTTCCATTCCTGTGGCCACTGCTGAGTTTCCAAATTTGTTGGCATATTGAGTGTAACACTTTCACAGCATCATCTTTCAGGATTTGAAATAGCTCAACTGGAATGCCATCACCTCCACTAGCTTTGTAGTGATGCTTTCTAAGGCCCACCTGACTTCACATTCCAGGATGTCTGGCTCTAGGTGAGTGATTACACTACTGTGATTATCTTGGTCATGAAGATCTTTTTTGTACAGTTCTTCTGTGTATTCTTGCCACCTCTTCTTCATATCTTCTGCTTCTGTTAGGTCCATACAATTTCTGTCCTTTATAGAGCCCATCTTTGTATGAAATGTTCCCTTGGTATCTCTAATTTTCTTGAAGAGTTCTCTACTCTTTCCTATTCTGTTGTTTTCCTCTATTTTTGCATTGATCGCTGAGGAAGGCTTTCTTATCTCTCCTTGCTATTCTTTGGAACTTTGCATTCAGATGCTTATATCTTTCCTTTTCTCCTTTGCTTTTCACTTCTCTTTTTTTTCACAGCTATTTGTAAGGCCTCCTCAGACAGCCATTTTCCTTTTTTGCATTTCTTTTCCATGGGGATGGTCTTGATCCCTGTCTTCTGTACAATGTCACAAATCTCCATCCATAGATCATCAGGCACTCTACCTATCAGATATAGTCCCTTAAATCTATTACTCACTTCCATTGTATAATCATAAAGAATTTGATTTAGGTCATACCTGAATGGTCTGGTGGTTTTCCCTGCTTTCTTCAATTTCAGTCTGAATTTGGCAATAAAGAGTTCATGATCTGAGCCACAGTCAGCTCCTGGTCTTGTTTTTGTTGACTGTATAGAGCTTCTCCATCTTTGGCTGCAAAGAATAAAATCAGTCTGATTTTGGTGTTGACCATCTGGTGATGTACATGTGTAGAGTCTTCTTTTGTGTTGTTGGAAGAGGGTGTTTGCTATGAGCAGTGCATTTTCTTGGCAAAACTCTATTAGTCTTTTTTTTTAATGTATAAATTTATTTATTTTAATTGGAGGTTAATTACTTTACAATATTGTATTTTTTTTTTTTTTTGCCCTGCTTCATTCCATATTTCAAGGCCAAATTTGTCTGTTACTCCAGGTGTTTCTTGACTTCCTATTTTTGCATTCCAGTCCCCTGTAATGAAAAGGACATCTTTTTTGGGTGTTAGTTCTAAAAGGTCTTGTAGGTCTTCATAGAACTGTTCAGCTTCAGCTGCTTCAGTATTACTGGTTGGGGCATAGACTTGGATTACTGTGATATTGAATGGTTTGCCTTAGAAACGAACAGAGATCATTCTGTCGTTTTTGAGATTGCATCCAAGTACTGCATTTTGGACTCTTTTGTTGACTATGATGGCTACTCCATTTCTTCGGAAGGATTCCTGCCCGTAGTAGTAGATACAATGGTCATCTGAGTTAAATTCACCCATTCCAGTCCATTTTAGTTTGCTGATTCCTAGAATATTGACATTAACTCTTGCCATCTCTTATTTGACCACTTTCAATTTGCCTTGATTCATGGACCTGACATTCCAGGTTCCTATGCAATATTGTTCTTTACAGCATCAGATCTTGCTTCTATCACCAGTCACATCCACAGCTGGGTATTGTTTTTGCTTTGGCTCCATCCCTTCATTCTTTCTGGAGTTATTTCTCCACTGATCTCCAGTAGCATATTGGGCACCTACTGACCTGGGGAGTTCCTCTTTCAGTATCCTTTCATTTTCCCTTTTCATACTGTTCATGGGGTTCTCAAGGCAAGAATATTGAACTGGTTTGCCATTCTCTTCTCCAGTGGACCACATTCTGTCAGACCTCTCCACCATGATCCACCCATCTTAGGTGGCCCCACATGGCATGGCTTAGTTTCGTTGAGTTAGACAAGGCTGTGGTCCATGTGATTAGATGACTAGTTTTCTGTGATTATTGTTTCAGTGTGTCTGCTCTCTGATGCCTCTCGCAACACCTACCATCTTACTTGCGTTTCTCTTACCTTGAACGTGGGGTATCTCTTCATGGCTGCTCCAGGAAAGCACAGCCGCTGCTCCTTACCTTGGACAAGGGGTATCTCTTCACAGCTGCCCCTCCTGACCTTGAAAGCAGAGTAGTTCCTCTTGGCCCTCCTGCGCCCACACAGCAACTGCTCCTTCTTCTAGGTCTTTGTTAATTGATTCTTCCATATTCTCCATTTTGTTTTCAAGGTTTTTGATCATATTTACTGTCATTATTCTGATTTTTTTTTCAGGAAGTTTACCTACTTCCTCTTCATTTATTTGGACTTCTGTGTTTCTAGTTTTTTCCTTCGTTTGTGCAGTATTTTCTCTGGCTTTTCATTATTTTTTTTAAAGTTATTGTGTTTGAGGTCTCCTTTTCCTGGCTTCAAGGAAAGCTGAATTCTTTCCTTGAAGAAGTTTGAATTCTTTCTTCCTTTTGGTTTCTGCCCTTCTACAGTTGGTCCAGTGATTTGTGTGAGCTTTGTATAGGGAGATTTGTGCTGAGTTTTTGTTTGTTTGTTTCTCCTCTGATGGGCAAGGCTGAGTGAGGTGGTAATCCTGTCTGCTGATGATTGGGTTTGCATTTTTGTTTTGTTTGTTGTTTAGAGGAGGCATCCTGCATAAGGTGCTACTGGTGGTTGGTCATGCCAGTCTTGTATTCAAGTGGTTTCCTTTCTGTGAATTCTCACTATTTGATACTCCCTAGGGTTAGTTTTCTGGTAGTCTAGGGTCTTGGGGTCAGTGCTCCCACTCTAAAGCTTCAGGGCTTGATCTCAGGTCAGAAACAAAGATTTAACAAGTGGTTTGTTATGGCATTAAGTGAGATTAAAAGAAATATCCAATAATGAGAAACCAAAGATAAATCCGAGACAAATGGCAGTTACAAAATCAGGCAAATAATAATTAAAATAATGATTAAATTATATTTAATTTAATATAATTAATTTTAATTAATTCAATTAAAATTATTATTTACTTTTTATTTAATTTAATTAAATATTTAATTAAAATAAAATACACATATGCGTATAACCCATGAGCAAAGTGAAAACATTCAGCAAAAATAAAGATTGACCTGGTGAACAAAGGAAATCAAAAATTATATTTACCAGTTAAGAACTAAACTAACTTAAGCACAAACTGGAAAACAAAACTAAAGCAAGATGCCAAGTGTGGAATAAAGCAATGAAAATAAACTAACAAACATGTTGAGAGGAAAGGAAAGACAAAAGAAAGAACAGATATGCAAGGTTAAATAGAGGTAGATGAAGAAGATTTATATACACTAAGGGTTAACTGCAAGGGGAAAAGAACAGTAGGAAAGGCAAAAAATGAATAAATTTAGAAAAAAATAATACATTTATAAAATTATTTTTTAAAAAATTAAAAGGAAGATGAAAAGAAAAACAAAAATAAAAAAGGAAAACGCCACAGAACTGCAGAAGCCCAACTTAGAGGCAGAGGTTTATAACAACAATAGAAAGTGTGACTGAATATATACATATACATATGCACTCATAAGTAAAATCAAAACAGTCCAACAAAAATAAAGTACAATAGATTGATTCAGCAAACAAAGGAAACCAAAAATTATCTCTACCAGAACAAAACTAATTCAAGTACAAACTAGAAAACAAAAACTAAAGCAAGTTGCCAATTGGGGAATAAAGCAATGAAAATAAAACTAACAATATGTTGAGAGGAAAGGAGAGAAAGAAAAGAAAGAAAGAATAGATATGCAAAGTTAAATAGAAGTAGATGAAGATTTATATACATTAAAGATTAACTGCAAGGGGAAAAGAACAATAGGAGAAGCAAACAAAGGAATAAATGTAGAAAAAACCTATTAGTTTTAAAAAATTAAAAAAATTTTTTAAAAGAGAAGAGAAGAAGAAAAAGAATAGGAAAACTCCACAGAACTGCAAAAGCCCAACATAGAGGAAGTTTATGACAACAATAAAAAATATGACTGAAGGGGGAAAAAAAAGCTCAAAAACTTAATTGGATTTCTTAGTGCCAATAAAATCAACAACTACAAAGGGGTGGGGGGATTCCAAAAGAATCTACAGAATAAGTCAAAAAATAAAAATGATAAATGTTTTTCTTGAGTCACTGCTCTCAGAGTCCTTTCCCTTGCTGGGAGTCACAGTCCACCTCACCTCCCCAGGATGCCCTCCAACACTGTGCTAGTCTCTGGACCTGCTGTGGGGGCAGCTCAGATTCTAATCTGGTCCTACTCCTGTGTGTTCTTGCCTCCAATGTCCACAGCTATCAGAGCTAGTGCATTTTCTTTTGTGGGAGCTCTCAATGGCCCTTTATATATTCCAAAGACACAGAGTCTGCCTAGTTGATTGTGTGGATTTAATTTGCAGCTTGTACAGCTGGTGGGAAGGTTTTGGGTCTTCTTCCTTAGCCACACTGCCCCTGGGTTTTATTGTGGTTTTATTTCCACCTCTACATGTGGGTCATCCACTGGGGTTTAGGTCCTGAGGCTGCCCTGGAGGGCTTGAGTTTGCCCCTTTGGGGGCCAGGTGTGGAGGTGGTGCAGCTGCTTGGGTCTCACGGGTTTTGCAGCACCAGGTACTCAAGAGGGGTTGGAGGCTAGGGCAGCAGGAAATATAGTGCTCTAGAAGGGTATGGCAACCAGTATTGGCCAATATGCTCCAGTATTCTTGCCTCGAGAACCCCCTGACAGAGAAGCTTGGCAGGCCACAGTCTGCTGCTGCTGCGTCGCTTCAGTCTTGTCCAATTCTATGCGACCCCATAGATGGCAGCCCACCAGATTCCCTTGTCCCTGGGATTTTCCATGGAAAAACACTGGAGTGGGTTGCCATTTCCTTCTCCAATGCATGAAAGTGAAAGTGAAGTCACTCAGTCGTGTCCGACTCTTCGCAACCCCACGGACTGCAGCCCACCAGGCTCCTCTGTACATGGGATTTTCCGGGCAAGAGTACTGGAGTGAGGTGCTATCGCCTTCTCTGAGGCCACAGTCTACAGGGTTGAAAAGAGTTGGACAGGACAGAAGCACTCCTGCCCACATAGACGCAAGTCTTTTTCTGCCTGTGGCAGCTCTGCCCCAGTGAGTTGAGTGTGAAGGTGGTGCAGCTGCTTGGCTTGCAGGGACCCTGGAGGCGCCAAGTTGCTGGGACACAGACTACCTCCACCGCAGGAGTTATGACCCTATCAGAGTCTTTTTTCAAGCCTCTTGTAGCTGGTGATCAGAAAGCCTCTTTGGCCAGTCTTTCTCCGTAGCTCCACCAGTTCAGGCAGGGCTCCCTTGCCTGGGGTCCTTCTCTGTTTTTTGGTGCGTCAGGTACATTGAGGGGCCCCCCTGGCTGGGATCCTACGTCATAGATCAGTGCATCAGTCCCTGAAACGGGCACTCTGGGTGGGGTCCTACTCTGTAGCTCAGTGTGCCAGGCATTTGATGGGCCAGCCTCTCTATTGTTCAGTTTCCGATGCTGGCGTGTGGAGAAAGAGAGGCTATGGTGATGGCCCCACTCTCTACACGTGACTCAGCAGTATCGCCTTGCTCCCATGGCTGCCTGGCTTTCCTCCACAGGCATTTCCCACCACGATCTCCTCCCTCACATCCCCTCCATCCGTCTCTTGTGCCTTCCAGGAGACCAGCATTCCTGTAAGGGGTGTATGGCTGTGGCAAGGACTGTCTGATTCTCATTCCATTTAGGCTGCCACAGATCAGCTGTTTCACTCTCACCCTTAAATGTTTCTCCTCTGACTCAGACAATTGCCCTGCTGTGGGGATCGGACCCCTGTTTCACTTCCCCCACACATGAGGGCAGGTCCAATCCTATGAATACTCCTGTTTTTTCCCCTAGTTCCTTCATCCTACCGAGTTTTGCATGGTTCTACGTCAGGTACTCCTGTCCTCTCTCAGCTGGTGTTCTGAATGCACTTCTGTGTCTAAGGGTGTATTTCAGAGTATCCGTGGAGAGAGATGTACTCCACGCCCACCTAGTTCTCCACCATCTTCCAATGCCAAAAGTAAACTCTTAATACATCTCTCCCCCTCCATTTCCCCTTTAGAAACCAGTTTGTTTTCTATGTCCATGAGTCTGATTCTGGTTTGTAAATAAGGCCATCTGTATCATAATAATGCTAATATTTTAACCTCTTTCCATGAATCACAAATCTTCTCCACAGTATCTCTAATGATGAGTCTTTTCCAGAAAGTTTTGATTTACTTTGCCTGGATCCATCAAAAGAATCACTATGACAGCTATAGCCTTAAACTATATATATAACTTAAATAATTAGACTTGAAAGTTGAAATGGCTTTTTGATACATGCACTGCAGAATGGGTGCTGTGTCAGCAGCATAGGAATATAAATCTTCTGGTCCATATCCATCAGAGCTCTTCGGTAACCAAGTGCATTGTCAAGGCACTTAAGTTTTTGAAAGGGATCTTTTTTCCTGAGCAGTAGATCACAACAAGGCTTAAAATATTCAATAAACAGATATGTTGTCATCAGGGGTTTGCTGTTCCATTTATAGAACACAGATAGGGAGGATTTAGTATAGTTCTTAAGGGTCATAGGATTTTTAAGTTGAGCATTGGCTTCAGCTTAAAGTCAACAGCTGCTTTAGTCCCTAATGAGAGAATTAGCCCATGCTCTGAAGTTTTGAAGCCAGGCATTGACTTCTCTCCAGCTATGAAAGTCCTACATAGCATTTTCTTCCAATAGAAAGTTGTGTCTTCTACACTGAAAACCTGCTATTTAATGTGGCCACCTTCATGAATGATCTTAACTAGATCATCTGGATAAACTGCTTCAACTTCTAAGGCAACACTTGCTGCTTCACTTTATACTTTTATACTACGGAGATAGCTTCTTTCCTTGAACCTCATGAACCAGTGTCTGCTAACTTCAAAATTTTCTTCTGCAACTTCCTCACCTGTTAAGCCTTCATAGAATTGAAGAAAGTTAAAGATGAGGTTCTGGCTGACGGGAATGTTGTGAGTAGTTTCATCTACTATCCAGCTCACTCAAATTTCTTACACATCAACAGGAAGATGATTTTGCTTTCTTATCATTTGTACCTGGAGTAGCACTTTTAATTTTATCCAAGAATTTTTCCCTTGCATTCATAGCTTGGCTAACTATTCAGTACAAACTGTCTAGCCTTCTGCTCATCTTAGCTTTCAACCTGCCTTCCTCACCAAGCTTAAACATTTCCAGCTTTTGGTCGAAAGTGAAAATGTGTGGTTCTTTCTTTCATTTCAACATCTAGAGCAGTTGTAGGGTTACTGATTGAGCTGATTTCAATATTAATGTCATCAGGGCCTTTGTAAGGCCCAAGGAGAAGGAGAGACATGAAGGGAGGGCTGTCCAATGGAGCAGTCAGAACATGCATCATATTTGTTGATTAAGCTAGCCATTTTTTATGGGCACCATTTGTGGCACTGAAAAATAATCACAATAGTAGCATTAAAGATGACAGGTCATGGATCACCACAACAAATACAGTCATAATTGGACAGAGTTTGAAATACTGTAAGAATTACCAAAATGTGATACAGAGACATGATGTGAGCAAATGTTAGAAAAATGGTGTTGATAGACTTGCTCAACACAGGATTACCACAAACCTTCAACTTGTTTTTTTTAAATGCACTATACACAAAGGGCAATAAAGCAAGGAACACCTGTTCAGGAGTAAATGAACATGGAATTTCTATTATCCAAACACCCACACCACCAGCAAGTTAGATTTAACACAGAACTTCAGGAACAATGACTCTAGGTCTCCCCTAAATGAAGGACACCTACTCAGCATCTTCCAGCTGCCCCAAGATCACTTTTCTCCCCTTACCTGCTCTGTCCCTGCCTCCACTTCCTCAAAACCCACTCCCCATGGACCCACTGTGATCAAGCCCCATCACTGACTGGAAATCTTTCAGCAGATGACCTGTTCAGTGCCAGATACAGCTTTTAATGGTCCCTCCTTTAAATTCCCTCACTAAATTCTATCCTCTGCATCTTCTCTGGCTTCTATCTCAGTACAGTGAAAGTTCTTCCCAAATCCTGTCCTCTGCCCACTTTCTCTTTCCCCTCTCTCTTCTGTCTCCCTGGCAGTTTCATCCATTCCAACAGCTTCTCCTCTCACAGCTGTGGGCACATCCCAAGTGGTCCTCTCTGAGATGGACAACCCTCCCAGGTCAGAGTCTGTGCTTCTATCCATTTGAAGATTCCTTATGAGTCCCTCAGTCACCATCCAGCATTTTCCCTCCAGGCAGCCAATTCAGATGCTTGGCATTTTAAAAACTCCCTCTTCTTCTTTTACTAAGAAGAGATACTGTGTTCCTTCTGTGTTCTAAAGGAACCAGTCACCAAGTTCTCATGAACGTTCTCAGCTGTCATTGTGAGGCCACCTTCAAAATCCCTTGCCAAGAATCTAACTTCTGAACATGTCAGAGTAAAAAAACAGGAACCTGGGGGAAATAAATAAAATAGCTGTTTTAAGACATTGGCCAGTGTTGGGAGGGCTGTGGATCCCCAAGAGATGTGAGGTTGCCATTTTCCCAGTTTTCTGCCACAGCCAATGCAAGGGGTCCTTGGAGATCAGGCCAGGACTAGGCTGGGTTTGCTGTAAGTCATGCAGGCAGACAGCGACCAGAGGAGGCAGGAAGAGAAAGAGTCCACCTATTTGCCTAGGGGTCTCCTTGAATTCATTACTGAATATTAACAGAGAAAATATTAAAAGACCTCCATGAACAGGGCAAAGAACCATAAGGAATGGGTAAGCTGAACTCACACAAGGCAAGGACATATTCAAGTTCTGGCAAGAAAGAATGGAGAAATTTGTTAAATATTGTTGAATCCTAAAAAGCTGAGTATTTCCAGATGCTATTTTTGCATCTATTGAGATAACCACATGGTCTTCCCCATAGTGTGGTGCTAATACATTGGTGAGGATTTTTACATCTATATACATAAGAGAAAATGGCTTGTAGGTTTCTGTTCTTGTAATGTCTTTGTCACGTGTTAGTATCAGGGTGATGCTAGGCTGGCAATATTTTCTCTTCCTTCATTTTTGGAAGGAATTTGTGTAGGTTTGGTATTACTTCTTCCTTAAATATTTAATGAAATTCAACGCAGAATTCTGGGCCTGGAGTTTTCTTTGTGAGAAAATGTTTTAATTTTAAATTCAATTTCTTTAATAGATACAGAAGTTTTAAGAATTTCTAGTTGTTCTTTTGACAGCTTTGGTAATATGTCTTTCAAGGCAATTGTTTATTTCATTTAAGTGGTTGAATGTATTGCCAGAAAGTAGTTAATATTATTATTAGTTTCCTTTTAATGTCCATAGGGTCAGTTTTGATGTTCCCACTCTCAATCTCAATTTTGACTATGTGCTTTCTCTTTATGCTTAATCAGTCTAAGTAGAGATGTATTAGTCATTTCAACATTTTGGTTTCACTAATTATTTAGTTGTCTTTCTCTATTTCATTGATTTCTTATTACATCATTTTACTTACATTGAGTATAATTTGCCCCTCCTTTTTTAAGCATCTTAATTGCATTGATATAGACTGTTTCACTTTTGTATATAAGCACCTAAAGCTATATCCTTCTCTATAAACTTTAACTGCTTGCCACAGATTTTGATACATTGTATTTTTATTATAACTTTGTTAAAATAATTTCACAGTGTAAAACTTAGCAGAGCCCACATCAATAAACTAGACTTCAGCAATGGAATAAACAGAAATCTTACGCTATCTCATATATGACAAAATAACAGGTGTTGCTTCGGTGACATTCTTGCCAGAGTGAAGTAAGCTGAAACCAAATATGAAGCAATGCCAAAGAAATATACATTAAGGGTTATTGCACAAAATAAATAGCCTGAAATCTTAAAATATTGTAGTCAAAGACTGAAAAACTCTTCCAGAATGAAGGAGACTTAACACATATGATAACTACATAGAATGTATAGTTCTGTTTTGTGTTCTTTTGACTTTGAGACACTGCTGGAACTTGAATCGGACCTGAGAATTAGAATGTAGTAATGTACCATTGTGATCCACACAGTCAAAGGCTTTGGCATGGTCAATAATGCAGAAATAGATATTTTTCTGGAACTCTCTTGCTTTTTTTGATGATCCAGTGGATGTTGGCAATTTAATCTCTGGTTCCTCTGCCTTTTCTAAAACCAGCTTGAACATCTAGAAGTTCATGGTTCATGTATTGCTGAAGCCTGGCTTGAGAAACCTATATGCAGGTCAGGAAGTAACAGTTAGAACTGGACATGGAACAACAGACTGGTTCCAAATAGGAAAAGGAGTACGTCAAGGCTGTATATTGTCACCCTGCTTATTTAACTTCTATGCAGAGTACATCATGAGAAACGCTGGGCTGGAAGAAGCACAAGCTGGAATCAAGATTGCCGGGAGAAATATCAATAACCTCAGATATGCAGATAACACCACCCTTATGGCAGAAAGTGAAGAGGAAATACAAAGCCTCTTGAAGAAAGTGAAAGAGCAGAGTGAAAAAGTTGGCTTAAAGCTCAACATTCAGGAAACGAAGATCATGGCATCTGGTCCCATCACTTCATGGGAAATAGATGGGGAAACAGTGGAAACAGTGTCAGACTTTATTTTGGGGGGCTCCAAAATAACTGCAGATGGTGACTGCAGCCATGAAATTAATAGACGCTTCTTCCTTGGAAGGAAAGTTATGACCAACCTAGATAGCATATTCAAAAGCAGAGACATTGCCAACAAAGGTCTGTCTAGTCAAGGCTATGGTTTTTCCAGTGGTCATGTATGGATGTGAGAGTTGGACTGTGAAGAAAGCTGAGCACTGAAGAATTGATGCTTTTGAACTGTGGTGTTGGAGAAGACTCTTGAGAGTCCCTTGGACTGCAAGGAGATCCAACCAGTCCATTCTAAAGATCAGTCTTGGGTGTCCTTTGGAAAGAATGATGCTAAAGCTGAAACTCCAATACTTTGTCAACCTCATGCAAAGAGTTGACTCATTGGAAAAGACTCGGATGCTGGGAGGGATTGGGGGCAGGAGGAGAAGGGGACAACAGAGGATGAGATGGCTGGATGGCATCACTGACTCGATGGATGTGAGTCTGAGTGAACTCCGGGAGTTGATGATAGACAGGGAGGCCTGGCGTGCTGCAATTCATGGGGTCGCAAAGAGTCGGACACAACTGAGCAACTGAACTGAACTGAACTGAATGTGCCATTAATACCCCGATTTTGATGGTGTGACATAGGAATGCACACTAAAGTATTCAGAATAATGGCATCATATCAGCAATGTAATCTGAAGTGGTTCGGAGTAAAAAATGTTTCTTAGATTATGCTTGCAACTTTTCTGTAAGATTTTTTTCCTGAAATTTTTTTATTATTATTGTTCCCACCCCAAAAGGAAATTTTTTTCTGAGAGGAAAAAAGCTAAAGAGATGAAAAAGAGCAGTTACTATATGATTCCATTTATATTAAATTCTGGGACATTAAAAACTAATCTATAGTGACAGAAGAGATCAGTGCTTGCTTGTAGTGGTGATGAGAACAGACTGACTTCATAGTGGTGGGAAGGAACTCTTTGAGGTGATAGAAATGTTCTGGAGATGTACAGTCTTGATCACAGTGATGGTTATATGAGAATGCATTTTATAATATATGAATTATATCATTAAAAATGTTGATTTTAAAAGACCAGAGCATGATCTCTATCACCATTTCCACTGAAGGAATCAGAGGTCCTTGGAAAAAATGGCTAATCTGTCTGAATCAGGTCTAGAGTCAGCCTGGGGCATCTCACTGTACTGCTGCTGCTAAGTCGCTTCAGTCGTGTCCGACTCTGTGCGACCCCATAGACGGCAGCTCACCAGGCTCCCCCGTCCCTGGGATTCTCCAGGCAAGAACACTGGAGTGGGTTGCCATTTCCTTCTCCAATGCGTGAAAGTGAAACGTGAAGGTGAAGTTGCTCAGTCGTGTCTGACTCTTCACGACGCCATGGACTGCAGCCCACCAGGCTCCTCCATCCATGGGATTTCCCAGGCGAGAGTACTGGAGTGGGCTGCCATTGCCTTCTCTGTCACTGTACTACAAAGTAAAAAAGTTTCAAATGTTAATGAGGTCATATATAAAGGACAGACGAAATAGCTTGAAAAAGGGCCCACTTACAAAAGTTACGACAATTTAAACATCAAAAAGTATAATGATTATGATGGATTGAAATACATTGAATCAATGAAAATCTGCGAACTCACAATGATGCCTTCAAAAATGTATAAAGTCAGAAAAACTCATTTATCACCATTTCTGGAGCAAGGCTTAGCAACCCACTCCAGTATTCTTGCCTGGAGAATTCCAGGCAAGCCTGGCAGGTTCCAGTCCATGGAGTTGCAAAGAGTCAGACATGACTGAGCGATTGAGATAGCTATTAATATTAAAATACTGCATTACTTTGAAAATGGGTATTTTGGGATATTCAAGTAGCCCCAGTTGATGAAATAATAAATGCAAAATAAATGATAAAATTATTTTTTAAATCATTTTATAAGCTTTATATTTTATCAGTTGATTTTAAAACCATTATGTGAATAGTTGGTGAAGAACTAACTATACCTTCAGAAATATCACATGAGTATAGTCACAAGGGCAAAACATAACTGTAAAATAGAGATATTAGGCTTCCATCATACTAATTGATCATGGGCCAAACAAGTGTTATAGCTATGATCAGCTATGACATATTCTAGCTAACAATGTTTGGATATAAGTTCCATGAAATATAGAAGACAGTCACCAGAAAAGAAAAAGAAATAGGATACCCTGCAAGCAGCTGATTAGTCCCTTCAAGATATCAAGTGTTATTCTAAGAGACTTTTCTAAAATAAAGAAGTTTTAAGGGGCATAAAAACAAATTGCCATCACAATCAACAATGGACTGAATGTTGTTTAGATAAAGCATCAGTAAATTAAAATTTTGGCTATTGTAAAGTAAAATAAAGTAAAATTAAAAAAAAATTAAAAACAAAAACAAAAACAAAAGGCAGCTCAAAAAAGAAAAAAAAAGGAAAAATTTGAATATGGTAGGTATTCTATGAATTCAAAATTTACTAAGATGAAGAAGTGTAGATCGTTGATTAAAAATATTACAATACAGAACACACAGTTTAATACAATTTTGGTTAAAGATACATATATACATGTGTTACATGTATGTATGTGTGTACGTATAGAGAAAGGAGATAAAGTAAAATCTCATTTTGGTAAGAAATGCTATAGGTAACCTGTGTGTGTGTGCTCAGTCACTCAGTCATGCCTGACTCTTTGTGACCCCATAGACTGTAGCCTGCTCAGCTCTTCTGTCCATGGGATTTCCCAGGCAAAAATACTGGAGTGGGTTGCCATTTCCTCTGCCAGAGGAGGTAATGTGGTATATATGTATATCTATTACTTACATACGTAAAAGGACTTCCATCCAAAATGGAACAGGGGGAGAGGATGAAGACTCTCACACACCCTTCTTCAGGAAACAAAACTGAGACACTGATTTTCCCATAAATGCCTGCTTTACAGAAGACAGAAACCTGTTTCCTGATCAGGGGAAACCTGCCAAGTGTCCCTCCCCATCCTCAGGCCAATGAACTCACTGTCTGAATGTCAGCTGGATGCGCCCTCTTTTCACTCTTTGTCCATAAACAGAGCCTCCCCAAACCTTCAACTGACTTCCTGAATTGCAAGTCCTCTGCTTTTCCTTGATAAACACAATTTCTGATTATCTGAGCTTGCCTCAGCTTATCTCCTTTATTTAGATTGACACTACACATGTACACACTTATATTATCAAAATAAGATAATATATTTATATAAATGTGCATGTGCACATATACATACCTAGAAAAAGAACAAGGAGTATATGCCTAATCTATTAAAAGCATGATATCTACTGAAATATCATGTGATATTTGGGTGGTGGAATATACTATTTTGATCTTATGTTAATAATTTATTCATTCATTTGTTTTTTATTTTTGTTTGCACTGGATCTTCACTGTTACAATCTTTCTCTAGTGGTGGTGAGCAGGGGCTACTCTTCACTGTGGTGTGCGGGCTTCTCATTGTGGTGGCTTTTCTTGTTGCAGAACATGGGCTCTAATTGTGGGCTTCAGTAGTTAACGGTGTGTGTGTTTAGTTGCTCTTCAGCATGTGGGATCCCCCAGGACCAGACATGTGTCCTATACATTGGCAGACAGATTCTTATCCACTGTACCGCCAGGGAAGTCCCTCTATCCTATTTTTATTTTTTAACTTTTAAAAACTTATTCCTTACAAGGCACATGCACAGTGGCTTATATGAGGAATACTGCAGTTGGAAGTTGGGGGAGGGGCTCTGCTACCCACAGTTGCTCAAAGCTCTGGCTGCTTCTATCTTGGGGAACCACCAGCCCTGACACAAGGCCTCCCAGGTTGAAGCAGAAGAAGATGAGGTTTCAAAAGAGCTGGTTTATGAACCAGGATTTTATAAAAAGAAAAGGTTGTTTTTTCAGAGAGATTTTTATCCTGACAATGCTTCTACATTCTCTTAGTCCCTCCCTCAGGCCCTCCCTCTGTCTTGCCTAAAATACCACAGTAGGCTTCATCTTCAACCTTGAACTGTCCCAGTTGGCCCTGCGGGCAGTCCTCATGAAAGGGAAGTGCCCATTGGGTGACTACAGTGATGACTGTTTCTGTGGTTTCCACCCACACTGGGAAATCAGAGCTTCTCAACCTCCAACACTGGGGACTGACCTGCGTGGTCTCCACACACCTCCTGTCTTCTCATCCTGTACTCTGCTGGGCCTGCCCACCACCTGACCCCAGCTGTCCCCATGCTGTGTTCACAACCTGGCCCAACACCAGGCTTGTCTGCTGGAAGCCTGGCTCTCCTCTGGGGTCACTTCCAGTAGCCTTTCCATGGAACATGCACCCTCCTCTGAGGTTCCTCAGAGTTTTAGCTATAAATTCTAATGCTGACATTAATGTGTATGGTCCATCCCCCCAATAATACTTAAACTCTTCAAAGGCAGAAATTCTTACTCAGTTATGCATCATTCACAAGACTTGTTCTATTTACTGCTTAAAGTAGTACCATAAAATATGAAATAAATAGATGAATGATGTTCTCTGATTAAGAGAATATCCTCTTTCAAATATTTTATCCACAGATCTAAAAGAAATATCTCAAGACAGCAAATTATATTTTTTCTTTTCTTAAAGCAATAGAATGTATCCCCCAAGCTCACACTTTCTTATGAAATCAAAATCAATTAAATGAATAGGAATGATAGGCTTTGATCTGCAGTGAAGAGTCTACATTGAAATCAGGTTCAGAGGATGAGGTATTGAACCCATGCCCCCTGCGTTGAAAGGCAGAGCTTTAACCACTGGCCCACAGAGGAAGTCCCTAAAATTGCACTTTTAATGCCTGAAAGGTGCAGTGATACTCTTTCTGAGTTTTCCATAGAGTCAAAAAAGTAAGCAGCCAGTCCTGCCTCACAAAGCTGTAGCCACTCAGCTAGGAGGAGCCCAGAGAATTTTCCAGAGCATTCTGCCTGCAGGCCAGCCCTGCAGAGAGAAAGGGGTGACTACCTCCCCCACTAGTCTAAGGGGACCAAGAGCAGGGCCCAGTGTCATGGCAGATAATATTCAAAAAGGAAGTAAGGCAGACTCTGGAGGCAGCCACTGTGTGATCTCCATCTCACAGATTAGAACACAGGCTTAGAGAAGGCACTTGTTACGGTCAAATAATACCCCTAAAATTCACGTGTCATAATACTAACCCCCTATAATGAAAAGGACAATCTTTTTTAGGTGTTAGTTCTAGAAGGCTTTGTAGGTCTTCATAGCACTGTTCAACTTCAGCTTCTTCAGCATTACTGGTTGGGGCATAGACTTGGATTATTGTGATACTGAATGGTTGGCCTTGGAATTGAACATAGATCATTCTGTTGTTTTCGAGATTGCCTCCAAGTACTGCATTTCGGACTCTTTTGTTGACTATGATGGATACTCCATTTATTCTAAGGGATTCCTGCCCGCAGTAGTAGATATAATGATCACCTGAGTTACATTCACCCACTCCAGTCCATCTTAGGGAGAAATATCAACAACCTCAGATAGGCAGATGACACCACCCTTATGGCATCCGGTCCCATCACTTCATGGCAAATAGATGGGGAAACACTGGAAACAGTGGCTGACTTTATTTTGGGGAGCTCCAAAATCACTGCAGGTGGTGATTGCAGCCATGAAATTAAATGACGCTTACTCCTTAGAAGGAAAGTTATGACCAACCTAGATGGCATATTCAAAAGCAGAGACATTACTTTGTCAACAAAGGTCCATCTACTCAAGGCTATGGTTTTTCCAGTGGTCATGTATGGATGTGAGAGTTGGACTATAAAGAAAGCTGAGCACCAAAGAATTGATGGTTTTGAACTGTGGTGTTGGAGAAGACTCTTGAGAGTCCCTTGGACTGCAAGGAGATCCAACCAATTCATCCTAAAGGAAATCAGTCCTGAATATTCACTGAAAGGACAGAAGGACTGAAGCTGAAACTCCAATACTTTGGCCACCTGATGCGAAGAGCTGATTCATTTGAAAAGACCCTGATGCTGGGAAAGTCTGAGGGCAGGAGAAGGGGACGACAGAGGATGAGATGGTTGGATGGCATCACTGACTCAATGAACATGAGTTTGGGTGAACTCCAGGAGTTGGTGATGGATAGGGAGGCCTGACGTGCTGCGGTTCATGGGGTCACAAAGAGTCGGACACAACTGAGTGACTGAATGGAACTAAAATGAACTGAATCCTAATCCCAGTACCTTAAAATGTAACTGCATTTGGACACAAGGTCTGTAGAGAAGTAATTAAGTTAAAATGAGGCCACTATCAACAGAAAATTGGATTAAAGATTTACTGAGCATGGCCCTGCCCATCAGAGCCAGACCCAGTTTTCCCCACAGTCAGTCTCTCCCACCAGGAAGCTTCCATAAGCCTCTTATCCATATTCATCAGAGGGCAGACAGAATAAAACCACAATCAAAGAAAACTAACCAAACTGATCACATGGACCATAGTCTTGTCTAACTCAATGAAACTATGAACCATGCCATGTAGAGCCACCCAAGATGTATGCATCATGGTGGAGAGTTCTGAAAAAACATGGTCCACTGGAGAAGGGAATGGCAAACTACTTCAGTATTCTTGCCTTTAGAACCCCATAAACAGTATAAAAAGACAAAGAGAAAGGACACTGAAAGATGAACTCCCCAGGTCAGTAGGTGCCCAATATACTACTGGAGAAGAGTGGAGACAAAACTTCAGAAAAAATGAGGACATGGAGCAAAAGCAAAAACAGTTCTCAGTTGTGGATGTGACTGGTGATGGATGTAAAGTTCGATGCTGTAAAAAACAACTTTGCAGAGGAACCTGGAATGCTAGGTCCACGAATCAAGGTAAACTGGAAGTGGTCAAACAGGAGATGCCAAGAGTGAACATGGACATTTTAGGAATCAATGAACTGAAATGGACTGGAATGGGTGAATTTAACTCAGATGACAATTATATCTAGTACTGTGGGCAAGAATCCCTTAGAAGAAATTGAGTAGCCATCATAGTCAACAAAAGAGTGTGAAATGCAGTAGTTGAATGCAGTCTCAAAAATGACAAAATGATCTGTTCGTTTCCAAGGCAAATCATTCAATATCATGATAATCCAACTCTATGCCCCAACCACTAAAGTCAAAGAAGTTGAAGTTGAATGGTTCTATAATGACATACAACACCTTCTAGAACTAATGCTAAAAAAAGATGTCCTTTTCATCATAGGGGGACCGGAATGCAAGAGTAGGAATTCAAGAGATACCCGCAGTAACAGGCAAGTTTGACCTTGGAGTACAAAATGAAGCAGGGCAAAGGCTAACAGAATTTTGCCAAGAGAACGCACTGGTCATAGCAAACACTCTCTTCCAGCAACACAAGAGATGACTCTACACAAGTACATCACAGATGGTCAATACTGAAATCAGATTGATTATATTCTTAGCAGCTGAAGATGGAGAAGCTCTTTACAGTCAGCAGGGGGGTGGGGGTGGGGGTGTGGGACTGGGAGCTGATAATGGCTCAGATCTTGAACTCATTATTGCCAAATTCACACTTAAACTGAAGAAAGTAGGGAAAACCACTAGACCATTCAGGTATGATCTAAATCAAATAAATCCCTTACAATTATACAGTGGAAGTGACAAATAGATTCAAGGGATTAGATCTGATAGACAGAATGCCTGAAGAACTATGGCCAGAGGTTCATGACATTGTACAGGGACAGTGACCAAGACCATCCACAAGAAAAAGAAATACAAAAAGTCATAATGGCTGTCTGAGGAGGCCTTATAAATAGCAGAGAAAAGACAGAGAAGCTAAAGACAAAGGAGAAAAGGAAAGATATACCCATCTGAATGCAGAGTTCCAATGACTAGCAAGGAGAGGTAAGAAAGCCTTCCTCATTGATCAATGCAAAGAAATAGAGGAAAGCAACAGAATGGGAAAGACTAGAGATCTCATCAAGAAAATTAGAGACAACAAGGGAATATTTCATGCAAAGATGGGCATAATTAAGGACAGAAATGGTATGGACATAACAGAAGCAGAAGATATGAAGAAAAGGTGGCAAGAATACACAGAAGAACTGTACAAAAAAAAAAAAAAGATCTTAATGACTCAGATAACCACGATGGTGTGAACACTCACCTAGAGCCAGACATTCTGGAGTGTGAAGTCAAGTGGGCCTGAGGAAGTATCACCATGAACAAAGCTAGTGGAGGTGATGGAATTCCAGCTGAGCTATTTCAAATCCTAAAATATGATGCTGTGAAAGTGCTGCACTCAATATGCCAGCAAATTTGGAAAACTCAGCAGTGGTCACAGGACTGGAAAATGTCAATTTTCATTTCAATCCCAAAGAAAAGTGATGCCAAAGAATTTTCAAACTACCGCACAATTGCACTCATCTCACAAGCTACCAAAGTAATCCTCAAAATTCTCCAAGCCAGGCTTCAACAGTATGTGAACCGAGAACTTTTAGATGTTCAGGCTGCATTTAGAAAAGGCAGAGGAACCAGAGATCAAATTACCAACATCTGCTGGATCATAGACAAAGCAAGAGAGTTCCAGAAAATCATCTATTTCTGTTTTATTGACTATGCCAATACCTTTGACTGTGTAGATCACAATAAACTGTGGAAAATTCTGAAAGAGATGGGAATACCAGACCACCTGTCCTGCCTCCTAAGAAATCTGTATGAAGGTCAAGAAGCAACAGATAGAACCAGACATGGAACAACATACTGGTTCCAAATTGGGAAAGGAGTGCATCAAGACTGGATACTGTCACCTCACTTATTTAACTTATATGCAGAGTACATCATGCAAAATGCCTGGCTGGATGAAGCACAAGCTGGAATCAATAATGTGGGGAGAAATATCAATAACCTCAGATATGCAGATGACACCACCCTTATGGCAGAAAGTGAAGAAGAACTAAAGAGCATCTTGATGAAGGTAAAAGAGGAGAGTGAAAAAGTTGGCTTAAAGCTCAACATTCAGAAAACTAAGATCATGGCATCTGGTCCCATCACTTCATGGCAGATAGATGGGGAAACAATGGAAACAGTGATAGACTTTATTTTCTTGGGCTCCAAAATCACTGCAGATGGTGACGGCAGCCATGAAATTAAAAGATGCTTGCTCCTTGGAAGAAAATTTATGACCAACCTAGACAGCAGAGACATTACTTTGCCAACAAAGGTCTGTCTAGTCAAAGCTATGGTTTTTCCATACAGTAGTCAAGTATGGATGTGAGAGTTGAACCATAGAGAAAACTGAGTACCAAAGAACTGATGCTTTTGAACTGTGGTGTTGGAGAAGACTCTTGAGAGTCCCTTGGACTGCAAGAAGATCAAACCAGTCCATCCTAAAGGAAATCAGTCCTGAATATTCATTGGAAGGACTGATGCTGAAGCAGAAGCCCCAATACTTTGGCCACCTGATGCAAAGAACTGACTCATTTGAAAAGACCCTGATGCTGGGAACAATTGAAGGCAGGAGGAATAGGGGACAACAGAGGATAAGATGGTTGGATGGTGTCACTGACTTGATGTACATGAATTTGAGCAAACTCTGGGAGTTGGTGATGGACAGGGAAGCCTGGCATGCTGCAGTCCATGGGATCACAAAGAGTCAGACAAGACTGAGCAACTGAACTGAACTGTCTGAGGGTGAACCATGATCCAATATGACTGGTGTCAGGGGGTGGTCCTAAGATGGCAGAGGAATAGGACAGGGAGACCACTTTCTCCCCCACAAATTCATCAAAAGAACATTTAAGCCCTGAGTAAATTCCACAAAACAACTTCTGAATGCCAGCAGAGGACATCAGGCACCCAGAAAAGCAGCCCATTGTCTTCGAAAGGAGGTAGGAAAAAATATAAAAGACAAAAAAAGAGACAAAAGAGGTAGGGAGGGAGCTCTGTCCTGGGAAGGGAGTCTTAAAAAGAGAGAAGTTTCCAAACACCAGGAAACACTCACTGCCGAGTCTGTGGTGAGCCTTGAAAGCAGAGAGGGCAACATAACAGGGAGGAAAAATAAATAAATAAATAAATAAACCCCGCAGATTACAAGCCCAGTGGTAACTCCCCCAGTGGAGAAGCAGCGCAGACGCCTGCACCCACGACTAGCAAGCGGGGGCTGGGCAGGGAGGCGTGCGCTACAGTGCTTAGAGTAGGGATCTGGCCTGAATGCCCTGAGCGCAATCTGAGTGAACTAATTTGGGCTAGCAAACCAGACTGTGGGGTAACTACCATGTGAAAAGCCAGCCCTAACCTAAAACACAGCCAGGCCTGCGTACAGAACAAAGGACTGAACAGAGATAGCCAGCTGCAGACCATCCCCCTCCGGTGACAGGCAGCCACAGCTGGAAGGGGGCAATCATAGCTCCAGAGAGACATTATCTACAAAACTGTAAGCAGGCTTCTTTGCTAACTAAGACTTCTTGGGGTTCTGGACGGTCAACATCCACCTGAGAAGGTGCACCAGTTGTACACCCAGAAAAACAAGCAGCAGGGACGGGGGAGGTGATAAGTCGCAGCGACCGCGCTCACCAAACACCTTATCACCTGAGCTGCTTGGACCTGGGAAGGGCACAAAATGCAGGCCCAACCAAGTCTGTACCTCTGAGGACTACCCCGAGTGCCTGAACCTGAGCAGCTTAGACCTGGGCGGTGCATGCAGCCCAGGGCCAGCCTTGGACGGTTCCCGGTGGAGCAACCTAGAGCCTGAGCAGTGTGGGTAGGGAGGGTACACGTGCCACGAGTGGGGGCAGACCCAGTGTGGCTGAGGCACTGCGAGCACACGCCAGAGTTATTTGTTTGCAGCGCCCCTCCCTCCCCACAGCACGTCTGAACAAGTGAGCCTGAAAAAAGTGTCCACCACCGCCCCCTTTGTGTCAGGGCAGAAATCAGACACTGAAGAGACTAGCAAACAGAAGAAGCTAAAACATAGGGAACCGCCTTGGAAGTGACAGGTGCAATAAATTAAAACCCTGTAGTTAGTACCAACTACATAGGAAGGGGCCTATAGATCTTGAGAAATATAAACCGGACCAAGGAACTATCTGAAAATGAACTGACCCCATAATACCCACAACAACACCAGAGAAAGTCCTAGATATATTTTTACTATTTTTATGATCATTCTTTTTTTTAATTTTTAAAATTTTAAAAAATTTTAAGTCCTCTATTACTCCTTTAATTTTCACTTTTATAACCTACTATTACTTTGCAAAAAAAAAAGACCCTATTTTTTAAAAGCAAACTTCATATATATATATATTTTGTGTGTGTGACTTTTTTCTCTTTTTTTTCTTCTTTTCTTTAATATTGTATTTTTGAAATTCCAAACTCTAGATTTTTAATCTTTGCTCTTTGATATTTTTTATCAATTTTGTACCTTTAAGAACCCAATCTTCAGTACCCATATTTACTTGGGAGTGAGATTACTGGCTTGACTGCTCTCTCCCCCTTTGGACTCTCCTTTTTCTCCACCAGGTCGCCTATGTCTCCTCCATATCCCTTTTCTTCTCTATGCAACCCTGTGAATTTCTGTGTGTTCCAGATGGTGGAAAACACTTATGGAACTGATTACTGGCTGGATCTGTCTCGTTCCTTTTGATTCCCCCTTTTTATCCTCCTGGCCACCTCTGTTTCCTTCCTCCCTCTTCTCTTCTCTGTATAACTCCTTGAACATTTCTGAGCGGTCCAGTTGTGAAGTGCACATAAGGAAGTGATTACTGGCTAGCTTGCTCTCTCCTCTACTGATTCCACCTCATCTCATTCGAGTCACCTCTAACTCCCTCTTCCCTCTTCTCTTCTCCATGTAACTCTGTGAACCTCTCTGGGTGTCTCTCACTGTGGAGAAACTTTTCATCTTTAACCTAGATGTTTTATCAATGGTGCTGTATAGAAAGAGAAGTCTTGAAACTACTATAAAAATAAGACTGAAAAGCAGAAGCAGGAGGAACTCCAGGGAACATTAATTGACAGGAGCTCATCAAACACCTCCATACCTACACTGAAACCAAGCACCACCCAAGGGCCAACAAGTTCCAGAGCAAGGCATACCATGCAAATTCTCCAGCAACACAAGAACACAGCCCTGAGCTCCAATATACAGGCTGCTCAAAGTTACTCCAAAACCATTGACATCTCATAACTCATTACTGGACACTTCATTGCACTCCAGAGAGAAGAAATCCAGCTCCATGCACCAGAACATCAACACAAGCTTCCCTAACCAAGAAACCTTGACAAGCCACCTGTACAACCCCACCCACAGCAAGGAAACTCCACAATAAAGAGAACTCCACAAACTGCAAGAATACAGAAAGGACACCCCAAACTCAGCAATATAAACAAGATGAAGAGACAGAGGAATACCCAGCAGGTAAAGGAACAGGACAAATGCCCACCAAACCAAACAAAATAGGAAGAGATAGGGAATCTACCTGAGAAAGAATTCTGAATAATAATAGTGAAAATGATCCAAAATCGTGAACCAAAATGGAATCACAGATAAATAGCCTGGAGACAAGCATTGAGAAGATGCAAGAAAGGTTTAACAAGAGCCTAGAAGAAATAAAAAGGAGTCAATATATAATGAATAATGAAATAAACGAGATCAAAAACACTCTGGAGGCAAAAAATAGTAGAATAACAGAGGCAGAAGATAGGATTAGTGAATTAGAAGATAGAATGGTAGAAATAAATGAACCAGAGAGGGAAAAAGAAAAAAAGATTAAAAGAAATGAGGACAATCTCAGAGACCTCCAGGACAGTGTTAAATGCCCCAACATTTGAAACATAGGAGTCCCAGAAGAAGAAGACAAAAAGAAAGACCATGAGAAAATACTTGAGGAGATAATAGTTGAAAACTTCCCTAAAATGGGGAAGGAAATAATCACCCGACTCCAAGAACCCCAGAGAGTCCCAAACAGGATAAACCCGAGGCAAAACACCCCAAGACACATATCAATCAAAGTAACAAAGATCAAACACAAAGAAAAAATATTAAAAGCAGCAAGGGAAAAACAACAAATAACACACAAGGGGATTCCCATAAGGATAACAGCTGATCTTTCAACAGAAACTCTTCAAGCCAGGAAGGAATGGCAAGACATACTCAAAGTGATGAAAGAAAATAACCTACAGCCACGATTACTGTACCCAGCAAGGATCTCATTCAAATATGAAGGAGAAATCAAAAGCTTTACAGACAAGCAAAAGCTGAGAGAATTCAGCACCACCAAACCAGCTCTCCAAGAAATGCTAAAGGATATTCTCTAGACAGGAAACATAAAAAGGGTGTATAAACTCAAACCCAAAACAATAAAGTAAATGTCAACAGGATCATACTTACTAATAATTACCTTAAACCTAAATGGGTTGAATGCCCCAACCAAAAGACAAAGACTGGCTGAATGGATACAAAAATAAGACCCCTATATATGTTGTCTACAAGAGACGACCTCAAAACAAGGGAACACAAACAGACTGAAAGTGAAGGGCTGGAAAAAGATATTCCACGCAAATAGAGACCAAAAGAAAGCAGGAGTAGCAATACTCATATCAGATAAAATAGACTTTAAAACAAAGGCTGTGAAAAGAGACAAAGAAGGACACTACACAATGATCAAAGGATCAATCCAAGAAGAAGATATAACAATTATAAATATATATGCACCCAACATAGGAGCACTGTAATATGTAAGACAAATGCTAACAAGTATGAAAGGGGAAATTAACAATAACACAATAATAGTGGGAGACTTTAATACCCCACTCACACCTATGGGTAGATCAACTAAACAGAAAATTGACAAGGAAGCACAAACTTTAAATGATACAATAGACCAGTTAGACCTAATTGATATCTATAGGACATTTCACCTCAAAACAATGAATTTCACCTTTTTCTCAAGGGCATACAGAACCTTCTCCAGGATAGATCACATCCTGGGCCATAAATATAGCCTTGGTAAATTCAAAAAAAATTGAAATCATTCCAAGCATCTTTTCTGACCACAGTGCAATAAGATTAGATCTCAGTTACAGGAGAAAAACTATTAAAAATTCCAACATATGGAGGCTGAACAACACGCTGCTGAATAACCAACAAATTACAAAAGAAATTAAAAAAGAAATCACAATAGAAATGAATGAAAATGAAAACACAACTACCCGAAACTTGTGGGACACTGTAAAGGCAGTGCTAAGGGGAAAGTTCATAGAAATACAGGCATACCTCAAGAAACAAGAAAAAGGTCAAATAAATAAACTAACTCTACACCTAAAGCAACTAGAAAAGGAAGAAATGAAGAACCCCAGGGTTAGTAGAAGGAAAGAAATCTTAAAAATTAGGGTAGAAATAAATGCAAAAGAAACAAAAGAAACCATAGCAAAAATCAGCAAAGCCAAAAGCTGGTTCTTTGAAAGGATAAATAAAATTGACAAACCATTAGCCAGACTCATCAAGAAACAAAGGGAGAAAAATCAAATCAATAAAATTAGAAATGAAAATGGAGAGATCACAACAGACAACACAGAAATACAAAGGATCATAAGAGACTACTATCAGCAATTATATGCCAATAAAATGGACTACACGGAAGAAATGGACAAATTCTTTAAAAAGTACAACTTTCCAAAACTGAACCAGGAAGAAATAGAAAATCTTAACAGACTCATCACAAGCATGGACACTGAAACTGTAATCAGAAATTTTCCAGCAAACAAAAGCCCAGGTCCAGACGGCTTCACAGCTGAATTCTACCAAAAATTTAAAGAAGAGCTAATATCTATCCTACTCAAACTCTTCCAGAAAATTGCAGAGGAAGGTAAACTTCCAAACTCATTCTGTGAGGCCACCATCACCCTAATACCAAAACCTGACAAAGATGCCACAAAAAAAGAAATTACAAGCCAATATCACTGATGAACATAGATACAAAACTCCTTAACAAAATTCTAGCAATCAGAATCCAGCAACACATTAAAAAGATCATACACCATGACCAAGTGGGCTTTTCTCAGGAATGCAAGGATTCTTCAATATCCGCAAATCAATCAATGTAATTCACCACATTAACAAATTGAAAGATAAAAGCCATATGATTATCTCAATAGATGCAGAGAAAGCCTTTGACAAAATTCAACATCCATTTATGATAAAAACTCTCCAGAAAGCAGGAATAGAAGGAACATACTTCAACATAATAAAAGCTATATATGACAAACCCACAGCAAACATCCTCAATGGTGAAAAATTGAAAGCATTTTCCCTAAAGTCAGGAACAAGACAAGGGTGCCCACTCTCACGACTACTATTCAACATAGTTCTGGAAGTTTTGGCCACAGCAATCAGAGCAGAAAAAGAAATAAAAGGAATCAAAATTGGAAAAGAAGAAGTAAAACCCTCATTGTTTGCAGATGACATGATCCTCTACATAGAAAACCCTAAAGACTCCACCAGAAAATTACTAGAGCTAATCAATGAATATAGTAAAGTTGCATGATATAAAATCAACACACAAATCCCTTGCATTCCTATACACTAATAATGAGAAAATAGAAAGAAAAATTAAGGAAACAATTCCATTCACCATTGCAATGAAAAGAATAAAATACTTAGGAATATATCTACCTAAAGAAATTAAAGACCTATACACAGAAAACTATAAAACACTGGTGAAAGACATCAAAGAGGATACTAATAGATGGAGAAATACACTATGTTCATGGATCGGAAGAATTAATATAGGGAAAATGAGTATACTACCCAAAGCAAACTATAGATTCAATGCAATCCCTATCAAGCTACCAACGGTATTTTTCACAGAGTTAGAACAAATAATTTCACAATTTGTATGGAAATACAAAAAACCTTGAATAGCCAAAGCAATCTTGAGAAAGAAGAGAGGAACTGGAGGAATCAACCTGCCTGACTTCAGGCTCTACTACAAAGCCACAGTTATCAAGGCAGTATGGTACTGGCACAAAGACTGAAATACAGATCAATGGAACAAAATAGAAAGCCCAGAGACAAATCCACCCACCTATGGACACCTTATCTTTGACAAAGGAGGCAAGAATATACAATGGAGTAAAGACAATCTCTTTAACAAGTGGTGCTGGGAAAATTGGTCAACCACTTGTAAAAGAATGAAACTAGAACACTTTCTAACACCATACACAAAAATAAACTCAAAACGGGTTAAAGATCTAAATGTAAGACCAGAAACTATAAAACTCCTAGAGGAGAACATAGGCAAAACATTCCGACATACATCACAGCAGGATCCTCTATGAACCCAGAATATTGAAAATAAAAGCACAAATAAACAAATGGGATCTAATTAAAATTAAAAGCTTCTGCACAACGAAGGAAACTATAAGCAAGGTGAAAAGGCAGCCTTCAGAATGGGAGAAAATAATAGCAGATGAAGCAACTGACAAACAACTAATCTCAAAAATATACAAGCAACTCCTGTAGCTCAAATCCAGAAAAATAAACAACCTAATCACAAAATGGGCCAAAGAACTAAATAGACATTTCTCCAAAGAAGACATACAGATGGCTAACAAACACACGAAAAGATGCTCAACATCACTCATTATCAGAGAAATGCAAATCAAAACCACAATGAGGTATCATTTCATGCCAGTCAGAATGGCTGTGATCCAAAAGTCTACAAGCAATAAATGCTGGAGAGGGTGTGGAGAAAAGGGAACCCTCTTACACTGTTGGTGGGAATGCAAACTAGTACAGCCACTATGGAGAAGTGTGGAGATTCCTTAAAAAACTGGAAATAGAACTGCCATATGACCCAGCAATCCCACTGCTAGGCATACACACCAAGGAAACCAGAATTGAAAAAGAGACACATGTACCCCAATGTTCATCACAGCACTGTTCATAATAGCCAGGACATGGAAGCAACCTAGATCTCCATTAGCAGATGAATGGATAAGAAAGTTGTGGTACATATATACAATGGAGTATTATGCAACCATTAAAAAGAATACATTTGAATCAGTTCTAATGAGGTGGATGAAACTGGAGCCTATTATACAGAGTGAAGTAAGCCAGAAAGAAAAACACCAATACAGTATACTAATACATATATATGGAATTTAGAAAGATGGTAACGATAACCCTGTATGCGAGACAGCAAAAGAGACACAGATGTATAGGAAATTCTTTTGGACTCTGTGGGAGAGGGAGAGGGTGGGATGATTTGGGAGAATGGCATTGAAACATGTATATTATCATATATGAAATGAATTGCCAGTCCAGGTTCAATGCATGATACTGGATGCTTGGGGCTGGTGCACTGAGACGACCCAAAGGGATGGTATGGGGAGGGAGGAGGGAGGGGTGTTCAGAATGGGGAACACGTGTATACCTGTGGCAGATTCATGTTGATGTATGGCAAAACCAATACAATATTATAAAATAATTAACCTCCAATTAAAATAAATTTATATTAAAAAAACAACTGTATGAGTGGTGTCCTTCCAAGAAGAGATCAGGACACAGACTCACAGAGAGGGAGGATCATGTGGTGAAACAGGGAGAAGACAGTTGTCTACATGCCAAGGAGAGATGCTTCAGGGGAACCATGCAGGTGTCCATGCAGACACCTTGATCTTGGACTTCCAGCCTCTGGTACTGGGAAAGCATACATCACTTCTGCTTTCAAGTCCCCCAGCCTGATGGACTTTGTTCTGGCCCTGAGCCCAGTGACACAGCAGTGGGAACTGATGGAGCTGAGATTTAAACTTAGCAAATCTGCATGTGGGGCCTGCCATCTGCACCATGCACTGTCTACCTGTCCCAAACCCACCAGGTTTCGTATATATGTGGTGTGGCCTGGCCCTGTGGCTTTAAGAAATCCAAAGAGAACTGTCTCCCCAGACTCCTTTCTTCTGAGAATGAGCATGGGGGTTGGGAACTGAGTAGAGACCAAGAAAAAACCCTGGGAATATTGTGGGGAGGAACTCCCATCTGCAACCTGTGACACCCTTGCTTCTCTTGGCCCCTATACACTTTCATTCTTCCCAAAAGGAGGAATAATTCAATCTGAGGAGTAAACACAGGGTGAGTAGCTGTGTATTCTTCTCAGCCTGACCTGTCAGGCTTTCCTGAGGACCAGGCCTTCTCTGTCTCCTCCTGATCCTGCAGGGCAGCTGCTTCTTGTGGAGAGGCCCTGCCTGGCCTCACTGGCCTGATTGACTGGCCAAGAAGGACCCTGAATCCCAGGGTTAGCAGGCATATTTCACTCTTGTCCTTAGCCATGTAAATTTCAAAATTAAACCCTCATATGAAAACATCAGCACAGGTCACACACCTCTGGGCCCAGCAGTCTGAGAAGCTCTACTTGGAAGATATGGCTTATCTTTTATCACAGTGACTCCCAGTCACTGGGAACATCCCTGAGCAGTCTGGTTAGGGGATCACAGCTCCAAGAGCAGCTCAGCATCACCTCCACAGGCCGGGAACTTTTCTGTCTTCGTCGGTGGAATTTTCTTACCTGGAAAATGAATGTGCAGGGCTTCACTAGAGGTTTCTATGGGCCCTTCCAGCTGATGCTCTGAGCCTAGTGTCCAGCAGCAGAGGCACTTCTTGAGACATGAAGATCCTAAGACAGACGATTTAACTGGAGAGAAGAGAGAACACATGTGTGACATATATGGACAGGGCAGTGTTGGCCCAGATCAGGGAGTCCTAGACTCTCTGAGGAAGAAGTTCAAGGGCACAGCAGTCAGGACTAGTGCAGGTGAGAAGATGCCAGAGCTACAGGGGTTCTGGGAATGCATTCTGCCTGGCCACCCCATCAACTCAAGTCATCCACCACCTCTTAGTTTCAGCTTTTGATGAGAAAATAATACTCTGGAAAAAGGGGATGTTTAAATCACATAACACCCTCACTGTGCCTTGGTATTTCATAGCATGTTTCCACTGGTGTTGGCACATGCTCTGAGTTGGGCAGGATGGGGAGACACACTTTCCAAAGGGGGATGTGTGGGGAGAGAGCAAATTAGCCCAGATGGCATTTTCAGGCTCTCTTCCCCACGTTTTGTAAATAATGACTAGGTAGCAGATCATTTACAGCACGGCACACGTGCATCACGAGGTACTCTCTTGGACATGGGCTACTTTTGTGACATGCGTTCCACCCAGAAAACAGAGGCACTTACTGCAGCATCACAGCTGTGTCCCTTGGGTCAGCCACGAGAGGAAAACACTTAGTGTGTCTACTGCTACGGCTGCTGTGTGAGCCAGGAGAGAGGTTATGTTGTGTTAGGTTATGCTATGGCTGCTGTGTCAGCCAGAAGAGAATAAATGTGTCTGCAGTTCCTACAGCTCCTTGAGTCTTCTTCCAGCCTCTTAGCTGGTGCCTGGCCTATCCTGGGTTCAGTGAACAGTGTGAACAGCAAGACAATTGGCATCAGGAGCAGGAGCAGCAAAACAGGATGGCTGTGGTTTAGAGTGATGTGCAGTTCCGGACTCCTGGGCATGTCCGTCACACCACATCGCAACTGGTTCTGCATCTGACCAGCACTGTGTCCTCAGCAGCCCCGAGATGCCGAGTGGTGGAACTCACCATAGTATCCCTGAGAAGGTGGGTGGAGTGAGGTTTCTGGGCCAGAGCACCCCCTCCATCTTTACCTCAGAGGCATTCTATAAGACCAACCAGAATTCTTGGAGAACTTAAAACATGTCTCCCTCACACCTGCCATGCCAGCTCCTCCTTCCTGAAGGAGAAGGAATGTTCCTCTGCAAAACCCTAGCAACCCTTGGCAGGAGCAGCCCAGAGGAGGCAGCTCATGGCCATCCATCATCATTATCATTCTTACAACACTTACTCCATCATCTCGAGGAAAAGGTCTGTATGTTTTGTACCATCTGACTGACGGATCCATTTAATACAACCGTCTAAACAAGACTAAAAGGAAAACGCTCATTTTGTTTGAACAGAATCAGAAAAACCACAGACTTCTCAAGTTTGAAATGAGCTGGGCTGCTGATTTTAATATTAAAATTTGGACTGCCAAGAGTTGGGTAGGGCTGGCATCTGGTGTGATACTGAGGGGTCCCCAGTGGGTCTGCCCAGGGGTTGTAATGATGTGACAGACGTTTCAGACTTTATTCTCACACAACCAACTTCCCTTGACTTCTCACACCCAGCATTTGGGTTAATGGTGGTTAAGGGAAGAAGAGTGACCTAAATTAGACACACCCAGGCCAGCACACCTGGAGAAGACGATGGCACCCCACTCCAGTACTCTTGCCTGGAAAATCCCATGGATAGAGGAGCCTGGTAGGCTGCATGCAGTCCATGGGGTCGCAAAGAGTCGGACACGACTGAGTGACTTCACTTTCACTTTTCACTTTCATGCATTGGAGAAGGAAATGGCAACCCACTCCAGTGTTCTTGCCTGGAGAATCCCAGGGATGGGGGAGCCTGGTGGGCTGCCATCCATGGGGTCGCACAGAGTTGGACACGACTGAAGCGACTTAGCAGCAGCAGGCCAGCACAACAAAGGACAGGAAATCAGAACAGTTAGGAAGAAAGGGGGAGATTAGTAGTAATACAATGTGTTCTTCATGACCCAACACTAAATTTTCTCAGCAACTTTTATTCCAAGGAATCAGGTAGAAGTCTTCAATACAAGTGGAAGTTCCACTTTAGAGCAGTGAAAGGGAAAAACCAAGGCACGGAGAGGGTAGAGCTGTGTTCAAAGCCACAAAGAAAGATGCATTTGGGTGGGTCTTACGTTGGGTGGGACCCACTTGGTAATTTCAGTAACTCACTCATTGGAGGACTATTAGTCTGGGTTGTTGCAGAGATTTGTCACAGGTTCCTGGGTAACTCACAGAACCCTTAGGAGGGTCAGAGAATCATGCCACAAGGCCACACACACAGTGTCCACTTCAAACGTGAAAAGTCCCTTTTGAACCTTTAAGGGAATAAAAGTAGATAGAACTTTGAAGGGAGGCAATGCAAACTTCTAAAACATTGCCAGTATAAACTCTTCCAGGGAAATTAGCCCAGACACCCGAATCCCTGGTTGCTCTCCTTGTGGGAACTCTGAGTAACAAGCTCTCTCTCCAATGGCAATCTGCTCTGGATTTTCATGACTCTAGTTTTCCATTCATACACTGTGTTCTCAAACACCTGCAGCTTGAATTCTGGATGGAGAGATGAGTCAGGAGTAAATGAAGATAACTAAGAATAAAGGGAAATGAGGACTTTGCTGGTAGTCCAATGGTTAAGAATCCGAGTTCCAATACAGGGGATTTGTGTTTGATCCCTGGTAGAGGAACTAAGATCCCACATGCTGTGGGGCAACCAAACCAGCACATCCCAACTAGACAAAGCCTGTGCACTGCAACAAAAACCCAGCATAGCCAAAAAAAAAAAAAAAAGAATACAAGGAAATGGCCTAACATGCAAATAAACAGTTCAGAAAATCAGAGCTAAAGGGACTTGGTAGGTGTGTGACGTCACCGTATCTGGGTATCAGGGATGCAGTTTCCAGGTGCAAGCAAACCTAAGCAGGCTTAGGGAGCATGAGATGGGCAACAAGGGCCAGAGTTCCCAGCACTTACTCTTGTCTGGGTGCTGTTCCACAGTCTCTGCCTGAAGTGAAGATGGACCCCCAACACACCGTGTACAAGTTTTCTCCTCAGGAGGCAGCACTTGGTGTGGGGAAGAGCACAGCCACACGAGTCACTTGCCCATCACGAGTAGCTTCGTAGCTTCCTTGGTCCTTCCAAGTCTCATCCGGGAAATGGGAATAACAGCAGTACGCTTGTCAGGAGGCAGCCAGGCTGATTAAACATGCAACATCCCAGGCCATTTGGAATGATGTCTAGTTCTTAGCAAGAATTTGACAACTGTTTATTATTATTTCATTTGAAATAATAATGAATAATAATGAGAATAATAATAATAATAATGAATGAGATGATTGAGGCAAAAATAGGCTTGAGTCACTGACCCCAAATCACTCAGTGTTAGAACTGGACGGGAAGCCCATTCCACCATGGAGCTGGTCTATAAGCCACTAGAGAAGGATGCAGTCATTTGTGTTTACTCAGATCACTGGGGGCTTCCCAGGTGGCGCGAAAGGTGAAGAACCTGCCTGCCAAGGCAGGAGAAGTCAGAGACATGGGTTCAGTCCCTCAGTTGGGAAGATCCCCTGGAGGAGGGCATGGCAACTCACTCCAGTTTGCCAGGAGAATCCCATAAACAGAAAAGCCTGGTGGGCTACAGTCCATGGGGTCACAAAGAGACGGACCCGACTGAAGTGACTTAGCACGCATACATATCGCTATACAATTTTTCTCTTAGGCTCCCTCACACAATACTCCCCAGGATACATATTTGTTAAATAATGGAGCGATATCATCCCAAAGGAAAGGGAGTGGCCCAGACCTGAGGCACCAGGATGCTCACAGAGTATTTAGGAGAGTAAAGTACTGTGGCTAGGTGAGTGAGTCGAGGGAGTTAAGGCTGCAGGACACGAGGCTGCCTGTGAGCTGGAGATGCCTGTGGACCACCAACCTTGGTGAGGCATCTGCTAACCTGGTCGTGGGGTGGAGAGTCCATGGATAGGCAGAGACTGGAACCTGAATAGGCTCTCAGATATGGAGCCATGTAGTGTCATTGGACAGAGAAGGCAATGGCACCCCACTCCAGTACTCTTGCCTGGAAAATCCCATGGATGGAGGAGCCTGGTAGGCTGCAGTCCATGGGGTCGCTAAGAGCCATATACGACTGAGCGACTTCCCTTTCACTTTTCACTTTCATGCATTGGAGAAGGAAATGGCAACCCACTCCAGTGTTCTTGCCTGGAGAATCCCAGGGACGGGAGAGCCTGGTGGGCTGCCGTCTATGGGGTCGCACAGAGTCAGGCACAATTGAAGCGACGCAGCAGCAGCAGCAGCAGCAGTAGTGTCATTTGAAACAGTCATGGCAGGCAAGCAGCTTCCTGAAGACAGAAGTCAGAAGTGACAGCATTCAGTGAGCAATGAGAACCCGAAGAAGCCAAGGCAGGAAGAGTCTAAGTGTTAATTCATAAGAAACAGAACTTCTCTTCCCTTTCATTCTTTTTCCACATCATAATTTAAGCTTAACAATGGCTTCATTTCAAGATTAAAGCATATTGCTTTTTTAAGAAATTCACATCCTTACTAGGTTGCAGTTCTAAACTAAAGGCCCATAAAGAACACAGTTTCCTTTCATTCTTAAGCTTGCTGTAACAAACACAAACTGATTAAGTCATCAGAATTTGCAAAGGAAATTTTTGGCATACATGGCCAAAGTGCAATCATTTCGAGTTTACATGTTCATATTTTGGAACTAGAAGTAAACTTAGAGAGAACAGCTAATCCAACACTCCTTCCCATCAAAGCCAAGAACAGGGGAGGGTCGCATCAGTTGTTTGTTTGGCAGAAAAAAGAGAAGCAGATTTCCAACTAACTGCTCATCAACCATTTCAGCAACTTCTGTCTTTTTAGCAGAAAAAATAAAGATTGAAAGAAGATATAAGATTCAAGAAGCACTGAAGGGTGGTGATCAGCAGGGAGTCATGAGGAGATGAAATTGATGCTGGTGATGGTGGCAATTTCTTTATTCCCCCACATTTATTTAGTGGATGCCTCCAGAGTCCAGACAGGGTTCCGGAAGTGGGTACCAGTGATGAGCAAAGCATCCAAAGCCTTGGTTCTCATGAAGCTTGTTTTCTGGTGGAGGAGATGGATTTCATAGTCATATACACACATATGCGAACACTTACAAAATAAAAATTTCACAAAGTGCTAAGAAGTGCAGCTATGTTGAGAAGTGTCATGAATATTCCAGTGATGGTGATGAGAATGACAGGCTGACAATGTTGAGAGAAACCCTAAGGCGCCACCACTTCTCCATGATGCACTCTCCTTGCTGCTGTGGCTCCACCACTAACAGCGCCCTCTTGGCCCCTGAGCAGCATGGGGACCTGGACGGGGCTAAGAGTCTCACATGCAATGACTTTTCTCATGTTCTTACTTATGCTCCTGAGGCCTTGGCACTTCCCTTGGTGTGGAACAGCTTCACGATGCAGAATGAACTGAGGCTGAGTGTGCCAAGGCAAGACTCCTGCAGAGTGTGGTTCTTCCATGCAGTAAACTCTGTGATCCCATGACTTAGGGAGAAACCACTGTGACCATTTTAAAACATGACCCAGTGTGTTTCAATGGTTCTCCCACTGAGAGGAGAGGGTCACCTTTTGAACCTGGGCTCTGTAAGACTTCTTGACCAGTAAAGTGTCTCCAAGGTCATGCTGCCACAATTTCTAGGCCCAGCTCTTATGCGTTTTCTGTTCCTGGAGCTCAACCATCATGATGAAAGGGGTCAGTGCCATCTGACGGGGCCATCTGAGATTTTTCTGGCCAGTGCTCAGCCAGCAACGCTCAGCCAGCAACACCCAGCTGCAGTGTGGAGGGACTGCGCCCTGAGGATGCCTCCAGTCCTCAGTCACTCAGCCTCAGCCTCAGCCCCGAGGAGCAGATCCAGGGAGCTTCCCTAAAGGCTGTGGGGGTGAAATCAGCCCTGTATTTGAACATGTTGAAGCCTTAGGCAAGAATGATGTCTTCTCTGGGAGAAGGAAATCTTTACATATTCATTTATTCATTCCTTCATTTCTGTTTCTGTCATTTCTACCTTCCTGGGCGAATTCCTTGTGAGCAAGAGTGGCTTTTGTTCCTATGTGACTCTCCAGTCCCTGGTCCCCACCCCATGGTCTAACACCCACATGACACACAGAAATCTCTGTAGAGGGGCTTTGACCCCTCTGAACAGGAATTCACATGTTCCTTTGCTCCCCGTTGCAGCCTCCTCACCCTGCCCTGGGCACCCTCAGCCCATAGAGCCCACCCCCAACCTCAGGCTCTCTCATCTTCCAGGGTCCCCTTCTGCCCCTCCTTGAAGGGGACAGACCAGCACTTCCTTCCAGAAAGGGAGCCAAGGACATTATCAATGCAGATGGGCAGGGAAAGTCACTTGATTCATGGTGTGTGGTTTAGCAAAGCTGCTTTCTCCAGCCTACAGAAGGGGCTGGAAATCATCTTTCTTGGAGGCAGCAGGGGCAGCCATGGTGGCTGAGGCCAGGCAGGAGGAGCAGCTCGGGGGACACAGCCTGGATGCGGCAGGCTGCTCCTTAGAGAGAAAGGCCCTGGCCACCTTGATGGGGGAGGCCTCCTGTGTGTCCTCAGCCACTGCCCATGGGGTCCTTCAGTCTAAGCAAACAGAAGGGTGCTGGTGGGGGCCCAAGGCCCCAAGCATCCCTGGCCCGCAGAGTCACACAAACTTGGGCCCATGTGCTCTTCCAGAACCATCTAATCCAAACCTTCTTCAGCGAAGATCCAGATCAGCCTCTAGGAGCTCTTTAGAATAGCTGTCCTCTCCGCCTGTCTGCTGGAGGGCTCGGGCACTATCCCTTTCAGGACTCAGCTGCCCTGCTCCCTGCACACCCCCTCCCACCAGATCCAAGGCTTGGGGACTGCAGCTGAGTTTTCTGAGCCTTCTTCCTTTGGGAAGACCTCTCCATGCTCCAAAATGCCACCTGTGCCACCTGGAAAGCCCTCCTGGAATGAGTAACGGTTCCCTTCTCCAAGGGATCTTCCCAACCCAGGGACTGAACTTGGGTCTCTTGCATTGCAGGATTCTTTACCATATGAATCACCAGGAAAGCCCCCAAAATGCCACAGAGGCCCCTTCAATTTGAGCCTGAAAGAGATGCACATAAGGTAGGCTTGTGCCCCCAATCCCAGTTGGTGACCTTCTATACACAAAGTGTTCTTTAAAAGAGCACAAAATAGGGACTTCCCTGGTCATCCAGTGGTTAGGACTCAGTACTCTCAATGCTGGGGTCCCAGGTTTGATTCCTGGTGAGAGAACTAAGATCCCAAAAGCTACATGGGCAAATATATATACATACAAGAACTAACCAGGGACAGGCATCAAGGTACCTGCTAATGGTTTTGGGCAGAGGGGATGGGGGCCAATCACAAAATATGGCTCTTTCTGAAAAGTTCCAGTAAATCCCTGACTACTTCCCACAGCAGCCACTCCCAGAATCAGAGGGAAGCAATGAAGCCCTAACAGTTTATTTTAGGCACCGTGATTTCTGAAGTTGCGCACTCAGGCACGGGACTGGTCCTGCACATGAGCTGGGGCGTCACCCAGCTGGTGCACCCACTCAGGGACTGAGTCTCAGGCCATGCAGTTCCCCACAATGGCAAACCCAACACACGAAAGGATTTGAATTCTGCCAGGAATCAGCCAGGTCCCCAAGCATCGCAGCCATTCCTGAGCCCAGGACAGAAGGTACTCTTGGTGGCCACTGCTCTGCAAGCCTCCAGGTGGCTCCTATCAGCCTTGTGTCTCTTTTTAAAAAAATTATGGTAAAATACACATAACACTGGAGAAGGCAATGGCATCCCGCTCCAGTACTCTTGCCTGGAAAATCCAGTACTCTTGATGGAGGAGCCTGGTAGGCTACAGTCCATGGGGTCGCTAAGAGTCAGACACGACTGAGCGACTTCACTTTCACTTTTCACTTTCATGCACTGGAGAAGGCAATGGCAACCCACTCCAGTGTTCTTGCCTGGAGAATCCCAGGGACGGGGGAGCCTGGTAGGCTGCCGTCTATGGGGTCCCACAGAGTCGGACACAACTGAAGCGACTTAGCAGCAGCACATAACATAAAACTTACCATCTTAACCCTTTTTAAGTATGCGGTTCAGTGGTGTTAAGTACCTGTGCAACCATCACCATCCTCAGAAATCTTTTTCATCTTATAAAACTGGAATTCTGTCCCAATTTAACAAAAACTGCCCTTCCTCCCTCCCCTGGCAACCACCCTTCTTTCTGTCTCTGTGAATTTGACTCACCTAGGGACCCCAGATAAGTGAATTCATACAATGTGTGTTCTTTAGTGACTGGCTTCTTTCTCTTAGCATAAAATCCTCAGGGTTCATTGTTATAGTAGGTGCCAGAATCCCCCTTTCTTTTCAGGCTGAAGAATATTCCATCACATAGAGAGACCACATTTTGCTTGTCCATTAATCCACTGATGGACATTTGGGTTTCTACCATCTTTTGGCTCTTGTGAATAATGCTTCTATGAACATGGGTGTACAAATATCTCAGACACTGATTTCAATTCTTTTGAGCTTGTAGCCAGAAATACTGGATCATATGGTAATTCTATGTTTACTTTTCTGAGGACTCATTATACTGTTTTCAACAGCAGCTGCACCCTTTTACATTCCCACCAGCAAAGAACCAGTGTCCCAATATCTCCACATCATGCCATCATGTTCTTTTCTTTTTTTTAAAGTGGTCATCCTCATCCTCATTTGTGAGAGGGTTCCATAAGTCTCCTTTTAACTAAGAAACATTTAAATTATATCAAATACTGACATGAACTTCCCAGGGTTAAACTAAGAAAATTACATCTGTTCAACAGTTAGCAGTTTGCAGAGTTAAGATACACTACCTGATTTTATCTTTATAATACCATAAAAAAGATTTTGTGGTTATCGAATTTTACAGATGAGGAAACTAAGGATTATTGAAGGAAACTAAGGTGGGAAACCAAGGTGGGCTGAGATTCAAACGCTTTTCCCTTCATGCTTCTAACAAAAGAGTGTTGTCGCCATTTTGACAGATTTTGAGGTCACTCTCAGTTGCCAGTGGGCTTCATATTAATAATTGTGGTAACAAAATTAATAGCACCTAAAATTGAAGAAATACCTTCTAAGTGGAGAGAAAAAACAGTAAGATCTACTGAAGGTAAAATTAAAATACATACTTCAGGGTGTCCAAAAAATCAAAATAAATGTTGATACAGGCTTGGATCTCCCCCTCTTGCAGGATCAAAAATGTTGTGTTTAGATTTTGGTCTGTTGATAGTATAGTAATACCAGCTGCTAATACAGGTAATGATACCGACAGAAGAATGGCAGTAATTAAGACTGATCATACTGTTTGGGTCTCGCCACAGCTGAAGGTCAACTTCAGAGACCTTCAGTCTTCAAGCCCTGCTTCTGTCCCACCTGTGAGTTCACTCCATTCTCATATCCTTGCCTGTGGCCCTTCCCTGGATCTGGAAGACAGCTGCACAGTAGCTGAGCATTCAGGCCTCAAGGAGGCAGAGGGCTGGAGTCCAGCTCTGACTCACCCACCATGTGGCCTCAGACATGAGCTCGAGTGCTCTGCTCGTCTGTCCGCTCAGCAGTGAAGCTGGGGCAGCGAAGGGTCCCGTGAGGGACCTGTGAGTGAAGTGAGGCTGCTATCTTGCACCTGAAGGTGGTGGGCACTCTCCACCCACCCCTCCTCCAGGCTCTCCTCCTGCACAGTGCCCCTCCCTGGGACCACCCAGCACCACTCTCCAGCAGAAATCACACGCTTGGATGGATTTGGGCCCCTGCTCTGACAAGCATGGGCCTGAGCCCCCTCTCACACAGCCTCCACCCATCTGACAAGAGCCCACCGTCCTCTGTACACCCACCCTTCCCTCCACATGGAAATCACTCAGGCCTCTCAGCCATTCACAGCAAGGCCTCTGCTGCTACACACCTCTGGCTCTGCCCCAAGACATGGTGCCCAGCAGCAGAAGATGGGGCCACTTACTCAGCAGCTGTGTGACCTCAAGCAGAACATTTACCGTCACAGGACATGGTGAAGATCATGTGATCAAACATAGTAAAAGGACTCTGTACCCCGTAAAACTATCTACAGATCTCAACTGTGACTACAGACATTCCAGGCTTTAATCTCCTTCCATGTAACACTGCTTTCCCTGGATCATAAATTCCTAAAAAGGGCCATGTACTTCGTACAGTAATTCATAGAACTCCTTCTAAGTGCTCGATAGATGTTTTCTATAATGGATAGACTTGGGCCCCTGCTTTGGCAAGTATGGGCCTGGAGGCGCCCTATATGTTAATATGCAACATGGTCAGCTTCTCTGTTTCAGGCATGTGGAATACAGATACCCAAGCCACTTACATTTAATCATATAAATGCAAATTGTGGTATCTATCTGGGCTGCCTGTCAAATCCCCACCCTCTAAGCAGGTGCATACAGAGACATCTGGGCCACACATGACGGCATAGACGCTTCCACCAGATGTCCTGCCCGGGACTCCCCTCCCCCTCCAGCCAGTGGGTCAGAGCCTAATGCCCATGTGCTGGATGGCTGCCCACCGGCTCTATCATTCTTATCAGGAGTTAGTGGTACCTCTCTCCCCATCAGGAGAGAGGTAAACAATCAGGGAGAGGAAAGGGAAAGCCTTAAATATTTGCTTTCCTTTACAAGACCACCTACAAAATGTTGCTGAGAACCTGCAGGGGAAACAATCTGTCCGGATCCCAGGGCCGGCGAATATAAACACACGGAACACTAGGCGGGCGAGAGGCAGCTGGGCCAGATGCTCCCACAGGTTTCCCAGAGCAGGGAGGTGGCTGGGTACCGAGGGGGAGACGGGGTCCTCCCCTAGTTTTCATCCTCTCTTCCTGATCTCTTCTGTTTTCCTTTGTGACCTACCAAAATCAGTTTGGGCTAGAGTTTGAGCACGTGAGTAGGTGAAAAGGTGCCTGTTACGATGCAGCTGGGACCCCTTTCCTTTTCCTGTGAAAGACCCCAGCACCAATGTGGGCCCGCGTGGCTGCCGCAGTCGTCGGAGGTCAGGGTCACAGAGACCCGCGGCCACTCACCTGAAGCCACGGTGGGTGCCAAGCAGAGGCAGGAGAAAGGGTCTCAGCCTGCACTTGGGGTTCTGTTCACCATGGAGACCCCAAGGCAGAAGACGACTCATCGGAGAATATTTTGGAAAGTGAATCTGTTTTGTTTTCAGTGGCTTTTCCCTCTGGCTCCTTGGAGCGCCCTAGAAGAGCAGGGGGCCTAGGAGCTGGTGGGTTGGGGGTGGTGGGCTGGGGCTGGTTGGAAAGAGGCTGGTGGGTGGGGCTAATGGGGTGGGGCTGGATGGGATGAGGCTGTGGGTGGGGCTAGTGCGCTGGGGTTGGGTGGGATGAGGCTTGTGGGTGGGGCTAGTGGGGTGGGGCTGGATAAGATCAGGCTGATGGGTGGGGCTGATGGATGGGGTTAGTGGGATGGGGCTGTCGAGTGTCCCTGGATGAGATGAGGCAGGTGGATCGGGCTGGTGGGGTTGGATAGGATAAGGCCAGTGGGTGGGGTTGGCGGAGTGGTTGTGGGGCCTCTGTCTGTCTGACCTGGGGACAGAAGTCTCTGACACATTAAACCCAATGGGGCAGCGCTGAGCAAAGTCTTCAGTCCACTTCAGTTCAGTTCAGTCGCCCAGTTGTGTCCGACTCCTTGTGACCCCATGAATCGCAGCATGGCAGGCCTCCCTGTCCATGACCAACTCCCGGAGTTCACTCAGACTCTCGTCCATCGAGTCAGTAATGCCATCCAGCCATCTCATCCTCTGTCGTCCCCTTCTCCTCCTGCCCCCAATCCCTCCCAGCATCAGAGTCTTTTCCAATGAGTCACCTCTTCGCATGAGGTGGCCAAAGTACTGGAGTTTCAGCTTTAGCATCATTCCTTCCAAAGAAATCCCAGGGCTGATCTCCTTCAGAATGGACTGGTTGGATCTCCTTGCAGTCCAAGGGACTGTCCTACCGGACCTTTTTTGGTATTCATCACTCCGCTCTGCCTCTCCCGCTTCAGGCTCCGGGAGCCCTGAGCCGTTTCCCTGGCGTCTCCCCAGGTGTCCCATCACCTGACCCCTCAGGACCTGAGCGTTTGTCTGAGGAGGCAGAGGCACTGTGGCCACTGCTGTCCTCATGCCCTCTGACGCCGCGTGAGATGGGCAGGGAACAAGTGTCATTACTTCTCAACCTCAGCTTCTCAAGCTGTTAAAATATAAATGAAATTAAAAACATTATGATAAAATTGCCCTTTTAGAGTAAGTTTTAATAACTAAAGACAATGCCTTGAAGCTCTGATCACAGTGTCTGGTTAACTACTAAGTAGTTGGTGAATGTTACCAAAAAAAGAAAAATATCCAGCCAATCAGACAAACCAACAACAACAACAACAACAACAAAAAAGCAGTTGCAGATCTCAGAATTTTTAAGAGATCTTGGTCTGAAGTCTTTACCAGCTCACCACCTTCACAGAGCTTTCAGGAGTCTGATTGGGCTTTATCCCCAATTCTAAACCATGGGTTTGTTTTTTAAGTTGTCAATAATGATTTAAACATCCTGGAATGTGAAGTCAAGTGGGCCTTAGGAAGCATCACTATGAACAAAGCTAGTGGAGATGATGGAATTCCAGTTGAGCTCTTTCAAATCCTGAAAGATGATGCTGTGAAAGTGCTGCACTCAATATGCCAGCAATTTTGGAAAACTCAGCAGTGCCCACAGGACTGGAAAAGGTCAGTTTTCATACCAATCCCAAAGAAAGGCAATGCTAAAGAATGCTCAAACTACACCACAATTGCACTCATCTCACACTCTAGTAAAGTAGTGCTTAAAATTCTCCAAGCCAGGCTTCAGCAATACATGAACCGTGAACTTCCAGATGTTCAAGCTGGTTTTACAAAAGGCAGAGGAATCAGAGATCAAATTGCCAACATCTGCTGGATCATGGAAAAAGCAAGAGAGTTCCAGGAAAACATCTATTTCTGCTTTATTGACTATGCCAAAGCCTTTGACTGTGTGAATCACAATAAACTGTGGAAAATTCTGAAAGAGATGAGAATACCAGACCACCTGGCCTGCCTCTAGAGAAACCTGTGTGCAGGTCAGGAAGCAACAGTTAAAACTGAACATGGAACAACAGACTGGTTCCAAATAGGAAAAGGAGTACGTCAAGGCTGTATATTGTCACTCTGCTTATTTAACTTATACGCAGAGTACATCATAGGAGAAGGCAATGGCACCCCACTCTGGTACTCTTGCCTGGAAAATCCCAGGGACAAAGGAGCCTGGTAGGCTGCAGTCCATGGGGTCACAAAGAGTCAGACACAACTGAGCAACTTCACTTTCACTTTTCACTTTCATGCATTGGAGAAGGAAATGGCAACCCACTCCAGTGTTCTTGCCTGGAGAATCCCAGGGATGGGAGAGCCTGGTGGGCAGCCGTTTATGGGGTCGAACAGGGTCGGACATGACTGAAGCGACTCAACAACAGAGTACATCATGAGAAACGGTGGCCTGGATGAAGCACAAGCTAGAATCAAGATTGCCGGGAGAAATATCAATCACCTCAGATATGCAGATGACACCACCCTTATGGCAGAAAGTGAAGAGGAACTAAAAAGCCTCTTGATGAAAGTGAAAGTGGAGAGTGAAAAAGTTGGCTCAACATTCAGAAAACGAAGATCATGACATCCGGTCCCATTACTTCATGGCAGATAAATGGGGAAACAGTGGAAACAGTGGCTGACTTTATTTTTCTGGGCTCCAAAATCACTGCAGATGGCGACTGTAGCCATGTAATTAAAAGATGCTTACTCCTTGGAAGGAAAGTTATGACCAACCTAGTGAAAGTGAAGTTGCTCAGTTGTGTCTGACTCTTTGTGACCCCATGGACTGTAGCCTACCAGGCTCCTCTGTCCATGGGATTTTCCAGGCAATAGTACTGAAGTGGATTGCCATTTCCTTCTCCAGGGGATCTTCCTGACCCAGGGATCAAACCCAGGTCTCCCACATTGTAGACAGACGCTTTACCGTCTGAACCACCAGGAAGTCCAACCTAGATAGCATATTCAAAAGCAGAGACATTACTTTGCCAACAAAGGTCCATCTAGTAAAGGCTATGGTTTTTCCAGTAGCCATGTATGGATGTGAGAGTTGGACTGTGAAGAAAGCTGAGCGCCAAAGAATTGATGCTTTTGAACTGTGGTGTTGGAGAAGACTCTTGAGAATCCCTTGGGCTGCAAGGAGATCCAACCAGTCCATTCTGAAGGAGATCAGTCCTGGGATTTCTCTGGAAGGAATGATGCTAAAGCTGAAACTCCAAAACTTTGGCCACCTGATGTGAAGAGCTGACTCATTTGAAAAGACCCTGATGCTGGGAAAGATTGAGGGCAGGAGGAGAAGGGGACAACAGAGGATGAGATGGTTGGATGGCATCACCGACTCGATGGACATGAATTTGGGTGGACTCCGGGAGTTGGTGATGGACAGGGAGGCCTGGTGCCCTGTGGTTCACGAGGTCGCAAAGAGTCGGACACGACTGAACGACTGGACTGAACTGAACTGAATGATTTAAACTTCGAGGATATGATCAGAACATAGTGCACTGAGCATCTATACTTACTCACTTCCTCCCCCAGCAGGTGACTCACTGTGTGGTCCCACCCCCACACCAAAGCCTGGCCCTGTTACCGAGGGAGGCTGAGAGGCCAGCAGACACTGCTGAGCACTCAGCAGGCCTGGAATACAGTCCAAATGTGGGTTCTCCAGGGATGGCTTCACACTGCTGGACTGACATCTGAGCACCCTTGAGCTCAGCCACGGGAATCTGTGTGCCCACCTTGGGCAGGAAGAGTTCTCCTGATGACCCCCATCCCCCCAGCATTGCTGGGACCCATCAGTGGATCAGCTGCACCAGATACCAGATAAGCCCCTCATTTTGAGTCCAAGCCACCAGCTGCCCTCACCTGAGCCTCTGTGGTGGCCTGGGGCTGGCCTCCCCACTCATCCAGCTGCTCTGCATCTACTTTTTTCATGTAGCCAGAGACACCTCCGTTACTTCCAAAATAAAGTCCAGCCTCCTCAATGAGCTGGAAGGCCCTACAGTCCTGACAAAACTTGCTCTACAGCAGGGCTCCCTTTCAGGTATCATGTTGTTCCCACCTCAGGACTTTGGGGTATATGGTTCCTTCCTTCTGGAAGATTCTTCATCCTCTCTACCCGCCACTTTATCCCCTGGCAAAGTTAATATCCCTTAATCTTCCAGATTTCAGTTTCATGTAAGGACACTTTCCCTAATTTGCCAGACAACATCAGTCCTCAACATGTACTTCAAGTTCTCCTCGTGGACTGTGTCACAGTCTGTGAATCTGGGTTGGACTGCATGCTGGAGTGTTTGGCTTCTGCCCCAAAACAATGCAAGGAGCACAGCAAGGGCCACGTCCTGCAGCCCCAAACCAAGCACAGCATGCAGCAGGGCAGGTGCTGCAGCCACGGGTTATCAGAGCATGTTACTAGCTGTAGGTCTTGATGGAGAACATGCAGCGTCCCCAGACCTCACCTACTCAATTGCAGCAGGACTGAAGATGAAGGTTGCTTCTCCTCTGTCATGCTGTGAAGCTAAGAGAGTTAATAGCTGAAAGCATTTATGGCCGAGTACTATTCCATTGTGTGTGTGTATGTATGTGTGTATATATATATATATATATATATATATATATATATATGTGTGTGTGTGTGTACCACATCTTTATCTAGTCATCTGTCAATGGACACATAGATTGCTTCCATATCTTGGCTATTGTAAATAAATTTTGCCATTTGTAGCAATATGGATGTACTTGAAGGATATTATGCTAAGTGAAATGTCAAAGGAAGACAAGTACTATATGATATCACTTATATGTGGAATCTAAAAAGATAAAACAAACTAGTGAATATAACAAAGCAGAAACAGACACAGATATAGAGAACAAACTAGGGGTTACCAGCAGGGAGAGGGAAAGGGGAAGAGCTTAAGAGGTACAAACTACTATGTATAAAGCTTATGTTATTTATATAAGCTACAAGGATGTAATGTACAACAGAAGGAATATAACCAATGTTTTATAATAACTATAAATGGCCTATAACCTTTAAAAATTGTGAATTGCTATGTGGTATGCCTGAAACTTACATAATATGGTACATTCAACTATACCTCAATTAAAAAAAATTAAAACATAAAGTTTACCAAAAATAAAAGTTTACAGCATTGAAAACAATGCCTGAAATATACTAAGAACTTCATCATTATTGGCTATGATGATGATAATTAGATTCTCAATGGGTTAAAGACCTTCTTATAAACAGTGAAGCTATGAAGGTAATAAGGAATCTATAAAGTCGTATGTAAAGATAGCTTTGTTACCTACCAATGAGGAAAAACTTCTGAAATAAAACTTCAAAAGTACAGACCATAAGGCAAAAAGGAAATTAATTTAATTACATGAAAATTAAAACTTCTGTATAAGAAACAAATGATAGAGAATTTTTTCTAACAGCTAAAACTGATGAAGCATGCATATCTAGAGTATGCAGAAGTCCCTATAAGTTTGAATAAAGAAAAAGAGACAGGAACCCAAAATGCGCAAGTAATGTACAAAAAACACAAAACTATAACCAGCACATGTTAAGTGTTCAGACACCCACACAGTAATATGTGTCCACTGCACACCTGTCATCACACAGGTGGGCAAGTTAAGAAGGCGGATCGCACCCAGTGGGCAGTGAGAGTGAGGGCCCCTGCTGAACAGGGGGGTGGGGAGGACCAGGGCAAGGCTCCCGCAGTGCCGGTCATGGACCCAGGAGACAGAGACCTTAGAATCAGCGCAGATAAGAAGCACCCTGAGCCATGGGCAGGCAGAGTGAAAGACAAGAAATGCTTGAGCTCTCCATCAGGACACGAAGACACCAGCTGTAAGTGCATTAAAAATGAAAGACATGTATTTCACAAGCCGCGTGCAAAGGAAGTGTGGCTACCTGCCCTGAGCAAGGAAGGCATGGAATAGAAAGTGGAGATAAAGAAGTGGTCTCAGGGGAATGCAAACCACTCAGTCCTCCACCCCTGAGGTTAGAAGGATAATGAGAGAAGGCGGGGAAAGTTTATTGAACAAATAGACAATCCATAGAAGTTACTTTGGGCAACAGTAAGTACCCCCTCCTCCCAAAGCTGTGGTCCTGCCTGCGTGGATGTGGGCTTGTCACCAGGACCTCCTACATCTCCAATATTAGTGTTCATACACCAGTCCAGGTGAGACTCCTAGCATTCCTCTCCATCCTCTCCCCATGACTACAAAATCCAGGCAGTGCCATAGTGGCAGGCCTGGGCTCCTCGGTTGGCTGGAGCAGGCTCTCCTGGGCCCTGGCCACAGCTCATCAGCCAGGACCCCTCTCCTCCTTCACCAGGCCTTTTGCATCATTGCAAGTGCAGTTTCCATAGATCTACTCTCATGCCTTAAACCTCTCCTTGTCTCCTGAGTTGAATTAAAATCCTCAGCAGACCATGGATCTCAATCTCCACCTGCTCAAGTTGCTGTAACAAAATACCTCAGGCTGGTGAATAGCAACTGACACAGTTCTAGAGGCTGGAAGTCCAAGGTCAAGGTGCAAGCAGATTTGATTCTTGGTGAGGCCTCTTCCTGGCTCAAGAATGGCGTTTTCACCCTGTCCTCATGTGGCAGAGAGAGTGAATATATGTCTTTCTCTTCTTATAAAGCTGTTAAACCCATCATATGGGCCCCGTCCTCATGACCTCATCTAAACCTAATTACCTCCCCAGAATCCCATCTGCAAATACATTGAGGTTAGGGCCTCAACATATGAATTTGCAGGTCCATGATTTGATACCCTCCTATCCCTCCAAACTCACCCCCCACACACCCACCTAAACATCTTTCACACTAGTTCTCCCCTCCTTGCCTTTGTGTGTGCTGCTCCTTCTAAATCTGTCTGCTTGGAGAGCCTCTCTTTATCCTCCTAGAACTCAGCTCCGGCCCCTGCCTCTGAGAAGCCTTCCTGGTACTCTCACCAGGCAGCTTGGCTCTCCCTTTGAGCCACCACTGTGTCTTGGGCACATCTGAGCCTCCCACGGTACCTGAAGGCCTGGTCATGGAACTGGGGCTAGTTTCTTAGATACTTAGATGCAAGCTCCTTAAAAGAAGGAAGCAGGTGTTAGTAAAAATTAAAGCCCTGGGCCCTGGCATAGTGGTGGGCACCTCACTGGAGGTACCAGCTGGGCAGAGGGATGAGTGAATGGTTTGTGCATGTGGCCCAACTCAGGAAACTGGGATCTCTGCTCTCATTTCTCTTTCCTTGGCCAGGAGAGGTGGTCCTTGGGAACTGGGAGAGGGGTTTTTTGTCATTGAACTTCCAATGCCAGACAGAAGCTGATCCATGGCAGGAGGGAGAGGTGTGTTTCACTCACCTGTTCTGGTGTCTCCAGTATTTGAATAACTTACAGGCACTGTTTCTCTGAGACCCTAATGGCTAAGGACAACCTCTGGGAAGGGAGTGTTTGGGAACCCGATTTTACTCCTCAGATAGCGGGCCAGCTTCAGAGGTTCAGGCAGAAGGAGCTCCCAACAAAGCCAGGGCTTAGTGGGCAACGTGGGGGAGCCACAGGAAGCGTGTACCCTTGTTGGGGGCAGGGATGTGACCGTGCCAGGGAGGGGCAGTGGGTGTTTGGGTGCTGGGAGAAGGAAGGAAATGTTAGCACAGAGCAGGCATGACAAACCAGATGGCAGGGCCTGCATGCCAGGTGTCAAATCAGTGCCTATCAAAGTCCCAGCCTCACTGGGCTCAGACCTTCTGATCAGCCCCTCTGCAAGCCCAGCCCTCTGAGCTTGCCTTTCAGCCCCAGAGAGTGACTGTCCTAAAAAAAAAAAAAAAAAAAATCCTAATTAAAAACAAACAACTGCAGACTTCCCTGGTGATACAGTGGATAGGAATCCACTTGCCAAAGCAGGGTACATGGGTTCTATCCCTGGTCCAGGAAGATTCCACATGAATGGAGCAACAAAGCCCATAAGCCACAACTACTGAAGCATGAGCACTCTAGAGCTGAGAGCCACAACTACTGAGCTCCAGTGCTGCAACTACTACCTGGAGCCTATGCTCCACAACAAGAGAGAAGCCACCGCAACGAGAACCCCAAGCTCTACAACTAGGGAAAGCCGCGTGCAGCAATGAAGACCCAGTGCAACGCACAATAAATAAATAAACAGCTCCCCACTCCCTTCAGCTTTCAGAAAAACTACATAAGCATCTCAAAAACTTAGAGACCGTTCTCTCCAAAACCACAGGGAACATGTTCACCACTGCCATCTTCTTGCTGCTGAATGTTTGACCTGAACCATTGTCTGCTGGAGGCTTTGAATGATGAGCTGATTGGAGCACTGAGTCTGCAATCCAAGCCTTGGTCCAGCACGCCACAGTTTCTCCATCCAGACAGAAGCCATCCACCAGTGTTCTCCAGATGAGGAAACCATCCTAGATCTGGGATACCCATTGTAACAGCTTGCCACATGTAACTTTGAAAGATGACCGGTGCAATAGAGGACCTAATTTTTAAGTAAGTTGATTAATTAATATTTAAATTAATAGTTTACTGGGCTGCCTGACTCTGAGCTCTAACCGGCTCTGACATTGTGTCCATTCCCGGAAGTGTGCCCTTTCTCTCATTCTCACAGCTGTTCCCTCCCTGAGACACTCATTGTCAATCAAAGTGGCCCTCAGGGTGACCCAGGCAAGAGCAGCCCTTCCAGCCAGCTTCTTCCTTCTGCAGTTCTCCTTCTCAAAATCCAGCCCCACCCCTGCCCCTTCAGTCAGCTTGGATGTGATTGTGCTAGGTTTGTGGACAGCTGGCCTCAGGACCAGAAGCTTCAGGACCACAGGGATGCTGCGACAGGGAAGAGTTGGGTTCACCTGGAGCTCCAGCAGGCAGAGGCCAGAGCAAGAAAGCTGACCTAGGCCAGGTGCTGGGCCACCCAGGGTCCTATGGCCCCAACTCAGACGTTGCTGCTGCTGCGGCTAAGTCACTTCAGTCGTTTCCAACTCTGCGTGACCCCATAGATGGCAGCGCACCAGGCTCCTCCATCCATGGGATTTTCCAGGCAAGAGTACTGGAGTGGGGTGCCATTGCCTTCTCCGAACTCAGATGTTGCTGTGCTCCAATTATTCAGTGGCACCCAGGGATCGCTTTATAGATTCAGAACCATAGCAAGAAGGCGATCCCATACCTGCCCTGCCTAATCAACCCAGACGAGCAATGAAGGTAATTCACGCAGTTGAAACCAAACTGCTTGATGACGCTTTTGCTGCTGCTCTTACTACAGACTTGCCCTGGGTATCAGAAGTCCTCCGGGAAGAGCCCTGTTCCCAGGATGCAGGTCGCCAGCTACCCAGGATGTCTACCACCCAGGAGAACGGCCACAGTGTGAGCAGCAGGAAGAGTGGTGGGTAGCACGCCTTGTCTGTATGCAGTGCAGATGAGAGGTCGGTAGGTTAGAGGATCGTCAGGCCAGCAGCCTAGTCATGCCTGTTCTTCTCTACATCCAAAATACCTCTCTGTACACATTTCTTTCCCAGGTTCTTTAAATGGAAGAAAAGTGCAGCCATAGCCTCCCTGCTTCATGGGCCAAATGAGATCTGACCTGTGAGCTCTATCTGTGCACTGAGATGGAGGGTTCTGCCAGGCAGAATCCACTGCTCTGGGTGTGCTCACCTCTCCCACCATTCTCCTTAGCAGTGGTACCATACAGGAGGACCCATAGCTTCATCTCACTGCCTCTAGTCAGTGCAGACTTAGGAAAGTGAAGTCTGGTCCCTTTCCTGGTCCTTGGTGTGACCCTGCTGTCCCCAGCCCAGTGACCACTGAAGTCTCCACGTGACTCTCCATGTCACTCACAGTGGACCAAAAAGGGAACTGAGGAGGGGTTGGGAGGACCCTGCCTAGACATCTAACCACCAACAGCTTATGCCTTTGTTTCTCCATAACACTGTGCACACGTTGCTTAGATTCAAAACAGAATATATATTCTGTGGTTCAAATGAAAGATTCTAATTCATTCAGCTATTTTCAAAACAACAATGAAGGTTGATACACTAGCTGCCTCTGCCTCTAAAGAGCACTATTTTCTGAAGTCTGTTTTTCCTGTAAGACAGAGCATCACCCATGCTGATTTACTGGATTAACCACATTCATCCCTAACTGGTTTTTCCTGGTATCAATCTTTTCTCCCTGACAGGCCACCTGCTCTGGGAATATCCATTACTGTTACTGACGCATGAAGATTTCTTTCCTTGTGGACCTGCAATAATAGCCATCACTAGTCTAAAGAATAAATTCTGAAAGGGAATCTGGGGTGGGGAGTGGGGGCAAATAAGCTGAGAGGCAGTCACTGCTCCCTGGGCACAAGGATGGTTTCTCTCATCTGCTTGACCGTCAGGACACTCCGTGACTTGCCCCCAGAGCAAGATGAAACTGCAGGACCTCTTGATTGAAGGGCAGGATAAAAAGTGTCAATAAGGTACAAAAATGCAAAGCATTGCCTTTCTCCCATGGGCTTTCTCAACCTGTCAGGGTGGTTTTTATTTGCTTCTGAATGTGTTCACAGAGGCAGGGCCCTGCTGCCACTCTCACCAGGGCTGTGACACCAAGCGCTACCTTTCCTCCACCAGCCAGTGGCCAAAGGCGACGCTCCCTGGCTAGGAGTTGGGAGGTCCAGCAGATGCAGGCCCATCACCCCAACCTGGCAGACAGGTGATCACAAGCATGTGACTTGGCCTGGAGTGACTAGATGGTGACTTAGCATGCCACACTATGGTTCAGCCAGGTCCCAAGTACATCTGAATGAGGTCTAGGAGCAGAGCTGTTCCTAGGATTCTGAGTTTGTTCTAGCAGCAAAAGAGAATTGGTCATTTGGGTTTATTCTTCAGTGAATCAGGAAAAGTGATATCAAATGGAAGAGCAAGGGGGATTTTTTTTTTTTCTAGGACTGGAAGGAGAGAGAATAGGCAGACAGTTAGGACCAAGGCAACCATATTAGTTAAGATTCTTCAGAAAAACAGAACCAATAGGAGATATAGATCATGGCACCTGATCCCGTCACTTCCTGGGAAATAGAGGGGGAAACAGTGGAAACAGGGACAGACTTTATTTTGGGTCTCCAAAATCACTGCAGATGGCGATTGCAGCCATGAAATTAAAAGACGCTTACTCCTTGGAAGGAAAGTTATGACCAACCTAGATAGCATATTCAAAAGCAGAGACATTACTTTGCCAACAAAGGTCCATCTAGTCAAGGCTATGGTTTCTCCAGTAGCCATGTATGGATGTGAGAGTTGGACTGTGAAGAAAGCTGAGCACCGAAGAATTGATGCTTTTAAACTGTGGTGTTGGGGAAGACTCTTGAGAGTCCCTTGGACTGCAAGGAGATCCAACCAGTCCATTCTAAAGGAGATCAGTCCTGGGTGTTCTTTGGAAGGAATGATGCTAAAGCTGAAACTCCAATACTTTGGCCACCTCATGAGAAGAGTTGACTCATTGGAGAAGACTCTGATGCTGGGAGGGATTGGGGGCAGGAGGAGAAGAGGACAACAGAGGATGAGATAGCTGGATGGCATCACCGACTCAGTGGACGTGAGTTTGAGTGAATTTTGGCAGTCGGTGATGGACAGGGAGGCCTGGCGTGCTGCAATTCATGGAGTCGCAAAGAATCGCACATGACTGAGCAACTGAACTGAACTGACTGATATGTGTGTGTGTTTATATATATATATGTACATGTATGTATATATATTTATATATATTATCTTATATATATGTGCCTGTATATATATATATATATATATATATACACACACACACATATATCTAGATATAAAGAGATTTACTATAAGGAGTTGGTTCACACAAATCTGAAGGCCGCGATGACATACCTCTGTGGTCAGCAAGCTGGAGAGAGGCCCAAGAGAGCTGATGGTGTAGCTCTCCAAAGGCTACCAGCCTCAAGATCTAGTAGAACTGATACTTCAGTTTGATCCCAAAGGCAGAAAAACCTGTCCCAGCTCAACACAGTCAGGCAGCTGTTCCCTCTTATAAGCAGAAGGGTCAGCCTTTTTGTTTTAACTGGGCCATAAAACCCGCCCACATGGGGGAAGGTGTCTGCTTTGCTTGGTCTACTGATTCAAATGTTACTCTCATCCAAAAACACCCTCACAGGCCTCTCCTTGCTCGGCTTGTATGGAGCCTGGCACTGTCCCTTTGGCCCTCTCTGGGAATGGGGCTCTGTGCCCCAGAATCTGACTTCCCTGGGCAGAACCATCCCAGCTCTGACTGCTAGACATGGCTGGACAGAGATGGAGCAAAGACACCGGGTGCCTGGGGAGCAAAATTCCCACCTGCTTAGAGACCTGGCCCATCTCTGATGGGTACTTTGGCTTGATCATCCCTGAGAAACTAAAACGGAGAACTCAGGAAACAGGCTGGTCTCACATTCCCTCCTGCCCCCAGGACCCACAAAAGGCCAGGGTCCCACCTTTAGGGAGCCAAGCAAGCAGTCACCTGTCTGCTCCAGGGTTGGGAGCCCTCCTGTGCTCAGCTGGTAGGGGCCCTTCCTTGTGGGCTTGTTCTGCTGGCAGGAGTGTCCAGGCAGATGTTCCTGCCCCGCTGGGGTAGGGGTGGCCCTTCATACTCCTCTCAGCTGCCTGATAGTGTCCTAGGTCTCAGCAGCTCTTAGCTGCTGACAGGATGGTGAATCCAGCAGGGTGGTCAGGCCTGGCTCCAGTAGACCCACTCTGCCTTCATCTTCCAGGAGACTTCATCTTCTGGAACCTGCTGGTGGGCCCCTGGGTGCCCAAAGCTATCATTTACTCACCTTCAGTAAAGATAGGTAGGCACTTAGGCCAGTGGAAGGAGGCTAGCTTTAGGGAAAAGGTCTGAGACATTGAGCAAGTCTCAGAACCCTCCCAGCCTCAGTCTTCCCACCTGTAAGATGGATATAATTGTATCTTCCTGTTGACTGAACGGTGAGGCCCATCCAACTTCAAGGTGGCTGGGGATAGTGGGAAGGCAGACCACCCCCCATCCCCCTCTGACATCCACCTCTCCCCTCCATCTGCTGGCCTGAGTAGGATCCCAGAAATGAGTACTCACATGTGCATACCCTTGTGTGGTGGGAAGCCCAGGTGACTCAGTCAGGATTCTCCCCACATCCCACAAAGGGCCACGAGATTTAGCAGATAAAACTGCAGGAGACTCATTTAATAAACTGGTATTTCAGATAGTTAACAATTTTGTAGTATATGTCCTGAATATTTAAATAAACAACAAATACATTTTTAGTGTAAATGCTCCACATATGTTGAGTAAGTATGACCCAAATATTGGGGGGAGAGGGGATTGTGTGCATTTTTGTGGTAAAATATACATAATTAAATTTATTTTAAGTGTGAAAAAACAGCCTCACAGACACACCAGTCATATTTAACTGGAAGACAGTGCACCCTATGGCCCAGTTGAGTTGACACATAAAATCAGCCATCACAGCAGCCCATGTCCATGGGCATCAGTCAGTGAGGAGCCACAGGGACATTGTCCATGCAGTTTACAGAGCAGCCAAAATCTCAGGAGAAAGGGTGAAGGCCATTCCAGCTGGCTGGAAACAGGCTGGTCTTTCAGGCCACGCTCTGGGGGCTCAGCACCCTGACAACCCTCTCCCCAGACACACACCCTCACACTCTGACAAAAGTGCAGAACCCAGGCCTCCCCAGGGCTCTTAGACCCTGTGCTGCCTCTTCTACTACAAACCTAAACCACGGCACAGCATCTGCGGTTGACTCTCTCTCTTTCCTTAAATCACGGTCTCCTTGTGAATACGTCAGACAAGTTAGATATTCCCAGGGCCCAGAGTCTCGCAAATCCTTGTGGGATGTTGACTAAATAATTGTAGCAGAAGTAGTTGTCGTGTTATGGATAGTTTTTTTTTTTTAAGATAAAAACATTACTCGCATACCAATATAAACTAAACACAAGTCAAAGATTGTACTTATTAGGGAATAAGACAGTACACTAGTTCCAGGAGCAGAAATAGAGGCCATGAAATGTATTTACAAATAAAACAGATACAAAACTGCCTTTTTCCATGACAGTGGAAATGTCATCCTCTTGACAAGGATTATTTTCTTTGCTGTCCTTTACTTCCACCTTTCAGATTTGAAAACTAGCTCAGAGAGGATAAAAGAGGAATCAGATAACTCAGAAGTTTTCCATGAAGGATACCTAGGAATCTTTTTGGTCATTTTAAATTCTTTCACTTTTCTTCCTTGACACAATCTCTCCTTTGCAATCATAACAGTCTAAAAGAAAGATTATTTTAACCACAAAATAAAGCTTTCATGAGGGTTAGCTCCATGGGTGCAGCAAGAGAGTTAATGACTCCCAGGCCTCCCTGGGAGAGATTTGCAACATCCAGAGGCAGCCCACAATTGCTTTCTATCTGGAGTTTGCATAAGGGATCAGATTGGATTGTAAGAGCTTCTATTATCTGGTATCCTGAGGCTAGGAAACCCAGCCCAAGAAACTCTCTCCACCAGATTCAACATGCAGTCCTATAAACTTGGGTGAATTTTTCTTTTCTGAGCCTTCTTAAGGTTCCTGACCTGCTAGAAAGTCATACCTGCAAGCCAGTCCCCAGGTCAGTTTTCCTTGAAGGATTTTGTAGACATTGTCTTCTATGCCTTTAAAGTGGCTGAATCACTGAGTATTGTCCTCAAATATGACACTCCAGATATACCGTGATCAATTTGTTTAGTTGTATCCTGGTGCAAAGAAAAACAGTTTCTTACTGAGCCTATGCAAATAACTCTATTTCCAAGTATATAAAAGAGACTTAGTAAGTTTCTGAATTCCATGAGATTAGTGAAAATCTGGTATCATTTTTTAAAGTTTTACTTTGCAGAAATGGAATTTACTGAATTTCTGCGGATTAAGGATAGCTTAAGAAGAAAGAGAAGGAACATACTTGTATCTCTAAACAGCAGAACTTTAAAACAAATTCCAGTATACCAAAGAGTTAACCACAGTAAAAATTTCCCTTATTAATTCATTCAGTCCTTTGAGATTATTACTATTTTGTGAAGTCTTGGGTTATTATTCCCATGAAGCCATATGTGTCTCAACTAAAAAGTTCTAGAAATCCAGACTCAGACTCCTGGCATAGTCTAGAAGTTCTCTGAGTGAAGTCAGTTCAAATACCTGTACCCAGGAGTCTATTCTTTGAAATGTTAGTTTGAATTACCTGGTACACTTTTTTACCATGAGTCACTGAGATAGTGTTTACTGAAGATACAATCTCTGGTCTGCACTTTATCACAGAACCTCAGGCAAGCCTCAGAGTATACTAAAAATGATCTGTACATGACAAAGACTTAATAACTATGGTTATTACTGATAATTTTATAAAATAGAATGTCTGATGAGAGGTTGTAATAAGAGTAATGTATCTGGCCAAAAAAAAAAAGAGATATTTCTCCACATACAAAGCAAAGAAACCAAAGCCATCCCAAACAAAAAAAATTAAGACAAAATGTTTTTAATAAAAATGATTAAACCTATATTCAAAAAATTCAGTGAAAGTTGTCTGATTTATAATGGATGAATATAATTTGCATAGAGGAAAAGAATCTTGAGATACAACATATATTAATCCTAGAATGTATAGAAAGAGAAAATCAATAGAATTTATTTGCATGCCTAGCAATAAGAATCATTTGCTTTGTTGTAGTTATTTGCAATTTAGGAGTTGTATCTGACCTGCCTCTAGAGAAACTTATATGCAGTTCAGGAAACAACAGTTAGAACTGGACATGGAACAACAGACTGGTTCCAAATAGGAAAAGGACTACGACAAGGTTGTATATTGTCGCCCTGCTTATTTAACTTATATGCAGAGTACATCATGAGAAACACTGGGCTGGAAGAAGCACAATCTGGAATCAAGATTGCCAGAGAAATATCAATAACCTCAGATATGCAGATGACACCACCCTTATGGCAGAAAGTGAAGAGGAACTGAAAAGCCTCGTGATGAAAGTAAAAGTGGAGAGTGAAAAAGTTGGCTTAAAGCTCAACATTCAGAAAACGAAGATCATGGCATCTGGTCCCATCACTTCATGGGAAATAGATGGGGAAACAGTGGAAACAGTGTCAGACTTTATTTTGGGGGGCTCCAAAATCATTGCAGATGGTGACTGCAGCCATGAAATTAAATGACGCTTACTCCTTGGAAGGAAAGTTATGACCAAAAGCAGAGACATTAGTTTGCCAACAAAGGTCCGTCTAGTCAAGGCTATGGTTTTTCCTGTGGTCATGTATGGATGTGAGAGTTAGACTATAAAGAAAGCTGAACGCTGAAGAATTGATGCTTTTGAACTGTGGTGCTGGATAAGACTCTTGAGAATCCCTTGGACTGCAAGGAGATCCAACCAGTCCATTCTGAAGGAGATCAGTCCTGGGATTTCTCTGGAAGGAATGATGCTAAAGCTGAAACTCCAAAACTTTGGCCACCTGATGTGAAGAGCTGACTCATTTGAAAAGACCCTGATGCTGGGAAAGATTGAGGGCAAGAGGAGAAGGGGACCACAGAGGATGAGATGGTTGGATGGCATCACTGACTCGATGGACGTGAGTCTGAGTGAACTCCGGGAATTGGTGATGGACAGGGAGGCGTGGCGTGCTGCGATTCATGGGGTCGCAAAGAGTCCGACACGACAGAGCGACTGAACTGAACTGAAGATAGGTCAAAGACAATGAAAGGTGAAAATTGCACAGAATCAGAAAATTCACAAAGGTGTGCCCCAGGTAACATATGGCTTCTGCTGAAGGCAAGCAGAAATCTTTCTAATCTGTTGAACAACAATTGCATTGGCAGAAGTTGTCTGATGTAACTATTTGGAACTCTGGAGATAGGTTAGCTTGGGCTGCTAACAGAAGACCACAGAGTTGGTGGCTTAGACAAGAGAAACTTATTTCCTCATAGTTTTGAGGCTAGAACTCCTAGGTCCAGGTGTCATCAGGTTTGGTTTCTAGTGAGACAGTTCTTTCTGGCTTGTAGATGGCTATTCTCACATGACCTTTTCTCTGTGCAGCAAGAGGAGGGAAGAGAAAGAACTCTTATGTCTCTCTTCCTGTAAGAACACTAGTCCTTTTTTAAAAAAATATAAATTTATTTATTTTAATTGGAGGCTAACTACTTTACAATATTGTATTGGTTTTACCATACATTGACATGAATCCTCCATGGGTGTACATGTGTTCCTCATCCTGAACCCCCCTCCCACCTCTCTCCCCATCCCACCCCTCTGAGTCATCCCAGTGCACCAGCCCTGAGCATCCTGTATCATGCATGGAACCCGGACTGGCGATTCATTTCACATATGATGGTATACATGTTTCAATGCAATTCTCCCAAATCATCCCACACTTGCCTTCTCCCTCAGAATCCAAAAGACTGTTCTATACATCTGTGTCTCTTTTGCTGTCCCGCATACAGGGTTATCATTACCATCTTTCTAAATTCTCTATATATGAGTTATTATACTGTATTGGTGTTTTTCTTTCTGACTTACTTCACTCTGTATAATAGGCTCCAGTTTCACCCACCTCATTAGAATGATTCAAATGTATTCTTTTTAATGACTGAGTAATACTCCATTGTGTATATGTACCACAGCTTTCTTATCCATTCGTCTGCTGATGGACATCTAGGTTGCTTCCATGTCCTGGCTATTATAAACAGTGCTGTGATGAACACTGGGGTACATGAGTCTCTTTCAGTTCTGGTTTCCTTGGTGTGTATGCCCAGCAGTGGGATTGCTAGGTCATAAGGCAGTTTTATTTCCAGTTTTTAAGGAATCTCCACACTGTTCTCCATAGTAGCTGTATTAGTTTGCATTCCCACCAACAGTGTAAGAGGGTTCCCTTTTCTCCACACCCTCTCCAGCATTTATTATTTGTAGACTTTTGGATCGCAGCCATTCTGACTGGCATGAAATGATACCTCACTGTGGTTTTGATTTGCATTTCTCTGATAATGAGTGATGTGGAGCATCTTCTCATGTGTTTGTTAGCCATCCGTATGTCTTCTTTGGAGAAATGTCTGTTTAGTTCCTTGGTCCATTTTTTGATTGGGTCATTTATTTTCCTGAAATTGAGCTGTAGGAGTTGCTTGTATATTTTTGAGATTAGTTGTTTGTCAGTTGCTTCATTTGCTATTATTTTCTCCCATTCGGAAGGCTGTCTTTTCACCTTGCTTATAGTTTCCTTTGTTGTGCAGAAGCTTTTAATTTTAACTAGGTCCCATTTGTTTATTTTTGCTTTTATTTCCAACATTCTGGAAGGTGGGTCATAGAGGATCCTGCTGTGACTTATGTCAGAGTGTTTTGCCTATGTTCTCCTCTAGGAGTTTTATAGTTTCTGGTCTCACATTTAGATCTTTAATCCATTTTGAGTTTATTTTTGTGTATGGTAGAAAGTGTTCTAGTTTCATTCTTTTACAAGTGGTTGACTAGTTTTCCCAGCACCACTTGTTAAAGAGATTGTCTTTAGTCCATTGTATATTCTTGCCTCCTTTGTCAAAGATAAGGTGTCCATAGGTGCATGGATTTATCTCTGGGCTCTCTATTTTGTTCTATTGATCTGTATTTCTGTCTTTGTGCCAGTACCATACTGTCTTGTTGACTGTGGCTTTGTAGTAGAGCCTGAAGTCAGGCAGGTTGATTCCTCCAGTTCCATTCTTCTTTCTCAAGATTGCTTTGGCTATTTGAGGTTTTTTGTATTTCCATACAAATTGTGAAATTATTTGTTCTAGCTCTGTGAAAAGTATCATTGGTAGCTTGATAGGGATTACATTGACTCTATAGATTGTTTTGGGTAGTATACTCGTTTTTACTATATTGATTCTTCCAATCCATGAACACTTTATATTTCTCTATCTATTAGTGTCCTCTTTGATTTCTTTCACCAGTGTTTTATAGTTTTCTATATATAGGTCTTTAGTTTATTTAGGTAGATATATTCCTAAGTATTTTATTCTTTTCATTGCAATGGTGAATGGAATTGTTTCCTTAATTTCTCTTTCTATTTTCTCCTTCTTAGTGTATAGGAATGCAAGAGATTTTTGTGTATTATTTTATATCCTGCAACTTTACTATATTTATTGATTAGCTCTAGTAATTTTCTGGTGGAATCTTTAGAGTTTTTTATGTAGAGGATCATGTCTCTGCAAAGAGTGAGTGCTTTACTTCTTCTTTTCCAATTTGGATTCCTTTTATTTTTTTTTTCTGCTCTGATTGCTGTGGCCAAAACTTCCAAAACTATGTTGAATAGTAATGGTGAAAGTGGGCACCCTTGTTTTGTTCCTGACTTTAGGGGAAATGCTTTCAATTTTTCACCATTGAAGATAATGTTTGCTGTGGGTTTGTCATATATAGCTTTTATTATGTTGAGGTATGTTTCTTCTATTCCTGCTTTCTGGAGGGTTTTTCATCATAAATGGGTGTTGAATTTTGTCAAAGTCTTTCTCTGCATCTATTGAGATAATCATATGGCTTTTATTTTTCAATTTGTTAATGTGGTGTATTGCATTGATTGATTTGTGGATATTGAAGAATCCTTGTATCCCTAGGATAATGCCCACTTGGTCATGATGTATGATCTTTTTAATGTGTTGTTGGATTCTGATTGCTAGAATTTTGTTAAGGAGTTTTGCATCTATGTTCATCAGTGATATTGGCCTGTAGTTTTCTTTTTTGGTGGCATCTTTGTCAGGTTTTGGTATTAGGGTGATGGTGGCCTCATAGAATGAGTTTGGAAGTTTACCTTCCTCTGCAATTTCCTGAAGAGTTTGAGTAGGATAGGTGTTAGCTCTTCTCTAAATTTTTGGTAGAATTCAGCTGTGAAGCCATCTGGAGGGACACTATTCCTATTGGATTAGGGCCACAACCTTATAACCTCATTTAACTTTAATTATTTTCCTAAAAACCCTATCTCCAAAGATGGTCACAAAAAGAATGTCAACTAAAAATATGCTCATCCTAAAACTTGAGAGTTATGCTTTATTTGGTGTGATTTTGGGGGACTTCATGCCTGGGAGACAGTATCTCAAGTAACCCTGAGAGAACTGTCCCAAGGAGGCAAGGGGGGAGCCAGTTATATAGAAGTTTTGCAACAAAAGGGAGGTAGTCCAAACATCAAAAGATGATTGTTAACTGAAGAAAACCAGATAGCCCAAGTTAAGGAATTTAGCACTTTTCTATGCATGCAAACATGCAAGGTCTAGGTTCACTGAAATCATTCCTTCGATATGCACCTCAGCTATCTGGGGCCAGTATCTTGTATTTTCACATTCTGAGCTTCTTCAGGGCTCACCATGGAGAGTAACTACAGTCTGATGGCTGCTAAATGGCAGATATTCTTCTCCTTTTGAGTTTCTTTAGGAATTACCTATTCACGTTGGAGGGCTGCTATCACTGATAACTGTGACATCATTTGTTTGCTGATGTGGCAGGAAACATTCCATTTCCCAGGGTTAGGGTTTCAACATATGAATATGGAGAGAAGATAATTCAGTCTATATTGAGAGATTACTGAAGGTTTGCAGTTTCCAAGTGCCGGGGTCCAGCCCCAGTGGATCTAGGGAATTTGAAGGTGGGGATGGCGTTGGCGTCCTTGGAAAAATACATATTTAATTACAGAGATACAGAGAGATTAGAAATAGATAGTGTAGTAGGAAAATTAGTGGAGAAAAAGAGGCTGAATCACTTGGTTTACGTGGAATAGCATCCATGCTCCAGATGGGAATTCAGCCAGAAAAATGGGGAGCAAGAAAAAAACGACATGGGGGAATCAGTCTTTCCAGAAACTGATCCAATTTCTTTATTTTGGGGTTTGCTTATATACCTTTTGTTACACATAGGGATGAATACAGAGTTACGCGGGGGTCAGCAGTCCTGACCTTTATCAAAATCAGGTGCTTCACATGAAAAGGTCTTAGGGATTTTATGATCCTTTCTTTCTGATAACCGAAAATTTATTTTTTCCAAGAGTGTTTTTTCTTAAACCAGGCACCACCCTCCAAATAAAGTTACATTCCTATAGGGTGAGGGTGTAGTGAGTTACAATCAAGAAAGGAATTTATTTAACCCAAGGTTAACATGATTAATCTTAAAGGTTAATACTTATTTCTCCTATATGCTTAACGGTTGATACTTATTTCTCCTATGTGTTAGTTATATTCATTATAAGGGCAGGGAACGTGGAGATTTAGCAGCAAACATCAGCCCAACAAATGAAAATCCTTTCACCAATATTCCCCTTAAGATCTATTTAGTCTTAAGATAGTGATAAAGTTACATTTTTAATAGCAAGGACACAGTGATTTATAACAAAGTACAGTGAGCTATTACAAAAGAGAAAATTCATTAACTCAAAAAGTCTAGTATTGCTAACCTTAAAAACTGCTATATTTCCTTTTCTATATTCCAAATACATTGATTAATATATTCCCAGGTGCCTAAGGATATGGAGGCCTGGCGGCAATCATTGACTCAACAATGAGAAAAGTCCTATGCTAATTAAGACTTTCAAAATACTCCAAAACTCTCTGTGCTATTTATGGTTGAGAGGTAGTAAACAATCATGTGCTAGTGGCAGGAGTATGGATAATCCTGTCACACAAGCTAGTCTGTCAGCAGAGAGGTTTTACCTGAGACATCCTTGTCCCACCCAGGGGAGGAAATTAGCAGCAATTATTGACACAACAAATGAAAAACCCTTCACCAATATAATTCCTAACCGACCTACTATACTAATAATTTCCAACTCCCCAAAAGAATTTGCCTTTAGTAAGTCTAAAACATCTCGTACCTCTCAGATTGGGAGGCTGTAAACAATCACATGTGGCCAGACGAACCTATACAGGCGGGCTAGATAACCTTCAGAGGAGTCCGTAAGCTGAAACACCCTCGTCACGCCCAGGAATTTTTATTGCCTTGGAGCTGCACATTTACTCCTTCTCCGAGAGAAATGGTTATGGGGGAGAGCATAAAACAGACTCTGGTTTTGGGGTAGATGCTTGGGAACAGGGGGTTTCCTGAGGCTTGATCACGCCTTTGCGTATGCCAAGACTCCTTCCTATGACCTTTGCCCTGGGTGGAGCTCCTCACGTTGGCCCCCGGCGTATCCCCCTTTTTTGTTTAATATAATCAGGTGCAGGTCAGTTGAGAGCTTCTGAATGCTCTGCTGAAGAATCCTGACAATACAAGGAAGAATGATTAAAAGAAGCAAAATTAAAGCACCAACGGCGACATAACTGAAGACATTAGACAGAATGTTTTCTCCAGAAATAAAATTAGAGAAGGTGTGGAAAAAGTCATTAGCGGCTCCAGCGCAGTAAAATCCAATCAAGAGTGTTCCAAGGTCTGTATCTGATTGTGATGCTGTCCCCACCTTCGAATTCCCTGGATCCACTGGGGCTGGACCCCAGCAAGTGGCGCCCGGAACAGGCTATTTGAAGGTAAGTTCTTTGGAGCAAAACCTCCCCCCAGAGCACTCTCTGTGGCTCCCCCAGGAGTGATTCAATCACTCCCCCCAGAGTAATTTTGGTTACTCCCCCAGTGTTGAGTTTTCAGGATGGATAGGACCCCACTTAGGGTGCTGCAGACCCCCCTGTAGGATAGACTGGATGAGTAGGAGTGGGAAGTGTTGAAGGGTTTAAGAGAAACCTGGTTTTGTAGAGGTTGAAAGAAACCTGCTCTCTTAGGGTTGAAAAGAAAACCCCCCTTGCAAAGGTAAAACCTTTGTTGAGGCAGACTTTTCTATGAATCTTAACTTTCTGACATGGGTAACAATGAGTTCAACTAAAGACAGCTCCTGAGAAGAGTCCAATATTCAGTCATTTTTTCATTTGTACCAGACCAGTGTCCTTGGTTTCCGGAAGAAGGACACTGTGAACTTAGATACTTGGGTGAAGCTAAGGAAACAGCTACAATCTTATTATACTTTACATGGGCCTGTAAATGCTTTTGCTCTGTGGAATATGATTAGAAATGTTCTGGATCCCCGTCATGAGGCTGTTAGATAGACCATGGGAGAGGCTATAGCGGTGGATGGCAGTGGGTCTCCACCTTCTACGCAGATCATATTTTCTGCCATTGGCGAACAAAAGGAGGGATACTATACCTCCCGAGGAAGGAGAGGACTTACAGGACGCTGCGGCTGGGCGCCCTGGTGAGCCCCCTCCCCCTCTACTCAAACCTTTACAAATTTATCCAACATTTTCTGATTTAAGGCGACCACCCCACCTCCGCATATGCCTCCCAGTTCAGTTCAGTTCAGTTCAGTTCAAAAGCCTCCCAGAATATTGCCTAAGGCTGAAAAAGATAGGAAAATTTTTTTAAAATAAAGGAGCGTTTAAAGCAGAGACTGCTCCTTGCAGAAAACCCTCTCGGGGGGGCCTCACCCAAGCAAAAAAAAAGGAAAAAGAAAGAGAGAGAGAGAAAAGGGAAAAAGAAAAGTAAACGTAACAAAAAGGATTCTAAAAATAAAAAGTATTTCTCTTGTGGCCAAATGAGGCATTTTATCGGGAGTGTCTTGCTAAACAGAGACAACAAGCCGTGCTCAGGCCTAGACCTCAGTTCCTTACACTGGCCCCCGGCATCCAAGGAAAGACTTGAAGAGTGAATAGTGGCTAATTTTGGTTAGTTTCAGCTCTAAACACAAGAGCAGACACCTGTCCTCTCATCTCTAGCCCCAGGATAAGAAGCTGTGCATACATTCCTAGAGCAACTTATACACAGCTTGTGGGAGCTGTCAGGCACTAAGAACCCTGTTTCCAAATGACAAAAATCTGCTTTTGTCATGAGTTGTTATCTCTGATTGTTGAGATACAGACACAGAAGTGGGCAAGCACTATTGTTAAGACTCTCCCCATTTGGCCAAAGTGACTTTAAGGGGATTTAATGGCATGTTGGAAATCATGTTTTTCCTTTCATTTTTCACTTTTCCCATTATAAGAGCTAGACATTTAAGGACTGGGATATTCAAAAGCAACCACATATGAGGAAAAATTTTAACAGAGTCATTGAGTATGCCCAGGGAAAAACATAAGCTCAGAATAGACCTGAGAAGACTGTAAGTTTACACCTCAGACTGATCACTGGCAGAGACACAGCCCATGTAGTTGCTCAGTCACTGACTGAGTCACATCTGACTCTTTGTGACCACATGGACTGCAGCCCACCAGGCTCCTCTGTCCATGGAATTCTCCAGGCAAGAATACTGAAGTGGGTAGCCATTCTTTTCTCCAGGGGACCTTCCTAACTCAAGGATCAAACCTGGGTCCCTTGCAGTGCAGGCAGATTCTTTACCTTCTGAGCCACCAGGGAAGCCCATAACAGCAAGAAAAAACAGCAAACCTGGGGAAGGGGGAGAAGTGGACCAAAGTTACCACATTATAAAATTCAAAAGTCCAGTTTTCAACTAACAAAGTCACAAGACAGGTCAAAACCCAAACAAACAAAAGTATGGCCTGTTTAAAGGAAAAAATTAATTAGCAGAAAATGTCCCTGAGGAAGACCATATAGTGGAATTACTAGACAAAGACTCCAAAACAGCTGTTTGTAAAATGCTCAAAGAGTCAAGAGAAGTATGGGCAAAACCAGGAAAAGGATGTATGAACAAAATGGAAATGTCAACAGATAGAAAACATTAAAAAGGAACCAAAAGGAAATTCTGGGGCTGAAAACTACAATAACCAAACTAAAAAATTCACTGGAATGAATGATATGATGAATTAGAGTGATTTTTTTAGCCAAAAGCATATTTGACAAAAAAAAGAAAGAACAATTGAAGGTACAATGATTTAAATTATTGAATCTGAGGAACAGAAAGAAAATGACCAAAGAAAGTGAACAGAGCCTATGGGACCTGAGGGGCATCATCAGGATGCTCAGCATTTACACTATGGAAGTCCCAGAGGAGGAAAGCAAGGGGAAGGGACAGAAAGACTATTTGAAGAAATAGTGAGCAAAACCTTCCCAAACTTGATGAAAGACATGAGTATAAACACCCAAGAAGCTCCACAAACTCCAAGCAAATAAAAACATGTACTTTATAATCAAATTTTCAAAAGCAAAAGACAAAGAGAGACTCTTGAAAGTAGCCAGATAGAAGCAACTCATCACATCCGAAGGTCCCCAATGATATTATCAGCCAATTCCTCATCAGAAATGGGCTTCCTGATGGCACAGTGGTAAAGAATCTGCCTGCCAATGCAGGAGACAAAAGAGACTTGGGTTCAATCCCCAGGTAAGAAAGATCCCCTGGAATAGGAAATGGCAACTCACTCCAGGATTCTTGCCTGGGAAATTCCATGGACAGAGGAGCCTTATGGGCTACAATCCAAGGAGCCACAAAGAGTCAAACATGACTGAGCACACACACACACCTCATCAAAAACCTTGGAGCTGGAAGATAGTGAGTCAGTGCATTTGATATGTTGAAAGAAATGAACTGTCAATCAAGAATCCTATATATAGCAAGATTTTTCTTCAAATGAGGAGGAAATTAAGACATTCCTATATAAATAAAAGCTGAGAGACATTTGTACCTCTAGTCCTGCCCTGAAAGAAATGATAAAGAGAGTCCTTCAATCTGCAGGTCACTAAATGTAACTCAAAGTTTTAGGAAGAAATATCAGATCTCTGATAGGATATCTGTAGGAATATCAGATTTCTGATAAAGATAAACACCCGGACAATTATAAAACCTAGTATTATTGTAACTTTGACTCGTAATTCCACTTTTGTTTTCTAAATGACTTAAGAAACTATGCATAAAAAACAATTATTAGTCTATATTTTTAGACAGAAGATGTGTAAAATGGATTTTATGACATCAATAACTGAAACTGATGAAGTCAGATCTGTATAGGAAAGGAGTTTTTATGTTACTGAATTAAGCTGGTATAAATTCAATTTAGTGTTATAACTTTAAGATGTTAAATATAATTGCCACGATAGCCATAAAGAAAATAGCTATAGGATGTACACAAAAGGAAATGAGAAGAGAATTAAGATATTTTACTACCAAAACAAATAACTAAACATAAAAGAAAATAGTAATGCATGAAATGAGGGACAAAAAAGCTATGAGGCATATAGAAAACAAATTGAAAAATAACAGAATTAAGTTCCCCTTTATCAGTAATTACTTTAAATGTAAATGGATTAAATTCTCCAATAAAAAGACAGAGATTGGCAGAATGGACTTTAAAAACGTGACCCAACTATATGCTATCTATAAGAGACTCACTTCAAATCCAAAGATGCAAATACATTGAACATAAAAATATAGAAACATCTGTGTCTCGTATGGCAAAACCAATACAGTACTGTAAAGTAAAAAAATAAAATTTAAAAAAAAAACTAAAAAAAAACCAAAACATAGAAACAGATATTCCATGAAAGTAAGAAACAAAAGAGAGTATGAGTGGGCAGTACTAATACCACGTAAAGTAGACTTTAAATCAAACATGCTTACAACAGGCAAAGAAGGACCTTACAGATTAATAAAAGATTCAAATAGTAAGAAGACTTAGCAATTATAAACACTTATATACTTAACAATAGATCATCTAAATATATGAAGCAAAACAATAGAATATGTATAAATATGTATATGTATAAACTTCATTTTGCTCATTCATTTCTTAATCAGAGGACATTTGGGTTGTTTCCAGCTTTAGGGTTTTGTGACTACTGCTGCTATGAACACAGCGATACAAATATCTGCTTTGAATATTTTCAGGTATATGACATATATGATTCAGCCTTAAAAAGGAATGAAATTCTGACACATGCAGCAGCATAGACGAACATGCTGAGTGAAATAAGCCAGTCACTAAAGGATACTACTGTATGATGCCACTTATATGAGATCTCTAGAGGAGTCAAATTCATAGAGACAGAAAGTAGAATGGTGATTGCCAGGGACTGAGAGAGGGAGGAATGGACAACTGTTGTATGATAGATATAAAGTTTCAGCTTGGGAAGATGAAAAAATTCTGGAGATGGATGGTGGTGGATGCACAGCATTGTGAGTGTACTTAATGCCACTGAACTGTTCACTTAAAGATGATTAAAGTAATAAAATTTTATATGTATAAAACTGTGCTATATTATACCACAATTCTTAAAAAGCAAATACTTTTTAACTCGTTCTATTTTTCCCAACAGTTGCATGTATTTATTGAGTTCTTTCTATGTGCCAGCTAGATGCACTCCAAACACTTTACCTGTGTTATTTTTTTAATTTCCATAATAATCTGATGAAACAGGTGTTATCCTGATGTCTATTTAAAAAAAAAAAAAGTGAGGCACAGAAAAGTTAAGTACTTTATCCAAGGTCACAGAACTTCTTAGTGGTGGATCTGAGGTATGAACCCAAGTAATGTGATTCCAGATTATTCTTAGCCACTATGGAGTTTTTTCAGTTCCTTTCACTGCCATGCGTCTCTATGACCAACACTTGTTATTCTTTACTTGTATTGTTGTAGCCACGGGTTCTGGGAAACAAGTTCACTCAGAAGGACAATGCAGATAGTGAAGTTCAGTTTATTACACCGGCAGGCCCAAAGCAGAGTCTCCTCTTAGCCAAGGACCCCGAGCAGTTTTTGTGAAAACCTTATATACCCTAGGACTTCCCTGGTAAGTGTACCTGCTCAAATCCATATCCCCAAATTCTCTGAAACTAGTCTGAACAAAGGAAAAGAAAGATACAATCAAAGTTAACCCTGATTTGTATGCCTTAAGCCTAGGTAGTTAACAGTGGGCAATTACCAATAAGCCTGTGGTCATACCCCAATAAGCATAATAGAATTTATGATTCTATTCAGTTACACAGATAATTAAGGTATTCTTTTAGGCGATGGAGAGTCTAGGTACAAGCCCTGGGGCTCTTCCATCTAGGGGTCTGGTTTTCCAGTTGGTATGTCGTTTCCATAGATACTGGGCATAGAGCTCAAAGTCCACAGTTCAGCCCAAGATGGAGTCCTGCTTTCAAAATGGAGCCTGTTCTGTTTCCTCCTTCAGTATTAAGAGGAAAAATAGGGACAGAATTAATGCTGCGCTGTCTCACAGCCATAGAGATTGTCCGCGATATCTGTGCTTCTGATTTTAGAAGATCTAATTTTCAATCAGGAAAATATTAATTGAAATTAATATACAATTGAAATATTTAATTTAAATTAATATTAAATTGAAATTAAATTTAATCTTTTATTTAAATTTGTCAAAATGTATGCTATATTATTGTTTTGTCAACTATCCTGAGAATGCAATTCAGAAAAAACAAGTTTAATCAATAGAGTTTATGATCACCACAGAGTTAAAATCTTTAATATATTTAAAATTAATTTTTATTGGAGTACAGTTGCCTGACAATGTTATGTTTCTGCTGTACAGCAAAGTAAATCATCTCTGCATATACATGTATCACATCATTTTTGGATTTCCTTCCTATTTAGGCTACCACAGAGCATCAAGTACAGTTCCTGGTGCTATATATTAGGTTCTCATTATTTATCTATTTTATATATAGTATCAATAGTGTATATCTGTTAATCCCAATCTCCCAGTTCATCCCACCACTTTCCCTTAACCCCTTGGTATCCATACATTTGTTCTCTATATCTGAAAATTTTAAATATATATATATATATATATGTCAGAGAACTAAGATGGGAGAAGACCCTTGAGAGTCCCTTGGACTGCAAGGAGATCAAACCAGTCAATCCTAAAGGAAATTAGTCCTGAATATTCATTGGAAGGACTGATGCTGAAGCTGAAACTCCAGTACTTTGGCCACCTGATGGAAAGAGCTGACTCATTTGAAAAGACCATGATGCTGGGAAAGATTGAGGACAGGAGGAGAAGGGGATGACAGGATGAGATGGGTGGATGGCATCACTGACTCGATGAACATGAGTTTGAGTAAGCTCTGGGAGTTGGTGATGGACAGGGGATCCATGGGATCGCAAAGAGTCAGACACAACTGAGTGACTGAACCGAATTGAAGATGGGATGATTAACAAAAAGATTTTAGATTAGAATTTTAGGGATGGAATTGGGGGAGATAAAATGGAAACAGATGTTCAGATGGAAAAGGAACATGTAAAATTACCAACAAAGAATAATTTGGTTATGTACCCATGAAAATGGGACTTCCTAGGTGGTGCAATGGTAAAAAAATAAAAATAAAAAAATCTGTCTGCCAATGCAGGTGACACAAAATCAGGCAGATTCCCTGACCAGGTGACACAAAGTCAGCAGATTCCCTGGAATAGGAAATGGAAACCTGCTCCAGGATTCTTGCCTAGAAAATTCTACGTACAGAGGAGCCTGGTGGGTTACAGTTGATGGGGTTGCAAAGAGTCAGACACAACTGAGCACACAACACATCCATGGAAATAGATATTGATGATTATCAAATTATTATGATTTCATTAGAGTCCTTGTAAAGAATTGACATAGCAGTTTTGTTTTAAAATGTCAATATTTAAAATATGTTGAAAATTCTTCTTTGTGGCTATTTAAATAAATATAAAAATTTTAGATGGCAACTCAAAAATATATGAGGGGTACATAAGTTTACATATGAAAAATGTTAGGAAATATGTGAGCAAAGCATTTGAAGGCCGTTGACCTAGAATCATTCTTGACCCAGCAAATGATCAAGCAGAATGGCCTGACCCCACCAGGACTGGAGGTGCTGTTCAATTAACAAATGTATGGTCACCAAAGGGAAAAGATTGGGAAAGAGATAAATTAGAAGTTTGGAATTAACAGATGCACTACCATGTATAAAATAGATAACCAAATTCTGTTATAACCCATAAGGGAAAAGAATTTGAAAAATAATGGATGAAAGTATATGTATGCTGCTGCTTCTAAGTCACTTCAGTCATGTCTGACTCTGTGCAACCCCATAGACAGCAGCCCACCAGGCTCTTCCATCCATGGGATTTTTCTAGGCAAGAGTACTCGAATGGGTTGTCATTACCTTCTCCGATGTATATGTATAACTGAATCATTTTCTTTTTTACCTGAAACAAACAAAACATTGCAAATCAACTATACTCCAATATAAAATAAAAATTAAATTAAATTGAAAAAAGATAAGCATACTTAAATTTTTAATTTAATTGGAGAAAAAAATCAATCTAAATTGGTCAAGTTGGACGTGGCTAGGAGGCTTCAATCAGAGGAGCTGGGGAGAGACTTATACACAGGACGTATGGCAGCAGAGCAAGGAGGTTACTGATTGTCTGGGAGCTTAAAGCCTGGTTGACTGTGACTGGCTGTCCTCAGGTTTCAATTTTGTAGCCTCGAGGCATTTACAGGGTTAGATTTGGGTTTGCTTGTAGAGGCGCCTGGGCATCTGAGGCCTTTCAGTCCAAGGCCCTCCTTGTTAAACTAATTAACACTGTCACGTCTCCTAGCCAAGGTAAAGCTCCAGGTTGCCTGGGTAGGATGTCTGACAGTGCTGGAAGAGTATGTGTGTGTATCTGTGCGCCTGTGTACTGGGATGTGTGTGAGAGAGGTGTGTGTGTGTGTGGGCGTGGCTTTGTTTTGGTGTGTGTGCTGTTCCATGTGCCGATCGTGTGGTGAGGCTGTATCCCAAGGCCTCCTTGCTCACACTCTCCCTGAGGAGACCATCTCTCACACGTGTGGACAAGCCCAGCTAATGCCCGAGTCCCGTGTCATCTCTGGTTATCACAGCTTAAGGGCAAGTGGGGGATGATATAAAAATACAGCTTCAGGATCTGATTCACTGTTAGTTAACAACTGTTCAGGAGAATTGTGGCTTCCCTCACAGTGAAGGCAGAAAAGTATCAAAATATCAAAATGTGAGAGAGTTATAATATTTGAAGGAGTCTTAATCCACTTCTGCTTAATAGCACCTCTTGAAAATATGAGATTAACGTGTAAACCATATAGAATTTTGTGGGACCCAACGCTGTCTTTACACAGCCAAGCACTGGCGAGGAAACTGCAGCTTTAAATCCTCCTTCGAGTTAACTGAGTCAAGAACAGCATTCCTTCTAGAAGAGGATAAAAAGAACCTCCCAAAGGACTTAAAAGTCTGACAAGAAATCTTTTAAATTAGCAGGGGGCTGCCACAATTGCGTATGTAATGTCACGGCAAATTTGATTCTTCACATCCAAACCTGGCCACCTGGGTCGAAAGGAAGCCTCTCTTCCTCGGGAACCAAGGTGGAGACAGCCAGTTGGGTGTCCCCTCATATTGTTACTGTAAGTTTCCCCCCTCAACACACAAATTGAGGTGCAAAACAGATCAATTCACATTTTCAAGATTGAAAAGGGCTCTTAAAAAAATTAATTAATTAATAAAAAAAAAAGAAAGAAAAGGGCTCTTTGCTTTACATAGGTATTCTAGAGACATTCACTGAAATAGAAAGTTCCTCTGCTGCATTTAAATAGATTCTATTTATAAAACATCCATAAATTAAAATCACAGGAACTCAATTTTGCAAACTAAATGAGGCATATTCAGTGCGGCCCTTACTGGAGATCATACCTTTAAGGAACTGTGTGACTGAAGAGGATGGTTGCAAAGGACAAGAAGAGGCTTGCAGTTGGTGGTCTGGCCTGGAGGGGTGAGGCTACAGATGGGAGACACCGAGTAAGAGGGTCAGAACAACTGTTATCCAAATCCTGCTTCAGAGTGTTCTCGTCTGCCTTCTGGTAAATAGGCCACCTTGGCTCTGGTAGAAGGAGCCAACCATCCAGGCTTTTCCCAAGGATAACCAGAGCCTGAGCCAGCAAATTTAAAAACCAGACACTGATGCTTTCGCCAGGAAAGTGCAGTTTTATTAACGCAAGAAAATATGTAGCTAGAATGGCAATACTGTGTGAAGAGCAGGACTTGGGTTTTACGGTCAACACACGCTCAAGGGTCTAAATGCAGTGGGAAAGTGGATACACTCCAGCCTGGCGCTGACAGATGCAGGAGGAAGACACTTCTTGTCTGAAAAAATGCGAGTGGGTTGAGGTAAGGAGTGACCCAGTCATTTCAAAGCTTTGGCGACCCCATCTTTGCGTATCTGAGGGAAAAGCCCTAAGAACTGTGGGACTCTGTAAAAAGGTGGTTTCTCATTCCTGCAAGATCCCAGGAGGCACAATTGGAAAAGGGGGTAAGGAGGGAAATTTGAGGTGAGCTGGGAGCAACCTCCCCAATTCTGGGGCAATTAGGAAAAAAGATTATCTTCTTCCAACAGAACATTCTCTCACTAAGTGATCTCTTCCCAGCTTTATAGAAAAGCTGCCTCACACCACAGGAAACACACAGGCTCCTCAGCCAGAGGTGCAGGAGAATTACTTCACAACCAGAGCAATTTTCCCTCTGATACCTGGGTCTCTTTTGCCTGTAGCATGGATGCAATGAAATAGTGCCCTTTGCATGTTTAACACAGGACTTGGCTGATAATAAACTCAGCCCATGGCCACACTATTAATAGATAATGTTATTAATAGAAACTCACCCCTGCTAATCTTCACCTGTCATCTGTTATTCTTTAATATGCACAAGGTTTTAGTTTGTTTGCCTTTCCTCTACCCTGAGTGCCGTATTCACTGCCCTCCTGGTTCTTCGGATGGTCCTTTGTGCCTGCACCTCATTTGCAGGAAAGAAAAGGATTTTAGCCCCAGGCAAGTTCTCCCCTGGAGGCTTTGCTGAGACCAGTGGGTCAGAGGGAGCAGCAACTTCCTCCCCCAGGCCTCCATCTGCTGAAATGGCCCTGATTCCTTAACTGCAGGCACTTAGAAGGGATGTTTTGCTCACCTTTGCATTTTCCCATCAGGTTGATAAACTTCCTTCAAAGGGATGAACCCTTTCGTGCTCACTTTAAAACACATTTGAACAAAATAGTCTTACAAACAGAAAACAGCCCTACATCCCCAATTGTTATCTAGACAGAACCTGGAGAGTTTCTTATATTCTTCAAAGAAGTTCAATGGGTATTTGCAGACAGCGGGGTACTATGGTGGAATGTGATCAGGAAGCCGAGTGGTCAGCACACAGAAGGAGGAGTGAGAGGGCAGGAAGCCCAGGGGAATCCTGGTGAGTCTCATTTACTGATGCTGTGCTTTGGGGCAAGGTGAATTAATTTCTGTACTGGAAGCTACAGTTTCTTTATTTGGGAAATTCAAGACCAAATCTGGCTTCCTCACAGCTCAGCTTTAGGATGCCCTGCCTGTGTCCCTGCCCTTCCCCTCTCATGTGTACCAAGTGTTCTGCCCCAGGGTTGGCCCTTCCTCTTCTGGGATCCCTAGTTGTCTTTGTGCAGCTCCTTCTCAGCCCTTTCACTTCCTCTTTCAGCTCCTCTGCTTCACCTTCAGTGTCACTTGTAAGCTGGTGTTGTTCAACTTCTTAATGCTAACACTGACTTCTCACTGAAGTTCATTTCTGAATTATTTTCATTATTATCTTAGTTTGCAGAGTTATTTCCGTAGTTATTTATGTTGTTTCTTCTTCCAAACAGGATTTGGAGTGGCTCAGCCTGGCTTTCCGGCTGTCTGCTTGGTTGGGGTGGGGGACTCAGACCCTGTTGCATTCTGCTGTGTGCATGAGTGCTCATTCATTTCAGCCATGTCCAGCTCTTTGCAACCCTATGGACTGTAGCCCGCCAGGCTCCTCTGACCACTGGATTCTCCAGGCAAGAATATTGGGGTGGGTTGCCATGCCCTCCTCCAGAGGGTCTTCTCAACTCAGGGACTGAATCCACTTCTGCTGTATCTCCTATATGGCAGGCAAACTCTTTACCCACAGATCCACCAGCAAAAAAAAAAAAAAAGCAGATTCTGTCCTTATGTACCACGAAGTAAAATGACCCCAATTCACTGTAATCTAGTGAAGTTTTCCACTGGCACAGAGATAGGTGGATGGACTGATGGACAACATTGGCGCATAGGAAGAGATTCAAGAGGCATAAAGGACAATAATAACCAAAGTAATATTTCAATTTAGAAAGAAAATAGTTGCTTTAATAATTAATAGTGCTGGTATAATAAATTCTTCATCCAAAAGAAAACATACCTGAACTTTTACTTCACACTATATACAGAAATAAATTCCAAAAGGATTCGAGACTCAAATATTTTTTAAAATACAAATAATAAGAATATTTTTAATTAAAGAGGTTATCTGTGTAAACTTACAGTATAGATGCTCTTTCCAAGCCAGACAATACCAAGAGGCCATGAAGAAAGGATATATTTGAACAAATAAAAATGTCCCATTTTTGTATCATTAAAAAAATAAAAAGCAAAATATGAGGGGAAAAATCTATAGGAAAAAAATCTAGAAAGTCAGTAAACATAGGAAAAAATGTTCAATTTCACTGAGTTGGAAAAATGTAAAACAAAATAACATGTGACAATAACTTCTATATCATGCTATTGACAAACATTTTTAGAAGAAAAAGAAAGAAATGCTCTCAAGAATACCAAAAATAGACAGTGGAGTACATTGCTAGGGGGAAATGGGAGTGACTCCGATTTGGGAGAGTAATGCAACAAAATTCGTTTTTAAAATGACATATAAACCTACTTCATTTTTGTGAATCTATTCTATAGAAATAAAATCATCAACATATTAGAATACACACAAGGATGTTACAGAGAATTGCTAATGATAACAAACAAGCAAATCCAACTAGAAACAGCCTTGGTGCCCATAACTAGAGGCATGGTTTTATAAGTGGTGCCCATCTACATGATGGAATATTATACAACTTTTAAGAAGAACGAGGTAGCACTGTATATTGACCTGTCTGTGCTGTGCTGATAAAAGAGGAAAGCAATTTGCAGAGTAATTTTCACAGCATGATCTTATTTCTGTAAAAATCCACAATACCATTTTCTTTCTCTATGTGCATATATGTTTGGGTGATGAGTGAGAAAGATGCAGTCAGAAAGACAAAATCTGTTGACTTTGGTTCCCTGGGGAGAAGATGGAATGTGTTGGCAAGATCTTTGTGGCTGTCTACACAGACTTGCACTGTAGTGCTGTGTCACTTGTGTAGTTTTTTTTTAAATTTATTGGAGTATAGTTAATTTACAATGTTGTGTTAGTTTCAGGCGTACAGCAAAGTGATTCAGTTATGCATATACAGACATACTCTTTTTTAGATTATTTTCCCATTTAGGTTATTACAGAATATTGAGTAGATCTCCTGTGCTATACAGTAGGTCCTTGTTGGTTATCTATTGCATATATATCAATGGTCATATGTGAACATTAATCCCAAATTCATAATTTATTCCCCCCACCATGTTTCCCCTTTGGTAACCAAAAGTTTGTTTTCAAAATCTGATTCTATTTCTGTTTTGTAAATGAGTTCATTTACATCATTTTTTAAATTGTATTTCACGTGTGAGTGACATCATATGGTATTTGCCTTTCACTGATTCCACTTTGTATGATAATCTCTAGTTGCAACCATGTCGCTGCAAATGGCATTATTTCATTCTTTTTATGGCTGAGTAATATCCAGTTGTATCCATGTACCATATCTTCATCCATTCTCTGTTGATGGACACTTAACGTTGCTTCCATGTCTTGGTTATTGTATCTGTCTAATTTTTAAATGTATAAAAAAATGGTTTTTGAAGGAGAGACTTTTTCAAATGTGACCCAGATTCCTAGGGCCCCGTATTCTGTTTGAGCTTTGGGAGAAAACTTGAGAGAGAATCTGTGTCTTAAGATGATGCCCACGTGATCCTTGGTGAGGTGGCCAAGGCTGTCTCAGAAAGCGCAGCAGCTGCCTGGGAGGTACTGGCCACACAAGGTTGGGTGGGGAAGACCATTTGGAAGGAACAGAAGGAAGGCAGGTGAGCAGTGGGTAGAAACCAGGATATGGAGGGAGTGCACAGGAGGGCTCCTATTTATGAAAGGGAGGAATCCCTTCCTCCAGGCTAAGAAGGAAGAAGAGAATAGTCAAAGGAGACCTGGGGAAGATTCTGGAAGAAACATTTCATTTCCATGGGCAGGAAAGGAAATGGAGTAGCTGAGGTGAGAGTGAGGACCTTGGAGAAAGGGTGGGAAAGGACTGGGCGCCCTCGGGGCAAGCTGTGCTCAGAGGCAGGCCTTGCTCAGGAGCTGAACATCAGGTACCTCGCCCATCACCAGCAGGACCAGACAGAGCACAGCACACCCTTTCTTCCCAAAGAGGGTGAGTGGCGGCTGGGGCGGGTCAGCCCTCTGTCCTTGCAGCCGTGACCTGCAGGAGGGACACTGTGATTTGTGATACACAGTTATTACGAGCACAAAATTGGTTCAGGTCCCAGCTGGGGGGCCTAGGAAATGGTGCCCATCATTTCTTAAGTGCCAGGTGCTGTGCAACTGAGATTTCTAACAGTCAACAGTTCCTTAGGGTAGATATGATGATCCCATCTCCAGAAAGGAAAGTTGAGATTTAGAGAATTGGAAAGACGTTATCACTCTCGGCTGGGGTGGCTTTAGGGCCAACATGCCCATGTGCCCCTCATTAAAGCTCTGGTTCTCTCCGCTCCCTCACAGAAGGAAGGTCTGGGGACTTGCCCAAGCCTTGTGGACAAGAGTATGAGCCCGGTGGCACCGTAGCCTCTGTCTTCAGGCCAGTGAACAGGCTGACCTTCCCTCTGTGAGCTGAGCCCATGGGATTCTGCTCTGCTGGCTCCTTTTTTCTCCAACCCCTGAGCAGCTCTACTGGTAACTCACCCTCACCACTGTACTGACACGTCACTGCCCTGAGAATAATGTAGCACAGAGCAGGGGTCAGGGTGGCCAGCACGGCTGTCCAACCCCCAGAGCCCCGGGGCCCAGCTGGGAATCCCCAGTTAGACCAGGAAAGTGGGTCAGCTCCCTCTGCTCTTCCATCCTCCCACTGGGACAGCCCAGGTTCCTCTCCCCCATCTGTCTGCCACCTGTGCTTAGGGCAGGCAGAGTGGCCTTGACCACAGGCCAGTGTGCCAAGGAGCAGTGGTGGAAGCTGTCTGGGGGGACGGTGTGGTCCCAGATCTCTCACTAAGGGATGATGTGGGGAAGCAGTGTGTACACGTTTTATCCAAGGGTACCAGTTAACTGCTGCTGTGCAAATGTCAGGGACTTCTAGGGTTTGTGGACATGGAACCAGCTGAGACCGTCCACTGCAGAGTCCCGGATGTTTCATGCCCTCTTATATCCTCACCAGGCAGAGCACTGTCTGGTACATGCAAGCCCCATAAAAATGCTGAATGAATAAATGACAGGCTCGGTCTTGGGCTTTAGAAGCATAGTATATGGGAGAATCAGACATCAAACAAATCATAAGCTCATTCACTCCAGTTGTGATGAGGATGATGAAGTTCAGGATGAACTTGCAATTATTTTGAAAAGTGATAAATGACTTTTCCTTGAGTGAAATTTCCAGATTCTTTTCAGTTTCGATATGAGAAAAAAAAAATCTTAAAAAGTAGCATGAGTCTAAGGCAAAATTGCTGCTGCTATTAGATAATTCAGCATGCTATAGTGTTATTTAATGGAAGAATAGATTTTCAGTGGTAGTGAAAACAAACATAGCAAAACAAAAGTGTGTGTGTGTGTGTGTTTGTGCACATGTGTGTGTGTGTGTGAGTACCCAGGCCCCTCTGTTTGTGAGAGTAAGGGGCTAGAAGCCTCATCAGCATAGTCCCAGCAGGGCTTTGAATCAGCTGTTTATCATTTGCAATTTGTCCCCTCCCCTCCCAGTAATGGAAAACTGAACAAATCACTTGATTAAGATGCTCTAAACTGTCATCTCTCTCTTGTCCTTGTTGCCAAGCTGCAAGCCCCTCTGCGAATGGGCAGGAGCTACCATATATAGTGCCTAATTATCCCAACTCGACCCTCTCAACTGAGGTAGTTTCTCCATACAAGGTGGGCTTAGCTGCCCCATGAGCCCTCCATAAAGATCAGGCTCTCTTCCACGGCCCCACTGCCCCACCTTCTTAGCTGAGTCTCTGACCATTAAGAAAACAAACAGCAGATGTGGTAGACCAGTGTGGGAGACTAGATGCCCTTAAGTCTCGGCTATTTGGCAGAATCATAATCTTGATCAAGTGACTTAAATATCTGAGCCTTGATTTACTCATCTGCAAACTGGAACTGATAATGTTGTCTAAGGAACCTGGTTGTTGAGAGGCAAGAGCAAATGAGTGTGCATGTACAAAAGCCCAGGGGTGAGGGGAGATGAGTCAAGGCTGGGAAAGACACCAACATCCACAGAGCCTGATGCCTCATCCCCACCAGGCCAGGAGAGAGTGTTTACAGGGATGCCCAGCCTTGCACCAGAAGAAAGTCAGATAAAAGCTGAGATCACCTCTTTCCCCAGGTCTTTCCTCTGTTGGGAGGTGTCTATTTGTGTGGTTGCTGTGTGTGTCTTTGTCCATTTGGGCTGCTATTAAAAAAATCCCATAGACTGGATGGCTTATAAGCCACAGAATGTATTTCTCATTGTTCTGGAGGCTGGAAGATCAGGGTGTCACATGGTCAGGTGGAGGCCTCTTCCTGAGTCATCATAGGTATCTTCTCCATGTCCTCACACTGTGAAAGGCGTGAGGTAGTAATCTCATCCTGAGGCCCCCCCTCCTGACCTCAGCACCTCTCAAAGGCCACAGACCAGCATCGTTGGGGTGAGGATTCCAACACAGAACTTAGGAGGGGACACAAGCATTAAGGAGCTTCTCAGGTGGCGCAGTGGTGAAATCCACCTGAGAATGCAGTAAACACGGGAGATGTGCATTCGATTCCTAGGCTGGGAAGATCCCCTGGAGGAGGAAATGGCAACCTCACTCCAGTATTCTCGCCTGGAAAATTCCATGGACAGAGGAGCCTGGTGAGCTACAGGTCACGAGGTCACAAAGAGTAGGACACAACTGAGCAACTGAGCACACACAGCAGTCAGACCACAACAGTACGACTGGATTCAAATAAAACAAGCAGCCATGCTTGACCCAGGTTGCCGAGTCCAGGTTTGGGGCCGTCCTTGAGAATGGCCTCCCCAGATCTGGAGGTCTGGGGGGCTGGGGAGGTGAAGGGAGACATTTTAGTCACTTTGTCCAGTTGGAATTTAGTTATCATCCAAAGAACCCTTTAAACTCTTGAATGAAAGTTTTCTTCCTGCTCAAGATCCTATGGGACACGGTCTTAAATCATCAAAGAAAACCACATGAGTGCTTGTAACCACATGAGTGCTTGTAACCACATGAGTGGTTACCCCGAAGAGTAACCCAGCCAGCCCTTCCCTCAGAGGCAAAGTGCCTTACGTAAGGTTCACCCGGTACAATTCACAGGCCAGCAACTTGAGTCTCTGACCTCTGAGGTCATTTGGCTCCAATTCAAAGCAAACAGAGGTCTGATCCGCAGATACAGGTAAGAAGTAAAGGGAAAAGAAACAAAATCTGAGAAGCTGAGTGCAGCCCCAAGAGCATCCTCCCATGCCTCAAGCCCGTCTGCATCTGCGCGGCCCCGGCTGACACGCTGGGTCCAGACCAGCCCAGTAGCATAGGCTCCATATGGATGATGCTGTAGCTGCAGCGATGGGTAGGAGGCACCCGTGCATCTGGCTACAGCCTGACCTCAGCAGACGCTTGTGTCTCCCACTTGGGATAATCCTCTCCAGACTTATTCCTTAGTGCAACTCAGAGCAAGAATGAAAACTTTCCCATGGTCAGCCTCCAGCACTGGCTTCTATAACTGTGGAAGTTTGTTCTGCAGCCGAAGGCCCCCAGCCCAGGAGGGTCTGTCCACACCCAGTAAAGGTTAGCAGGCTGCAGCTGCGGACCCAGTCTATCTGGGTGAAGGTGCCGTCAGGATGCAGTCCCCCTATCCATTGAAGAACAAAAGCCCCCAGATCCCAAGGTGGGCCCTGACCAGAGCCCTGACCTAGGTCTCCCCAGCCTCCTGGGGCCTCCATTTGCTCATGTGTAAAATGAGGGGATTGGACCTGACTCCCCACTGTATACATGAGAGGGTGCAGGAGAGGGCTCTCTGAGGGAGCAGACTGGGGTCTGGCCTGCTGCTGAGCCTCCAAACCCTACTGAGCCACAGAAGGAAGCCATGTACCCTGGTTCCCCTGCTGGGGGGGGACCACTCCTCCTTAGGCTGCTTGTGGGGTCAGCTGTAGGCATTTTGAGGAGGCTCACAGGCTGGAAGGGTACCCAAAGGGACACAGCCATTGCCCCACAGGAGGATGAACAAATAGCTCAGTCTTGTTCTGAGAGCAGCGCAAAAAGAGGTTTTGCTGTTTGCTTATTTTTGATAAGAGAATTTATGGGAATTCACATATTTTAACATATATTTTGACACCATGACAAGATGTTCAGAAATGACACATAACTCAGAAATGCTGTCTCTTACCAGAGACCTCCTGTAGCATGAGGTCTTCACAGACTCCAAATTCATTTTAAATTAAAAAAAAAAAAAGCAAAACCAAGCAATTTAGAGTGCATTCTCTTGAGCGTTAAGTTAGCTTGAGTATACCAGTCATCACTACTTTTTTCTTACTCTTGTTGATACTGCTTTTATAATGCAGGTAATAAACATGAACATGCAATAAACCCAGGCCTGGAATGCAGGGTGTCTATGTTTCTTCAAAGCAGAGGATGTGGTCCTGACACACACTCCAGTTTAAAACAAATAAAAACAGAAACAGCTACTCAATGCTGCCAACAAATCAAACAGCATGTCTGCCTTGGTCCAGTTGCCCCATCTGAAAGGCTGACAGCACTGGTACTGTTGGACGTGGGGCAAACGGGAGTAGAGCGACTCAAACTGCCAGATAAACTGCCCTGTAAACACACTGAAACCTGAGGAATGAATCCGAGTCTGATTCTCAGGATAGTTTAGCCCTTTGCTGGAACAGATTTCATCTGTGCTCTCGTTCATTAAAATGCTCAGGTCACCCTGTTTGCCAGGATTCTTGAGTTGCAGATGCTCTTAGAGGCCTTGAGCAGGCTTAGAAGAAATAAAGGACTGCAATTCTGCCCCCAAGGTATCTTCCTTCAAAGGAAGAAACAAGCAAAATCCACATAAAAAGATAGCAGGTGGTAACATACATAAAGAAGCGCACCCTCCCCAGGGTGAACAATGTGTCCAGGGCCGGGGTTATAGGATCAATGAACTGTTAGAGTGGGAGACTCAGAGAAAGCTCTGTGGAGTAGTGACTCCATAACTTTGGAAGAGCATAGATAGTCAGATTCCAGACCCCCTGGTCAACAAGGTCTATCCTCCAAGGTGACTCTCAGGACAAGCAGGCATCTGGGGACAGACAGAGGAGCAGAAAGGGAGCTGAGTGGAGGGATCCTTATGGAAGACCCTGTCCGTGCAGAAGGCGGCTCCTGTGCATCTGTCCACAGAGCATACCTCCGGGACCTGGCATCCGTCGGCTAGAGTCCACCCTCAGCTGAGAAGTGGGCAACTCTGCCAAGGGGTCAGGAATGGATCTACCACAGGTTCAGAGCATCTGAAGAAGGGAATTCTGAGACAATGTGAGGGAATGTTTTTATGACAACAGAAGCTGGAAGTGATAATACATAAAACAGCAAGGCTTAGGATAGTTTTAATTAGAAAAAAAGATAAATGACACAAAACTGGCATAATATTGGCTTCATTCCTTTGCGATCTTTTAAAGACAGCCAAAAAAGTCAGAGGAAAGCACATAGCCTGCTGCAATAAAAAACAACAGTGAGGTGGATATTCATTTATATTAGTTATATTATTTTTCCATCAAGTCAATAATATCTGTATATGGACACCTGGGCATGGTAGAATCCAAAATCAGTAACCTTCCTCCCAGCATCCTAAGTCTGAGATTCTGCACGCTGCTCAGACACCAGCCACTCCTCCAGGTTAGGCACCTAAAGCAGCTACAGAGACTATAACCACTGGATTGTTGATTAGGAACTTAATCTAAAGCCTAGTTTCATTTTTTTTTTCTAAAATGAAGGTAACATCATCTACTCCAGACTGTTTTTCTGAGAATTAAATGAAATGACAGTGCTAAAGTTCTTTGTAAATTGTAGTGCCTATAAGGGTCATAAAGGAGCCAAGGAAAAGGGAGAAAGAAAAATGTATAGCCTTACATGCATCTGTAGAAATATCCTCATGTACTTTGAACCTAGGGTGAAAAGTTAGTTAAAGCTCCACCATCAGAAATTTGGCCCCATCTACAGCCGGCATTGTCATAATCGACCTTGTCCATTACCTGTGGGGGGCGGGGCCTTGTCACACAGGCCTGAGGTACCTGGGGCTGACTGGAAGCCACTGCTTCACTGCACAGTAACACAGGTCATAAGACTGATGACATCCTGTCTTCCTTTACAATTTTGATATTTGTATCATGGATCTTTGCATTATTATATTAAAATATTATTCCTCTTGACTACTGAGTTCTCCAGTGCCCCCTTCAATTTTGCCCAGCAGGTGGGTTTCTCCTCTGCCTTCTCAGCTGCAGCCCCAGGACCCTGGATGTGGATGTCACTCATTGTCACCAGGCTTGATGTTGGTGGACCCTCTGTGCAGCCTCAGCCAAGCCTCTTCACCTTCCCTTCCATGTGCCCAATCTATGAAATAATGAAACTGTTGTGAAGGGTATAACGACTGATGTCAAGGACCTTCCAGTATAGCTGGGAAGCTAAATTGATAAGAGTTCAAGGACAATCTGAGCTGCTGAGTTATACACGGCAGCATAGCACAAGCCGTTGTTGGAAATGTTCTTATTGTTGTTCAGTCGCTCAGTCGTATCCTACTCTTTGGGACCCTATGCACTGCAGCACACCAGGCTTCCCTGTCCTTCACCATCTCCCAAAGCTTGCTCAAATTCAAGTCCAATGAGTCAGTGATGTCATCCAACCATCTCACACTCTGTCATCCCCTTCTCCTGCCTTCAATCTTTCCCAGCATCAGGGTCTTTTCCAACGAGCTGGCTCTTCACATCAGGTGACCAAAGTATTGGAGCTTCAGCATCAGTCTTCAAATAAACATTCATGGTTGATTTCCTTTAGGATTGACTAGTTTGTCCTCCTTACTGTCCAAGGGACTCTCAAGAGTCTTCTCCAACACCACAGTTCAAAAGCATCAATTCTTTGGTGCTCAGCTTTTATTATGGTCCAACTCTCACATCCATACATGACTACTGGAAAAACCATAGCTTTGACTATACAGACCTTTGTCAGCAAAGTAATGGCTCTTCTTTTTAATATGCTGTCTAGGTTTGTCATAGCTAGGAAATGTAGGATTCAGAAAAGAGGCGGTGCTTGGGAGCCACAATGTTCATCTGACCGGTTCATTAAGGTAAATTTTCCATAAAACATATGCAGGAAAAGAAGAGGCATTTTCAACAAAGAAACACTGAAATGGGCTGAGATATGGCACATTCATGTCCTCTTATCTGGCCCAGGTCTAAGTAACCTCCACAAGCAACAGCTAGAGTTCAAGAGAAGAGTCTAGATTCTCCAAGTTGCTCATAAAAACTCACAGCAAGTGGCAATATTTGGGGGCATTTCAGCCATTTCAGCACCAAACCTTAAAATGGTCTTAATGATTGCTTTTCACCAGAAAAAAAAAAGCTCCAATAGCATCAAACTGAAGAAAAGTCAGAAACTGTCAACAGCCAAAAGCAGGCTGAGGGGACATGAGAACTAACTGCACTGTGATGTCCTGGGTGACTTTCTGGGACATAAGAGGCCACTGGGCCATGAGAAGGCAGAAACTAAGGAATCTGAGCAGACCATGGCCTTCACTCAGGCTGAATTCATCAGTTCTTTACAAGTAACAGAGTAAGCTGTCAGGGGCGCATGGGGGTTCTGGACTACTTATGCAACTTTTCTATAAATCTAAAACTGTTATAACATAAAAAGTTTTATTAAAACAAACCAAAAAAAGATTCTTAATGGAACAGTAAGACTAGAATCAGGAAGAGGGGCAAAGATAAAAGTGTGCCCTGACAATACTGAAGGTCAAAGCCACTTGGGCTAAAGGCTCTTTTCTGGAGGTCCGAGGGGCTCCCCTGGAGGGGCCCCAGAGTGGTCAGCTGACTGAGGTTGGAGCAGGGGGCTAGGGCTCAGAACTCTTGCACCCAATACAGCTTTAAGTCCCAAACCAGCCTGGGTTCTCTGTACAGCAGAAACTTACAGGGCCACCGCCTCAAGATGGAATTAAGATGAAATATCACGCGAGGAAAGGTGAAGCTCAGGGCATGGGAAAGTTCTGTAGACATGGGGTCCCAGCTCACTCTGGGACCTGGTAATTTCCAGATTTCCCTGCTTGGAGAACTGATGAAGCACTGAGATAAACAAGCAGAAAGGCTCACTGAAGGCCCTCCCTGCGTGTGTGTGCACACAGGTATCTACACAGACACAGTCATCAGAGCCCAGTGAGCAGCATGAGGCCCTCCAGGCAGTCCTCCTCCAAGGCTACCCTCCCACCCCTGCACTCAGGAGGGTGATCCCACCTGCGTGCACCACTGATTGGCTTCCAAGTCCAGATCAGACAGTTGCTCATCGTGTGCAATTGCCGCCTTGTTTTTTAAACCACAAAGACATAGCAGAGCTCTTGGGTTTGGTCTGCCCCCTGAGAGACCATGCTACCCTGGAAGCAGTCTGAGGTGAGAACTCCATCCCTGGTGTAAGCACAGAGCCCGCCCTCCTGGCCGACAAGCACGCTTGATTTCTCAGCAGCAGACAGAGACCCACCATGCATGTCAGCAGATGGGCGTGAACAGCTAGCTGCAGTGTCCAGGGACCGGGCCAGACTCATAGAATCGCAGCCTTGTGGGCCCTGGCCTGGTGCTACCAGATCCATCTGCTCAGCATCTGGGGACATGCTCCCAGGACCTGGTGACTCAGTCTCCTGTTTTTACTCAGCATGTACCTCCCTCCGCTTCTATTTCTCTCTTCAATACTAACCAAAGCTTTCCTTTCTGACTCTCCAGAATGACACAGGATGGGACCTGGGATACTTTGTTGCAGTACTTTCACCTGGACAGACATCCCCTCAAACACAAAACTATAAGGTACTAAAAATAACTGTATATATGAGCATTTGGGGCAAACTGTAAACAACAAGATACCAAAAGACCAAAACGAACTGCCACTTCTGAGGTGCCTGCAGCAAAAACAGGGTCCTGCTCACAATCCCTGCACACAGCACCACTAAGGAGGCAGACAGAGCACCCAAGCCACCCCTACCCTCACCCTATTTAAGGAACCAGCTGGCCTGCCTCCCCAGGGATCAAGCAAAATCACCTGTTACTTGTTCTCACTCTCTCATGCTGCAGCCCTAATAAAGCCTTGCCTGAATTCCTGTTGGCCTCTTTTCCTCTTATCGATTTCTATTGATCACAGAGTCCAAGGACCTCAACTGGTAACAAGAACATCCCTCAACTGGTTTGCATCCTGCCTTTAGAGGCCACCCAGCGGTAAACATACTCTGTGAGCTGCACAAGAGACCCCATAGGATTGAAGACATTCGATCTCTTCTCTTCAACCAACTCCGACTTCAGAAATAATTTCACACAAGAACACCACCTTGTTCACCTTCATTTATTATCATCCCTTAAAATTAAGAACTCTATTCTCATAGCACAGTTTGGGGTTTAGAAGAAATTTAATGCTAGGACAATTTATAAATATAAATTAATTTTTTTCTGACTTTTCCCTTTGGGGCACTATTGGATAATAATTTCATTAGAAATTTCAAATCAATGATTTTCTAATTCTATCATCTCTTCTACACTTTTTTTTACTGGCATTCTCTCTCTCTCTCTCTCTCTTTTTTTTTTTTTTTTTTTGGTTGAACTGGATATTCATTGTGTCTTATGGGCTTTCAGTAGTTGCAGCGAGGGGATATTTCTCTCTTGCTGTGAAGCACGGGCTCAGCACTTGCAACTCACGACTTAGTTGCCCTACAGCTTGTGGGATCTTAGTTCCCTGAGCAAGGATTGAACCGCCCAGGATCTTGACCACTGGACCACCAGGGAAGTCCCCCTGGCATTCTTCTTTAAAGCAAATCTTTCATTTACCAACTGAAGCAATTTGGCCAGCAGAATGGAAAAAATGAATGATTATGCTTTAAAAGCTTTTAGATAAGAAATTGATTCTTTGTTGCAACAAACAGTGAAAATGAAGGACTTCTCTGTCTCTCTCTGTTTTGGTGATCATTATGAATTCATAACCTCCATTTTAATTTTTTGTTTTTTTACATCTTATTTTTATTTTTAAGACTTTCTCCATTAAAAAAAAGTCTTGTTTATATATTTATTTGTTTATGTATATCTGCGCTGGGTCTTTGTTGCCACATACTGGCTTTTTCTAGTTGCAGCAAACAAGGGCTACTCTCTAGTTGCAGTAGGCAGGCTTCACATTGTGATGGGGTCTCTTGTTGCAGTGCACAGGCTCTAAAGTGCTGGGGCTTTGGTAATTCAGCTTGTGGGCTCAGTAATTGAAGCATTCTAGCTCTAGAGTGGAGAAGGCAATGGCACCCCACTCCAGTACTCTTGCCTGGAAAATCCCATGGATGGAGGAGCCTGGTAAGCTGCAGTCCATGGGGTCACTAAGTTGGACACAACTTCACTTCCACTTTTACTTTTCACTTTCATGCACTGGAGAAGGAAATGGCAACCCACTGCAATGTTCTTGCCTGGAGAATCCCAGGGACTGGTGGGGTGCTGCCTATGGGGTCACACAGGGTCGGACACAACTGAAGCAACTTAGCAGCAGCAGCAGCAGCAGCTCTAGAGCGCAAGCTCAGTAGGGTGCTAGTGTTCAAAGTCAGGACCTCCAGCTCAGAGCCCACACTTCTAGTCACCCTCTCTGACACTATTCTTTACTACTCAGAGTACATTAACCAATGGAAAAGGTGTTTTTGACATAAAGTCTTTCATATATGATACTGTCACATGAATCCTGAGAAACCGACTTACACTTTCATTTATGACTGAGTACCTTCTGGCAGGTTTAGTCTTGCCAAAAATAACTTTAAAAGCAGGATTAAACGTTTTAAAAATCATTTTCCATGCATCAGAGAGCCACTGAAGCAAAGAGGACTGGACGGTCCAGGATTCCAGAGAGGGAAGAGCCACGGATGAATGGGCCAGCTTTGTGCAAATATGTTAACCCTTGGGGCACTTACAGAGCCTGAGGACAAGTCAAGGGCTGAAATGCTGGGCTCTTCCAGGGCAAAGATGCCAGTGGGACAGCTTAATGAAATGGACTAATTCCTCAAAATATACAAACTACTATAGCTCATCCAATATGAAATAGATCATTTGAATGACCCCATGAATATTACGGAAATTGAATTCATAGTTTAAAACTTCCCAAAGTAAAAACCTCTGAGTGGAGATTTATACCAAAGATTTAGAGAAAATTAACACCAACTCTACACACCTCTTCCAGAAAACAGAAGAAAAAAGGAATCCTTCTCTGTTTATTTTATGAACTTGGTATTACACTGGCTTCAAATTCAGGCAAAGATAATTCAAGGAAAAAAAGGAAGCCACATGCCAATATCTCTCATGAATATAGAAACACAATTCCTTAAAAAAACATTGCAAATAAAATTTAGCAATATATTTAAAAATTGTACATAACCAAGTGGTCTTTATTCTAGGTATGCAAGGATATTTCAGTATTTTAAAATCAATCAATTAATATCATACTGGCTAGGAAGAAAATGGACTGAAATGGGAGAATTTAACTCAGATGACCATTATATCTACTACTGTGGGCAGGAATCCCTTAGAAGAAATGGAGTAACCATCATGGTCAACAAAAGAGTCCGAAATACAGTACTTGGATACAATCTCAAAAATGACAGAATAATCTCTGTTCGTTTCCAAGGCAAACCATTCAATATCACAGTAATCCAAGTCTATGCCCCACCTGTAATGTTGAAGAAGCTGAAGTTGAATGGTTCTATGAAGACCTACAAGACCTTTTAGAACTAACACCCAAAAAAGATGTCCTTTTCATTATAGGGGACTGGAATATAAAAGTAGGAAGTCAAGAAACACCTGGAGTAACAGGCAAATTTGGCCTTGGAATATGGAATGAAGCAGGGCAAAGGCTAATAGAGTTTTGCCATGAGAACGCACTGGTCATAGCAAACACCCTCTTCCAACAACACAAGAGAAGACGCTACACATGGACATCACCAGATGGTCAACACTTAAATCAGATTGGTTATATTCTTTGCAGCCGAAGATGGAGAAGCTCTATATAGTCAGCAAAAACAAGACTGGGAGCTGACTGTGGCTCAGATCATGAACTCCTTATTGCTAAATTCAGACTTAAATTGAAGAAAGTAGGGAAAACCACCAGACCATTCAGGTATGACCTAAATCAAATCCCTTATGATTATACAGTGGAAGTGAGAAATAGATTTAAGGGACTAGATCTGATAGAGTGTCTGATGAACTATGGATGGATGTTCATGACATTGTACAGGAGACAGGGATCAAGACCATCCCCATGGAAAAGAAATGCAAAAAGGCAAAATGGCTGTCTGAGGAGGCCTTACAAATAGCTGTGAAAAGAAGAGAGGTGAAAAGCAAAGGAGAAAAGGAAAGATATTAGCATCTGAATGCAGAGTTCCAAAGTATAGCAAGGAGAGAAAAGAAAGCCTTCCTCAGTGATCAATGCAAAGAAATAGAGGAAAAGAACAGAATGGGAAAGACTAGAGATCTCTTCAAGAAAATTAGAGATACCAAGGGAACATTTCATACAAAGATGGGCTCAATAAAGGACATAAATGGTATGGCCCTAACAGAAGCAGAAGATATGAAGAAGAGGTGGCAAGAATACACAGAAGAACTGTACAAAAAGATCTTCATGACCAAGATAATCACGATGGTGTGATCACTCACCTAGAGCCAGACATCCTGGAATGTGAAGTCAAGTGGGCCTTAGAAACCATGACTACAAACAAAGCTAGTGGAGGTGATGGAATTCCAGTTGAGCTATTTCAAATCCTGAAAGATGATGCTGTGAAAGTGCTGTACTCAATATGCCAGCAAATTTGGAAAACTCAGCAGTGGCCACAGGGCTGGAAAATGTCAGTTTTCATTCCAATCCTAAAGAAAGGCAATGCCAAAGAATGCTCAGACTACCACACAATTGCACTCATCTCACATGCTAGTAAATTACTGCTCAAAATTCTCCAAGCCAGGCTTCAGCAATACATGAACTGTGAACTTCCAGATGTTCAAGCTGGTTTTAGAAAAGGCAGAGGAACTAGAGATCAAATTGCCAACATCTGCTGGATTATGGAAAAAGCAAGAGAGTTCCAGAAAAACATATATTTCTGCTTTATTGACTATGGCAAAGCCTTTGACTGTGTGGATCACAATAAACTGTGGACAATTCTGAAAGAGATAGGAATACCAGACCATCTGACCTGCCTCTTGAGAAACCTATATGCAGTTCAGGAAGCAACAGTTAGAACTGGACATGGAACAACAGACTGGTTCCAAATAGGAAAATTAGTAAGTCAAGGCTGTATGTTGTCACCCTGCTTATTTAACTTATATGCAGAGTACATCATGAGAAACGCTGGGCTGGAAGAAGCACAAGCTGGAATCAAGATTGCTGGGAGAAATATCGAAAACCTCAGATATGCAGATGACACCACTCTTATGGCAGAAAGTGAAGAGGAACTTAAAAGCCTCTTGATGAAGGTGAAAGTGGAGAGTGAAAGAGTTGGCTTAAAGCTCAACATTCCTAAGATCATGGCACCCGGTCACGTCGCTTCATGGTATATGGGGAAACAGTGGAAACAGTGTCAGACTTTATTTTTCTGGGCTCCAAAATCACTGCAGATGGTGACTGCAGCCATGAAATTAAAAGACACTTACTCCTTTGAAGAAGAGTTATGACCAACCTAGATAGCATATTGAAAAGCAGAGACATTACTTTGTCAACAAAGGTCCGTCTAGTCAAGGCTATGGTTTTTCCACTGGTCATGTATGGATGTGAGAGTTGGACTATGAAGAAAGCTGAGCGCCAAAGAATTGATGGTTTTGAACTGTGGTGTTGGACAAGACTCTTGAGAGTCCCTTGGACTGCAAGGAGATCCAACCAGTCCATTCTAAAGGAGATCAATTCTGGGTATTCAATGGAAGGACTGATGCTAAAACTGAAACTCCAATACTTTGGCTACCTCATGGGAAGAGTTGACTCATTGGAAAAGACTCTGATGATGGGAGGGATTGGGGGCAGGAAGAGAAGGGGATGACAGAGGGTGAGATGGTTGGATGGCATCACGGACTCGATGGACATGAGTTTGAGTGAACTCCGGGGGTTGGTGATGGACAGGGAGGCTTGGGGTGCTGTGATTCATGGGTTCGCAAAGAGTTGGACACGACTGAGCAACTGAACTGAACAGAACTGAGGAAGAAAATCACATGATATCGTATAATAAAAATTTTGTCTGGTCTTTGTTCCTGGTTTCTGGGAAGGAGCTTCTAAACCCTTGGAATTGCCCAGTGACCAAAGCATCTTTGTCATTCACTGTGGGTCCTGGGAGCCTGTCTGAACTATGCTAATTCAGTAACTAGTGATAGGCCCCTCGATAGTTTCAGAATTAGAACTGGCTACTACACAAAGACCAACCATACCATTAAAGGCTTTGGGCTTTGATCTACATGGTATCAGCTCAGTCTCCCAGTGTCCAGGGAGGGGAGAGGAAGGGAGATTGAGTTCAGCCATGGGAGCAGCTATTCAATCAACCATGCCTTTGTAATGAAACCCCAATAAACTCTATGGCACCAAAACTTGGTTGAGCTTCCTGGTTGGTGAACTTATTGATGTGCCCAGGGGATGAGACATCCTGAGTCCCTCAGGAGAAGACACAGAAGCTCTGCACTGGAGGCCCTTCCAGACCATACCTTTTGAATCTCTTCTCTTTGCTGCTCCTGATTTATATCTTTTAATGTAAAGCTTTAAGAGTAAGTGTAGGGTTTTCCTGAGTTCTGTGAGTCATTCTAGTGAATTATCAAACCTGAGGTGGACCCCTGAATTTGTAGCCAGTTGGTCATAAGTTCAGGTGGCCTGGGAAACCCAGAACTCATGGTTGACATCCAGAGTGAGGACAACTTGACAGAGGACTGAAGTCTATGCTAACTTTCAGTGAATTCACATCAGAATTGCATTGCAGTGTTGTGCTTAATTGGAGAAGGCAATGGCAACCCACTCCAGTACTCTTGTCTAGAAAATCTCATGCACAGAGGAGCCTCGTAGGCTGCAGTCCAAGTGCTTAATGGCATGAATTGATGCAGGAAAATAATTTGATGAAATTCAATACACCTCCTCAGATAAATAGGAATAGAGAGAACTTCCTCATCTTGATAAAGAGAACCTAGAAAAAGCCTATAGCTAGCATTATGCTGCTGCTGCTGCTGCTGGTGGTAAGGAGAAGGCAATGGCACCCCACTCCAGTCCTCTTGCCTGGAAAATCCCATGGACAGAGGAGCCTGGTGGGCTGCAGTCCATGGGGTCGCTGCTAGTCGGACACAACTGAGTGACTTCACTTTCACTTTTCACTTTCATGCATTGGAGAAGGAAATGGCACCCCACTCCAGTGTTCTTGCCTGGAGAATCCCAGGGACAGCAGAGCCTGGTGGGCTGCCATCTATGGGGTCACACAGAGTCAGACACGACTGAGGCGACCTAGCTGCTGCTAAGTCACTTCAGTCATGTCCGACTCTGTACAACCTCATAGATGGCAGCCCACCAGGCTCTGCTGTCCCTGGGATTCTCCAGGCAAGAACACTGGAGTGGGGTGCCATTGCCTTCTCTGAGCTAGCATTATACTTAGTAGTGAAAGAAAGAATGATTTCCCTCTAAGACTGAGAATAATGCAGAGATAGATATTACTTTGCCAACAAAGGTCCATCTAGTCAAAGCTATGGTTTTTCCAATAGTCACGTTTGGATGTGAGAGTTGGACCATAAAGAAAGCTGAGCACCAAAGAATTGATGCTTTTGAATTGTCGTGTTGGAGAAGACTCTTGAGAGTCCCTTGGACTTCAAGGAGACCCAACCAGTCCATCCTAAAGGAAATTAGTCCTGAATATTCATTGGAAGGACTGATGTTGAAGCTGAAGCTCCAATAATTTGGCCACCCGCTGTGAAGAACTGACTCATTTGAAAAGACCCTGATGCTGGGAAAGATTGAAGGCAAGAGAAGAAGGAGATGATAGAGAATGAGATGATTGGATGGCATCATGGACTTGATGGACATGAGTTTGAGCAGGCTCCGGAAGTTGGTGACGGAAAGGGAAGTCTGGCATGCTGCAGTCCACGGGGTCGCAAAGAGTCAGACATGACTGAGCGACTGAACTGAACTGAACTGAGATATACACACCCACCACCTCTACCTTATACAGTGCTGGAAGTTCTAGCCAATCTGTTAAGGTAAGCAAAGGAAGTAAAAGGCATACAGTTTGAAAAGAAATGAAATAGTATCAATTTGCAGATGATGTCATTATTTATATAGAAAAGTCCAAGGAATCTGAAGAAAGCACCTTCTAGAATAAGTAAGCTCAGCAAAGTCACAGAATATAAAATTTAAATCAGGTATATTTCTATATAGTAGCTATGAACACAAGCAACTGAAACTAGAAATGGATTATCATTTATAATCACTCAAAAATGGAATACTTAAGTGTGAATCTACAAAACATATACAGAAATTACATACTCCAAACTGCACAAAACTGATGAAAGAAATAAAAAATGAAATTAAGAGAGATATGAGATTGGAAGACTCAATTGTAAAGATGTAAGCTCTCCTCAGATTGATACATGAGTTTAACACAATTACCATGAAAATCCTACCAAGATTTTTTTGTAGCTATAGACAAAATTATTCTAAAATTTATGTGGAAAGGTAAAGGCACTAGAATAGATAAATGACTTTGAAAATGAAATTGAATAACAATTTTGAAAATGAATAGACAAAATTATTCTAAATTTTATATGGAAAGGCAAAGGTGACAGAATAGATAAACAATTTTGAAAATGAATAAAGTGGGAAGAATAAGCTTACTCAATTCCACAACTGTGAAGTGTTGTTGAAGTAGAAACATACATGAATGGAACAGATAGAGAGCTCACATACATAGACCCGTGAAAATATGCTCATCTGATCTTGACAAAGACACAAAAGCAACTCAATGGAGGAATGATAACTTTCTTAGCAAATGGTTGTGGAGCAACTGGACATCCATAGGCAAATATAGAACCTCAATGTCAGTCCCACACCTTTTGAAAAATTAACTCAAAGTGTATCATAGACTTAAAATGTAAAACATGAAAACTATAAAACTTGCAGGAGAAAAATGCAAGCAAACTGCTTTAAGAACTAGGGCAAGGTGAAGAGCCCATAGACTTTACATCAAAAACCTGATCTATAGAAGAAAAAATTGGTGCATCAGACTTCATCAAAGTTTAAAATTTCTACTGTACAAAAGATCCTGTTCAGAGGATAAAAAGACAGCCACAGAAGGGACGATAATATTTTTCAACCATCTATCTGACAAAAGACTCATATCCAGAATATTTTTTTTCATAGTACATCTTTCAAAACACCACAGTAGGAAACAAACAATTCAGTCAGAAAATGGGCAAAACTGAGTAACTAGGCTGAGGCCATGTGACTAGTTTTACACAAAGGGCTCTGAGCAGAAGGGATACATCACTTTGTAAGAGGTGGTGTAAGTTTTTCGTGTCTTCCCTCTCCCCTTACTGGAAGCCATGTGCTGAGAGGGTATCTCATATCTCCCATCAAGCAGGGGTCTGGCCCCTTGAGACACTGTCTGGAAAAGAGATTCTCACATTGGGCATCACTTGAGCAAGAGACAAGCCTTTGGTGTGTTCAGTTCACTTCAGTTCAGTCACTCAGTTGTGTCCGACTCTTTGCGACCCCATGAATCGCAGCACGCCAGGCCTCCCTGTCCATCACCATCTCCCGGAGTTCACTCAGACTCACGTCCATCGAGTCCGTGATGCCATCCAGCCATCTCATCCTGGGTCGTCCCCTTCTCCTCCTGCCCCCAATCCCTCCCAGCATCAGAGTTTTTTCCAGTGAGTCAACTCTTCACATGAGGTGGCCAAAGTACTGGAGTTTCAGCTTTAGCATCATTCCTTCCAAAGAAATCCCAGGGTTGATCTCCTTCAGAATGGACTGGTTGGGTCTCCTTGCAATCCAAGGGACTCTCAAGAGTCTTCTCCAACACCACAGTTCAAAGGCATCAATTCTTCGGTGCTCAGCCTTCTTCACAGTCCAACTCTCACATCCCTACATGACCACTGGAAAAACCATAGCCTTGACTAGACGGACCTTAGTTGACAAAGTAATGTCTCTGCTTTTGAATATGCTATCTAGGTTGGTCATAACTTTTCTTCCAAGGAGTAAGCGTCTTTTAATTTCATGGCTGCAGTCACCATCTGCAGTGATTCTGGAGCCCCCAAAATAAGGTCTGACACCGTTTCCACTGTTTCCCCATCTATTTCCCATGCGTGTTAGGTGACTGTAATTTCAGAAATTATTTATTATTACCATTAGCTCTCCTATCTGACAAATGCAGTAATGAACTATTAATATAATGTCATAATTTAATACACATTTTTATATGGGGCAATTATGGGACTTCTGTGGTTTTTCAGTTATTTATAAATAATGATGCTGCAGTGACTGTCTTTGCTTATGTGATACACTTAGTGCAGGATTTTCTTTGGAGTAAAGTAAGGGTGAAGATTATATCCTAAGATATTTCTAAAAGCTGTGTTACTAATGAAAGGAGATAAAGTCTTCTGTTATTCTGTGTATTCTGTTAGTGTCTAACATACAGAATTTGGTCACCAGAACTTTGTTGAATGAGTACTTTCTATTTTTGCCATCACCAATCTTGCTAACCTTTTCTATGACCATATTTTAGGCAGTTAGTGGGCATAAAGTGATTCTTTCCTGATATTTTGGTTTGCATGGCTTTGGTTAGAAGTGAGGTTGAGTGTCTCTTCATATATTTGTTAGCTGAGTGTAATCCTTCTTTCATGAATTTCTAGAAGATGTGTTTGTAATTGAGAAATAAAGCAGGAGCTTTGGTGAGGTTATTTCTTTTTGTCGACTTGTCCCAAAATAGCAATCAATCAAAATGAAAGGTGAAAAGTATACTATCTCTTTCTCCAACTGTAACTCCTTATATGGAACAAAGCCAACTCTCTCAGCTGAGGTTAACTTTAACTAACCTTTCAGCCAAGATTCTCAAATGATCTTTCATTATGTTCCTCCAAATGTTTAATTAACTACACTGATGATTAATTAACAGACACCACTTCTGCCATCTGGAGCAAGTCCCCTCTGCCTCCTGGCTTTATCGTTTTTCCAATTCAGTTAAGATCTTGGTGAATGCGTTTATCTTTTCATCTTGTCTTCCTCTTTTCTTTTTAATGTTTAATGCCTGGGAGAATTCAAGGTAGGAGAACTGCTGCCTAGGAGAATCCTAGGAAATTTCACTGCATCTATGCTGTTGACATAAAGCTTTGCTACGATGTTTTGTTATTTGTTATTTCTTTATAAAGCCATAGTATGTTTTTCACTAAGAGTATAAATAACCCAGAATAGCAAACAACAAGGCTTTTCTGCTCCAGCCACTGTCCACTTTTGCCATGCCCTTCCAAACACAGCACTGCACATTCTTATCACCAAATTGCTCACACTTCCTGGCATGGCCCCTGATCCGCATCATCGTGTGTCCTTGTAGACACCATTCCTTTGGCCTGGGGAGCCCATTCTCTCCTTTCATCCTGAGAATCCCTCTTGTTCACTGGGACACATACTAATGTCTGTGTGTCTGTGAGGCTCCCTGTCACCAGGCCATGACTCAGCACTCTCTCCCATATTTCTACAAGATGCATCCTCACTGCACAGCTGTGTCTTCCTCCAGATTCTGAGTCATCTAGAATGCATCCCTATCTTTTCCCTCATAGCATCTATTAAGGTGGCGAGTAAGCACATCACAGGTTTTTGTTCAGTAGCTGGCACTGGGTTGAACCATGTAGCATAGCTTTTCACTTTCAACTTCTGACTGAGCCAGACATCACCCCTGGGCATCAAAAACAAAACTGGAATAACTCTTTTGGAGCAAAAGCATCCTGAAGAATGTGCTAAAGCCATGGAGCAAATTATAAATGCTGCAATTCAAGGCTTAGCACCAGCATTCCAGGCCAGTGGGGTTTCCATTCCAGCTGCCTCCCCACCATGTCTGCCAAGCCCAGGCACACATTTTAGAAGTGCTCATTCTGATCCTAGAAATAAACCCATTCCGTCAACTAATTTGACAGAGGAGCCAAGAACACTCAATATAGGAAAAAAAAATATTTTCAATAAATGGTGCTAGGGAAATTGGATATTCACATGCAAAAGAATGAAACTAGACCATCTTACACCACTCACAGAAATTAACTTGAAATGGATTAAAGATTTCAGTGTAAGACTGGAAACCATTAAACTCCTAGAAGAAAGAGCAAGAGAAAAGCTCTTTGCTGTGGGTCTTGGCAATGACTTTTTGGATGTGACACCAAAAGCACAAGCCAAAAAAGCAAAAGTGATTAAGTAGGACTACATCAAACTGAAAAGTTTCTGTACAGCAAAAGAATCAATATTATGAAAAGGCAACCCACAAAATGGGAAAAAATATTTGCAAACCACATATATGGTAATATTCAATATATATAAAGATCTCATACAACTCAACAGAAAGGAAACAAACAAAAAAAAAATCCTGTTAAACAATGGGCAAAGCACTTGAACAGACATTTCTTTCAAAGAAGAGATATGAATGGCCAACAAGTATATGAAAAGATGTTCAACATCACTAATCATTGGAGAAATGCAAATCAAAGCCACTATGAGATATCACCTCACAATGTCAGAGCGTTATTGTCAAAAAGACAAAAGATCACAAATACTGGTGAGAATGTGGAAAAAAGGAAAGCCTTGTGCATGGCTGGTGGGATGTAAATTGGTACAGCCACTGTGGAGAACTGTGCCATATGATCCAGCAGTTCTGCCTCTGGGAATGTATTTGAAGAAAAGAAAACACTATGTTGAAGAGCTATTAATACCTTCCCTTCTATGTTCATAGCAGCATTGTTCACAATAACCAAGACATAACACAGATGAATAGATAAAGATGTTGTGGTGTATATATATATATGTACACACACACACACACACACACACATATATATATATATATACACACACACACACACAATGGAATATCACTGGACCATAAAAAGGAAGTTCTGCCACTTGTGACAGTACATCTTGAGGACATTAGACTAAGTGAAATAAGTCAGACAGAGAAAGACAAACATGATATGATCTCACTTATACATGAAATCTGAAGGCTCACTGAAAATAGAGATCAGATTTGTGGTTGCCAAAGGTAGGGACAGGATGAGAGTTGAGGAGGTTGGAGGAAGATAGTCAGAGGGTACAAACTTCCAGTCCTGAGATAAATAAGTACTGAGAATGTAACCGGCAACAAGATGGATTAGTGTTAACCCCACTATACGGTACATTTTAAATGTGCCGTGTGTGAAGAGAGTAAATCCCAAGGGTTCTCATCACAAGAGGAGGAACTCTTCTTTTTTTTTTTTTTGTATCTGTATGAGATGATGTTAACTAAATTTATTGTGATATTATTTCACAGTTTATGAAAGCCAAATCATTATGCTGTACACCTTAAACTTATACAGTGCTTATACAATTACACTTCAATAAAACAAGAAAAGGAAAAAGTGCTCATTCTAGGATTAGAATGATTCCTTTCATAGATGATAATTCTCACAAAATTTGAATAGCTTTCTAAAAGTTAAGGATGATTCTGCATACCCATACATAGAATACATAATTGGTCTTTTAAGTTAAAATCACAAGTGTTTTGAGTTATGAAAATCCAGAATGTTCCTCCCAGGTTAATTTGGTTGGTATTGTGGTTCTAGCACTTTCACAGCCTGAGTCATCTTGCTGTGACCTGTATCAGGGGCAGGACTCCTTATCCAAGAGTCCCTATGATGCCCATTTGGCCCCAGTGTTTAACAGGATGGGGACAAAATGCACTGTTGCTGAGCTCAATAACTTCCAAGGCAGTATAAATGATGAAAGAGGGGCTGGGAGAAAGAAAGAAGGGTGAACTTTAACCCCTTTTCAGGGAGTGGAGCTATACTGAGATACAAACGTAGAGCTTGTGTTAATGTGAGCAAGTCATCACGAACATCGTCCAAGGATGTAATATCCTGCCAAGTAGTGTCAAAAGCCCCCTTTACACCAGTGGAGAGTTTCAGATGCTGATGACGGCAAGGCCCCAGCCCCCCAAAGGGACAGAGGGGACAAAGGTGTCTTCTAGCCTCTAGGAGGAGTGTCTACAGCTCTGTATCTCCTCCTGTGATCAGCTTTGGTCATTAGGGGTGAAATTTTCCAGGAGTCCTTTGGGAAATGAGGTGTTTTAAGTTCCAGACAGTTCAGGTCAATATTATGGACCATTAACTCAATGTTTTTGTTTAAAGATGAGTGGGAATGAGTAAGTAATGCCCTTCCTCCAGAGAGTTCCCAGAACACAGGGTACGGATGGGTCTTCAGAGCTGTTCCAGCCTGGGGTGCATATAAGCAAGCTCCCTGTGCTTGTTTCGTGGTGGCCTTTGGATTCTGAAATGTCTGTGGCCTGAAGTGTCTGTGGCTCTCACATCAGGGGACCAGTGCATTTAAGGAAACAATGAACCTCAGATGAGGAAACTGTAGAAAAGTAACAAAAAATTGGAGTCCACTAGCAACAGAATTCTGAATTAGCAAAAGGAATTTTAAGTGATACCACCCAAGAGAATGGGGCATCCCAGGTGGCTCAGTGATAAAAAAAATCTGCCTACCAACGTAGGAGATGCAAGAGGCAAGAGTTTGATCCCTGCACTGGGAAGTTCCCATGGCATAGGAAATGGCAACCCGTTCCAGTATTCTTGCCTGGGCAATCCAACGCACAGAGAAACCCGGCGGGCTACCGTCCATGGCGTCACAAAGAGTCAGACACGACTGAACATGCACGTAAGGCACCCAAGAGATAAAGGAAGAAACAGAAGGCAAAATAATCCGAGGATGGAGAGACCTGAATATTTAGTGACTTGTGTCACTGTGCAAATCTCAGACATTAGAACACCAAAGGAAAAAATGCATGAAAAAAAAAAAATCCACAGATTTTCTCTGTTCTAAATAAATCAATCATCTATCAAACTGCAGTAGGGCTGTAGGTTATTTTTTTCTTTGTTTTCCAAACTTCCTAATCTGTTATTTTATTGTTTTGCTAATAATAATAAACTGGTAAGTTAACCTAGCCATAGGTTAAAACACTAAAAAGGCTTTTAAACAATAACATATACAAATGAAAGGGAAAACACACCCAAAATGACCAGGTGGGGCCCCCTGTCCTGGCCTCCACCCTGCACTGTTGTACCCCAGCCTCGAGGCCCCAGGTGCTTCAGAGGGGAAGGTCTTGCACCCCCCACCTCGCACCATCACCTCCCACTATCATCTCCATCTGACTGCGCTCCTGCTGTATCTTTGGCCTCACCTGGACCAGCCATGACCCACACCTGCCGTGGTCCCCCAGGGACCAAGACATCACGAACCCAACTGCCTGGGCTGGTGAGGGAAGGACCCCTCTCCAGGATGGGGTTTGATTCTCATCCAGGTAAATGAATTTCTGGTCCGGTGTGAACCCAGTGCTCCTAGAAGGAGCTATTTACAGCTGGCCTGCTTTCCTCCAGGCCGTTGGCCACAGCATCCTTGATCTTGAACACACTTTTCTGAGGTACAGATAAGAAGTACTATGGGCTTTGATTTACAGAGTCTTGAGAGAGGGGTGATGTTTCGGCCAAGTGTCTCTTGGCAAAGCAGGAAAAGCAAAAAGTGATTTCTTTGTTTGCACTGTGCCACTCAGAGAGGCTGACTCCACTCTGTTTAAGCAGATGCAGAGTGGATCGGTCCACACAAGGATGTTCTTCCATGCATGCTCCCACGTGGAGCATATCAGTGAAAACCCAAGGCAGAGGGAAAACAGATAAAGCCGTCCTTACTTTCTAGGCTACCAAGAAGACCAGGGCTGCTCAGAGGAGGAATGCCTGTCCCTGAAAAAAAAGGAGCCTGCAGAATTTCAGAATTTCTAAATGTATCATTGTAAGATGACACTCCAGCCTGGATCCTGGACTTGTTTCCACAGCTGAGGCCTGAGAGGACCAGTGTATGCTAAGTCACTTCAGTTGTGCCTGACTCTTTAGGACCCTATGGACTGTAGGCTGCAAGGTTCCTCTGTTCATGGGATTCTCCAGGCAAGAAGCTAGAGTGGGTTACTTGGTCCTCCTCAGGGGATCTTCCTGACCCAGGAATCAAACCTGAGTCTCTTACATCTCCTGCACTGGCTAGCAGTTTTTTACAGTAGCGCCACCCAGGAAGCCCCATATGCCTCTTCCGCAAATCCTTGCAGCCCCCAATCCTTCACCCAGGGACTGTGGTTTGTCTCTGTGCTGTGAGTCCGGGACTCACTGGGCATCTTATCTGCTCTCCTGGCTCCACTGTTTCCTAAATGACTGCTTCTTTGCAGTGAGTGCTTTTGGACACAGCTGCCTCTAATTCCCTTGTTGCTGTCATCTATGGACTGTCTGGTCTCCTCCATCTTTCAGCCATTTGCTGTAAACAGCTCCACCTCCAGCCTCCTGTCCTTCAGTCCAGGGTGGCTTGAGGCAGATGTGGACCAATCCAACCTTTGCTCCTGGTTCTTCACCTACATGCACCCCTTCACCTGGCTGGGTCACCTTGAACTCAGACATGAGGCTACACCGAGGTGGACCTTCTGATCATGGAGCAAGACTGAGAGCACAGCCAGATGCCCACCCTGACCCTGACATCACCAAGCTTCCGAAGTCAACACAGACCCTGCCTCAGTTAGACTTCCAGTCACACACCACGTTTGAGTCACTCTTAAGTGCTACACGCCCCTGTAAATTCATTGTCGTTTGTCTCAGTTGAGTTCACTCTCAACAATACCTGCTTATTATAGTTCCAAAATCACTATTGATTATTTCTCTACTGCACTTCACCACTTTTGTGCCTCCTTCGACTGGCACAGTGCCCACTACATGCAGACAACCACTGATAAATGCCTAAAACTAAGGCTTAATATTTGGGTTTTAAAATTGCTCAGTCCAATCTGTGGACACAATGCACTTATATTTACGTGAGATTTAGAAACACAGTGAGGGATCCAGAGGCTTCGCTTATTTGATTAGACAGTGAAGAGATGCTAAAAGTCAGTCATCAAGAGGAAAAGGAACCAGCAAGTAAGAGAGAAGCAGTCAAACCAAGAAAATGCAAACTAAAAAGAGGAAAAGGGCTCTCAGATTCTGGGAATGGACAGCATCCTGAAAAAGAGTCAAAGCAGAGGCGAAGCCAGCTGATAAATTATCTCTTTATTGTTTCAGGGAAGATTTCATCCCTGAGCGTTCCAGTAAAAGGCATAAAAGAGACCAAAGGGACATTGCCATCTGCCTGGCCATTTAGCATTTTAACAGCTTGTGCTGTCCTTCCAAGCAGCAGTCTGTGTGTGTGTGTGTGTTTTCGACTCCCTCCCCTCTCTCTCTAGTATCCTTGGCTTGGGGCTCTGATTCATGACCAGAATCCCCGTGCAGACACCAGCCTGGTGAGACACTCAGACAGGCTCCTGCTTCTGGTTTTACAAGCAGAGAAACTAAGGCGTGGGGCTCAGAATCCAAGGTACGTACCTATGCACCCCATGTGGCCATGGTTAAGACTCTTGGCTCACCAGTACAGGCTAAGGAAGAAAAACAGAGACTAGCCTAAAGTCCAGAACATGTTTCCGTAGTGAAGCCAGGCATCCAGCTCTTGCCCGGCCCCCTCCCCTTACATCCCAGGCCCAGAGAAACCAATCAGTCACAAGTCTGGCTCAGTTGCCCCAGGTGGCATGAGTGGGGCTAGTGCAAGGTAAGGACACACCCAGGTTGGATCTGGGCATCTGAGGTGAGTAGCTGGGTGAGAGGGGGAAGGTCATCTTAGATACCAGAGGGAACCTGGGAGCAGAAGCCTCTTGCAGGGGCTTCACACACAGGGGCAGCCTCCTCAAACTGGGAGCTAACCAGGCCTGGGAAAGCCACCTGCTCCCCAGTTATAAGGGACTTCTCTTTTCCTGTGTCAAAGTACACTGCTCTGCTTTTGGAAAGAGCTGACGTTCTGACCAGAGGACAGCTTGTTCAGTGACCATCTTCTGACACCAGGCCCAGCAGTTCCAACTAAAGCACAGGAGGGAGGGGTCACTGTGCTAGATGGGATGGTCAACCAGGGCCACAGTGCCAGGCGCCACACTTCACGCCAGTTCAGTGCTTTCAGGAGGGTTTGTGCAAAATGAGAAGGCAAACTGGAGAAAGGAGGGGTCAGTATAAACATGAATCATTTCTCCTCTCCAGAAACTCATTACTCCCTCTCTTTAATTGTTCCTAATACTACATGCTTTGAGCTCAGGGTTTTGTTTGTTTGCATTTTATTTATTTATTTTTAACTGAAGTATGGTTGATTTACTATGTTGTGTTAGTTTCAGGTGTACAGCAAAATAAGTTTCAATTATACATATATATCTAAATCTGTTCTTTTTCATATTCTTTTCCATTATAGATTGTTATCAGATTTTGAGTAGAGTTCCCTGTGCTATATAGTAGGTCCTTGTTGCTTACCTGTTTTCTATACAATAGTGTGTATCTATTAATCCAAACCTCCTAATTCATCCCTCTCCCCCTTTTCCCTTTGGTACCTATAAATTTGCTTTCCATATCCATGAGTCTGTTTTGCAAACAAGTTCATTTGTATCATTTTTTTAAGACTCCACATATAAGTGATAACTCAAGCTGTATTTCACTGACCTTATGTTCCTCTAACTCAGCCACAGAAAACCATGTTGGTGGGAGTAGACTGCAGGATAGGAGCAGAGAGGCGGGCCCAGCACCTGTATCAGAGGGGCCTGAGTCAAAAACCAGGGACCGGCACGGGTCTGGGCATCTGGGTGTGAGCAGATGTGCAGCCAACATAGTTCAAAACATTCTCTGCTGTGTGGCCGTGAGGGGCTGCCAGGCAGCTGCTGTGATGAGAAGCTCCTGTTGCAAAGCCTCCTGGCACTGATAGAGTAGGCTTCAAAGTGACTTCTGAACAGGCTTCTCCCTGCAAGACATAGGGCTGCATTCCTCAGATTAGGCAGGGCTCAGCCCGGCAATGCTGGTTTCACGTCCCATGGGAGGGGTTTTCTCCATTTCCAAGCCAGAGTCACACCCCATCTGGACACAAGCTGTCCCTTTGGACTGTGGCCTGAGGCCCAGAGGCTGGCGGGGATGTGAGAGCACCTGAAAGTCACTCTCCCATCCAAAAATTGACTCAAGCTTTATCAACAGATGTCATACTTCTTCCTATAAGGAAACAAAATGTCAGGTCTGGAGCATGATTCCCAAGTTGGGTGAATGGCAGCCAACACCTTTTGTCCTGCACCTCTGAAGCTTTCCTTTATGATGCATGCAACCATGAGACCTAACATCCAAGCCCATCAGCCCCCTGTTATGCTGAGTCCCAGATGAATGGTTTTCTCTGGATCTGACACACTCTCACACAGAGCCCAGGCACTGGGGAGGCACGGGAAGAGGTTCCTTCACAACCCCAAGGACCACAGAGTGCTCTGTTCTCTAGAATATTCCATTTCCATGATGTTCCAGAACTCTGAACTTAAACAGAAAATGATGGAAGTTTGGGTCAAACCAGAAGGCTTAATGTGCTGGAAGGTGGCTTCTCCCAAGTACGGGCCCAGGCTTGGAGGGTAGGGCCTGACAGCTTGAGCTCTGGCTCAACACCTTTGCTCTTGCTTGGATATGACCTTGAACAGCTTACTGAACACATGAAGTCCAAATTTTTGCATTTGAAGAAAAAGTAGTAATAATAGTATCTATGTGTATGGCTGGGGAAGAGTTCCCTAGAGTGACAGTGTGAAAGGAACCTGAGTCGGCACTGCTACTGTGTTGCCCAATGCCATCAGGTCTGCAGCACACATCAAATGTCTGAACAGAACCACCCTCAAGGCAAGGTTACACTTGACCTAATGCTCTGCCTGGAGGGCCCCCTTGATGGTTTCCAGGAGTAGCAGGTCAGGGTCACTGACCTCATGGTCCTGGACACCCACTAATTCATAGGATCAACCTCTGACTCTTGAGAGTCCCTTGGATTGCAAGATCAAACCAGTCAGTTCTAAAGGAAATCAATCAGTCCTGAATATTCACTGGAAAGACTGATGCTGAAGTTGAAATTCTAATACCTTGGCCACCTGATGTGAAGAACTGACTCAATGGAAAAGACTATGATGCTGGGAAAGACTGAAGGCAGAGGGAAAAGGGGATGACAGAGGATGAGACGCTTGGATGGCATCATAGGATCAATGGACAAGAGTGTGGGCAAGCTCCAGGAGTTGGTGATGGACAGGAAAGCCTGGTGTGCTGCAGTCCATGGGGTCACAAAGAGTTGGACACGACTGAGCCCCTGAACTGAACTGAACTGAACCTCTGTGAAGAGGGGGTGCTGGGATGCCCGGGATTCTGATGGAGCAGCTGTGTGGGTGACGGGGTCATTGGCTGAACAGGCCTCACTGGTGGAAGACAAGGTTATTAGGCAAGAGGCATGATAAAACCCCAGAATTTCTTCTTCTCCTGCAATTCCTGGCATTATTTTGGTATCTGGTATTTGGTATCCAACATCTAACTCCATTACTTCCCATGCCTCCTATCTCTAAGTGGACCCCCATTTAATCCTCCAAAACCAAAAGGATGCAAACTGAAGGGAGAGGTCTTCAACAAAATGGGAGATTTGCCAATAAATTCCATAGTGAAGCCCAGAGCTCACCCACAGCATATGGAGAAGTGAGCTGGCAGGACAGAGGCAGAGGCTGGAGATGTCAGGGCTGGGGGCAGGGGCCACGGATCACAGGTAGACCCGGCAGGGCCAGCTTCCAATGGGGTCCACACAGACCGACTGCCTGCAGGCAGAGAAAGAGACTCCAGAAGAAGAGAGCATGGATTGGGAATATTCAGGAGAAAAGAAAGGAAGGAGAGGAAGAAAAGAGAAAGAACTTAGAGAGTTATGAGTGATCTGTGGATTGAGTAGTCCAGAGTCACATATCTAAAGTTTACCTGACTCACCCAGAAAGCTATCACCTGGGGCTTCCTCATCCCGGGCTACAGAAGGGCGGGGGTCAGGAAACCCAACCCATGGGCCAAAGCTGGCTTGCCTTCTGTTTGTGTATGGTGCATCAGCTAAGAACAGTTTTTACATTTTTAAGGGTTGAGAAAAAGTCAAAGAAAGAATAATATTTTGAGACACGGGAAAATTATATGAAATGCAAATTTTGGCATCCTGAAGGGACGCTTTACAGGAACACAGCCCTGCTCACTGGTTTGCCTCTTGTCTGTGGCTGCTTTCCATCTGAGACTGACCACACAGCCCCTGAAGCCTGCAACGTTTACTCCCTGGACTTTATATAAAGCGTTAGCTGACACTAAGCAGAACCGGCCTTTAAGTAGTAGACTCAGGGTGTATTTTAAATCTCCATACAGAAGAGGAAACAGGCCAAGAGAGTGAGGGGCTGAAATGGCAGAACCTGGCGCCACATGCACGTTGAAAGAGGCTGGAAGATTCCCCGGTGGTCCAGCGGTTAGGACTCTGTGGTTTCACCGCTGAGGGCCCAGGTTCAATGCCTAGTCAGGTAATTAAGATCCTGCAAGCCACATGTTGCACCAAAAAAAAAATTAAATTAAAAAATTAAGAGGCTGGAGCCCTGTAATTCCTTAGGTGGTGGCCATGGCAGTACTGACCAGGGAGAGTTTGTGTCTTTTTTATGGCCAAAAAATTTTTTAAGTAAAACCTCATAATAAAGTAGAGTCCCCAAATCAGTGCAATAGAGTAGAATGGACACTCATCTTTAAAGTCCTTCTATGGGTTCTCATTTAAAGAAAATTGTTGGGCATACAGTAGTCACCCCAGCTGGGAGAGCCAAGATGTCCGGCTGCCTGCCTCCTGCTGTCATGGCTTGAAGCTAAGCTTCTCTCTGGCCGTCCTGAAGCCACCTGACTTACCGGAGAACAGCCTTCTTCCTCCTTGCTGTTGAGGTAGTGTCTAATAATCCCTGCTGGTTCTCAGGAAAATAAAATGCCCATCAGTGTGCCCTGTCACCTCCGTCCAACCTGGTCCCCAGGCTCTGCTGACAGTGGTCGCTGTAAATGCCCCATTGACTGTCCACCTTGCTCCTGGTTCCCTTGGAGGAACTTTACCTGGTGCCCCGGCCTTTCCAGGCCTGTCTAGTCTGACACAAGTGCTCTTGCAGCCATACCCATGCACAGCCCTCACTGGATGGATACCCCTCTTCTTGGAGCTGTGGCCACAAAGCTGAGAGTTTTACAAGATGAACCTTTCCTCACCTGACTCCACACAAGAATTCTACAGGGGTGGTGGTGATTTCTTGTGCGTGATCACGCATGTCCACACACACACACACTCACAGGAGAGCCTGTGGGTCCACCTCCCATGGTGCACATGGCCCCAATGAATTTGCCTGTCAGACCAGAACTCTGTACCCAGCAGTCAGTGGCCAGGGTCAGCTCTAACTGCTCCAACTGCCTACCACACAGGTTTGTGATTGTTTTTAGTGTCTTTGTGTGTGTTGGTATTTATGGCCAAAGAAACTTTAAAACTTACTTGATAACCTTTATATTTCATGATAAAAATGATAGCATCTTAAAATGATATTGCAATAAAGCCCCGCTTATAATTGATGGCAGGATAGGTTTCCTCTCCTACCTTCAAAAAGAACATTGAGGGTGTAGGGGAGGGAAAGGTTGGGAGTTTGGGGTTAGCAGCTACCAGCTATTACATTTAGGATGGATAAACAACATGGTCCTACTGTGTACCATAGGGAACTATCTTCAATATCCTAAGATAAACCAAAATGGAAAGAACATAAAAAATAATGTGTATATATAACTGAGTCACTTTGCTGTGCAGCAGAAATTACAACATTGTAAATCAACTATATTTCAATAAAATTTCAAAAAAGAAATGAAATAGAAAAGAATAATAAAAAGAACAAAGAACTAGAGAAAACAAGAACCCAGTCAAGAACTTTAGTTCCTAAGAAAAGAGCCTCAAGGAAAAATTAGAATTATTCCTTTTTAGGAGGATTTTTTAATGCCCTGCAGCCAGCCTAGCAGCACTTGGGCCTGTGAATCTATCAGTTCATCAATGCGGGTGCTTATTGCAGCATCTGGGGCACATTTCCTATGCTTCACGTTTGTTTAGTTAACCAATGTGTACATAATGAATAGTGTTGGCCTCAGAATCAACCCAAACTAAGGAAGGTCTGACAAGACCAAACCTGCATGAGGCTTTTCTCTGATAAAGGCAGTGAAGGAAGGAGAGCGTTAAGAGGGAAGTGGGGTCTTGGGATGGGGTGGAAATCTGACGGCTGACCTCGTGCCCTGTGCTTGGGGCTTCGGTCTGAGCCCATGAGGAGAAGAGCTGCAAGCTGAGAGGGTGCCACATGACATGGCCCAAGCCTGGCACCTGAGGGCTGAGGCTGGCAACACCCAGGAGGACAGCAGTCATGCCGAGCAGGCAGCCAGTCAACAGCCAGAGCAGGAGGCAGCGCAGAGGGGGACCTGGGGGAGGGAGACCAGTACTGACGGGATTCCTTGTTCCAGAAGTTACATCTTTCATGGAACACCCTCAGGTACCCAGAAGCCAACCAGCCTGTAGAAACTCAGCTAATCTCTTCCTGTGAGTAAAGAGCTGCAATGCTACAGGATTTTGTGTACAAGTGACTTGGTTACCACTTGGGCCCCTCGATGTTAGAAGTTCAGGATTCTTGCTCCTTCATCATCCAGGGATAGCTGGACCTCTAGGGGTTAGGAGAGGGAGGAGTCCGGGCAGCTAGGTCCTAGCTGGGGCAGAACCGTTGATGGCTGGTGGCCTGGTGAACACGGGGAAGGCTAGGCTTATAAATCACTTTGTTTGGAAACCAGATTTCCAATTTCACGGCCCATTTCTAAGCAAATTTATTAGATGATATTATTTAAGACTCAAAAATCTATAAGATTCTTAGCTAACAAAAATCTTTTACCTGCTTCATGGTTGCTGGTTGCAATAAAACAGAGACAAGTTGCCTCAACTTGGCGCTGATTTTTTTCAAAGCTGCCATGGTTCTCCACCTCCTTTTCCTTTCTGGCACCATCTTCCAGGCTCCACCCCACACTGCCAAACACATGCAGGCTCGTCACTGCCCTTGATAATTAGCTCAGCATCCAGTAGATGGTTAAAAAGAAGTGACGTTTCCTGACATTCAATCCCGTGACTGGACTTCTGTCCCCAAAACTTAAAGACATTAACATGGCTTGCACTTTCCAGCTGGGATCTTATTCCCATCCAGCCCAGTGCTCATGGAGGTCAGACCTTGGGCGCCTCTAATGGATGTGCATACGCGTGCATCCTCAGTTGCTTCAGTCGTGTCCAATACTTTGTGACTCTATGGACTGTAGCCCAGCAGGCTCCTCTGTCTATGGGGTATTCCAGGCAAAAATACTGGAGTGGGTTGCCATGCCCTCTTCCAGGAGATATTCACAACCCAGGGATCAAATCCACGTCTCCTGTGTCTCCTGCATTGCAGGCAGGTTCTTTACCACTGAGCCATCCGGAAAGCCCTCTCCCCCACCTTATAGATACTTCACCAGTAATCTCTAAGGTGATGAACATCCCTGACTCCAATATGGGCTTCTCCAGCCCATTCTATTCTCTTCTGGGAAGATAATCTACCCAATTGCCAGCCATACTATTTTATTTTCCCGACTGAATTAGGCCTCCAGAAATATGCAAGCGCTCATCCTTGGATCCTGGAAATAAGCCTTTATACAGAAAAAGAATCTTTGCAGATGCGATTAAGTGAAAGATTCTGAGATAGGGGATGACCCCATCCAGATGCACCCCACAAGTGCCATCATCAGTGTCCTCATAAGAGGGGCACATAGCACAATTACAGAGGCACACACTGGAGCACCGAGGTCACAGCAAGGAACACTAGCAGCTCCAGAAGCTGGGAAAGGCAAGAAGGAGCCTCTGGAGGATGGCTGCAGCCTGCCAACACTGATTCTGGCCTTCTGGCCTCCAGAACCTCCAGAACTGTGATAGAACGTTTATTTCGCTTGGAGCCAGCAGGTCTGTGATTTCTTACGGCAGCTGCAGGAAACATACTCTGACCAAAACTCTGTTACTCCAAACGAAAGCCCTCAGCAGTCTGGAGCCTGGGTATTCTTCAGACCCATCTCTCTCTGCAGCCCTGTCTTCATACTTTACCCCACCCCCATGCTCATGCAGACAGCCTGTGAGAGCTCCCATTGACTCTGGTTTGCCCACCTGGGAAAAGTCTGCATTGTGGGAAAAAAGTCCACCTGGGAAAAGTCTGCACCTGTCTCTCCTTAAAAGTCACCTCCTCTCTGAAGTCTCCACCTGTTCAATGTATTTGGTTCTGAGTTCCCCTCATATCCTGCAGTTTGCCCCATTTTTCTTTTTTTAAAAAATTATTTATTTATTTTAATTGGCAGTAATTACTTTACAATATTGGGGTGGTTTCTGCCCTACATCAGCATGAATCAGCCACAGGCATACATGTTCGTCGCCCTCCTGAACCCCCTCCTATATCCCTCCCCACCCCATCCTTCCAGCTTGTCACAGAGCACCGGCTTTGGCTTCCCTGTGTCATACATCAAACTCCCACTGGCTATGTATTTTACGTATGGTAATGTACATGCTTCAGTGTTATCTTCTCAAGTCATCCCACCCTCTCCTTTGCCCACTCTGCCACTTGCCCCATGTTTCTAGTTATGTATCTCTTCTACTAAACTGTAAGGTCTTAAAGGGGAGGGGCTGAGGGCCTGCTGTTCTTGACACAGTAAGTGTCACGTGCTAGAAAGCTGGCAAGGGTTTTCATGTCTAGAGAAAATTACTTGTGTGCAATAGTTTTATACAGATGCTCACGGCCTCCTTCAAGCTTGCCTCCTCTGGCTTCTGGTACACCTTCTCCACTTGGTCCCTAGGGACCTAGTGATTATCATTCCTCATTCGCCTTCACTGGCTTTCACGTCCTATTCACTTCATGTTGGCTTTGTTTAGAAGCCAATCTTTGCTTTCCTTGGCTTTTTTCTCCACCACTGACGCTCTTTCTGAATGATTTTGGTCATGCCCCTGTGTTCTTGGCTTCCCTTCCTCCTCTGAACTCTTTCCCACTAGAAATATCTGCACAGATGTCCCCCAGGCATACCGAGCCTGGCATGCAACAAGTTATTGTCTTCTCATGTTTTCTGTCTATGAATCTGGACCACTGGGGCCCCTGGGCTAGGATTCTAGAAACTGAAGCAGGGCCTGGGGAAGGCTGAAGCCAGGCAGGCTGGGGGCTGTGCAGTCAAGGATGTCCAAGGTCGCTGTCCTTGGGGAAGTTCAAAGGAAGGTTCTCTTCCAAAGAGAGCAGAGACTCCAACAAAGACACCAAAGCAGGCCAGTGGAGAGGGGTTTGGGAGGGACCCAGCACATGGACATATTCTACAGAAACAGACTCCAGAGTTTTCTCTGGGGCACTTTGAGATGTCACTTTGAAAGATATCCTTCTGTCCTGAATTTTCTCTTCCCCTTCACTCAGCTGTCCAAATAGAAACCTCAGAGTCATCCTCATCCTCCCTTACCCTTAACCCTTTCCAGCGAGCAAGTTCTGTGGAAGGCACCCCAAGGAACCCTCCCATCCCCACACCTCTTCCTGTCTGCAACCTAGAGCCAAAGGAATCTGTATGTCTATAGTCTCTTCCCACATCCATCCCTCCCAACTGGCCAAAATCCAGGTCTGGCTTAAAACCTACTCCTCCCTCCTCCAGGATGAAATATGTATTCCTAAGCAGGACACCCGAATCCTTCACCCTTGCAATCTCGTCCCTCCTCAGCCTCACCTACTGCCACACCTTCTTACCTTATACCCAGTCTTTCCCAATCTCCCTTGCCTCTTCTGTCTGCAGATTCTGGCTCATCTTTGAGAACTATACCCCAGTGCCTCTCTGTTCCCCTCTGCTCTCCCTCCCCACTCCGAGTACCCTTTTGGCTGGTCCCCATTTTCCGGGCTCTGTGATGCTTCACATTCACCCTCTGGGTCACTTATTGCACTATTCAGGGATATTTGTTTCCTCATCCACACACCCTAGTAAACAGCAAGCTTCTCAAGTAAAGATAGCTTCTTATAAACTTTCATATTCCTAGTACTTAGCTTGGAATCTGTCACATTGCAGATACTTCTGTCTGTATTTGTGAAATGAGTGAACAGGATGTAAGCAAAGATGATAACTAAAACAGAAATGAAAACAACGAGCCACGTGAGAAAGGCCTCAGGGGCTCCATACCTCACTTTCTTAGTGCACTTGGGCTGCTATAGCAAAACACCATACACTGGGTGGCTAATAAAAAATAGAAGTTTGTTTCTCACAGCTCTGGAGGCTGGAAGTCCAAGATCTGGGTGTGGACAGATTCAGTGTCGGGTGAAGATGCTTCCTCATGGCCTTGTCTTCTCACTGTGTCCTCATATGTTCAAAGGGACTGAGGGCTCTCTGGAGCCCCTGCTATGAGGACACTAATTCCATTCATGGGCTCTCCACTCACATGACCTAATTACCCCCCAAAGGCTTACCTCCTAATACCATCACTTCAGAGATTAGGGTTTTAACCACTTGAATTTGGAGGGACACAAACACATTGCACTCGTCAAGAGCTCCCACTGGCCATCTTAGGGAGAAAAGTTTTCTTAGCTTGTCCCACGAGCAGGACAAGAGGTCAGGGAGTGAAAAATCCCTGTGTTGTATATGGGGCTGGACATCAGGGATGAGGCCAGATACACTGACAAAAGCATGAGATTGAGCTTGTTTTGGATTGCAGAGTTGGGTCTCATCTTGATGCCCAATTAAGAGACCAAGGTGCAGAGGATCCACATGACTGACCCAAGGAAGTGACAAGTGTGTTGATCCCAAGGTGGGTGGACAGAGTATAGGAAAGTAGCAGCTGGAGAGGGTAGTAGATGGAGCCAGAAGGAAAGCTAAGTCAATGTAAACCAAAGCACTCCAGATAGCTGTCTTCTCCTCATAGATGTTTATTCCTCAAGAGCTTTTTCATGTATATAGTCCATAAACAAGTGTTTGTCTGTCTCTCCCACTGGATTAAGAGCTCCAGAGGAAAGGGCACACTTCTCTATCCGCAGATCCTCATCTCACCACTCCATGAATCCCCAGTACACGCACAGTTACCGTGGTCACACATGGTCATTCATGGTCCCCACTACTCTGTCAGTCTGAAAGCACAAGGTCACTTTATGGATAGCCAGTGTGACCAGTTTGTAGCAGCACCTCTCATTCTGGCTGTTCATGGGTTGTTTTTTTTCTAGTTCCTCTTCCAGGTCCCATTCTCCTGACCAGAATTGCCTGTCCCCTCACCCCTAGGCTGAATTTCATCTGGAAGCTTTCTTCCCCCTCTCCCGTCCATGCTTTCCCTCAGGCTCCCAGAGGTTGCCTTAAAACAGGCACCTCTCCAACAATGGACAGCAACACCTTCATCTCAGCTTAGCTTACAAGTCCTGGGTCTGTTGTGTTTCCTTATCCCATCATGGGGACAAGGGATGGACAGGAAGAGCTTCCCTGAAACAGCATGGTCTGCAGCCCACAGGCCCTAGGAGCTGGTCATTTGCCTTTACCCTCAGGTCCATCCCTTACCATCTCCTGCTGGCTCCACCCTGGGAGGTGAGCAGATGATGGAGTTTGTTTGCTGCAAATTGCAGTCTGGGCACCAAGTCTGCTCAGGAGACACTGAGACACAGGGAGAGCTCTTTCACTGATGGAGTCAGAGGTGACAGAGGCTGTGTGTGCATATGACCAGGTACACAGCCTAGACACAGGTGTGTTTCTCTCTCACCCTAGACCAGACGGATGGAGATGCTGACAAGCCCCTCCAACCAGTGTCCATGCTAGAGAGCCTGCTCTACAGGAATGTTTCCAGAATCTTCCCCCTCTAGGCAGGTTAAGTTCCCCCGGAGGAGGACTAGATCATCCGTGGGATTAGTACCACTGTGGACACTGGCTGGGCCACCCAGCCCCCTTCATTAAATCTCGCCTCATCCCTCTGGAGGGGAGAGAGCCCAGGGCTCTCACTGATGGTGCAGATTGTAAACACATGCTCTGAGCCACGTGTCTGCTCTGCTGGCATGGAGGAGGGCCTCCTGGTGCCCCTTGCCATAGGGGTCCACCCTCCTTTCAGCATCTCGGGCAAATTTTGGCCCATAGGCAGAGGAACCTCAGTTCACTGAGGTTTTGTTTTTTTTTAAAGGTGAGAGAGAAAGTGAAGAATGGGGAGACAAAGCTACTCCAGAGGCTGGAAGAGGTGACTCTGTCTACACGGACTGGCTTCCCCACCCATGGGGGCCCTGACCCTCCTGACAGCCTATGGGGGTCATCACCCATTCTTGATGTGGCAACAACGAGGCCAGAGGACTGAGTGATTGGCCCACCTTGACACAGCTTGGTCCGCAGGGAGGGGGGTCCACAGGCACCCAGAGCACCAGGGATGGGAGAAGAAATGGGACGCGACCCCCTGCCCTGCTGGTGTTTGTTGTCCTGTCCAGGCGAGCTTTAGGACAGGAAGACTCAGGGCCGGGAGAGGCTGCCCAGGGCGGTCTCACTGAGACCTGGATCCCTGAGTGGATGGTAAGAACCTCCCTGTTTGAGGGCACCAAGGACTCAGACAAACAGAGAAGATGAGGAAACTAGATGACACAAGGCCGTGGTCTCCAAGCGAGAACGGCCCTGGTCTCCAACCGGCAGTCTGTCGAGAAGGGTTGAACCGGTGGCTCAGTGCTGAGTGGGAGGGTCTTGGAAGCTGCAGCAAAATGTTTGCTGAGGGACAGGCTTTGAGTAAGGGAGTCACTGGGCAGATTTTCTTTAAGACACAACCATCCTTGGACAACTGGAAATGAACTTGAAGGGAGCAATGCAAGAGACAGATCATGTGGGAAGCTCTTACAAGAGGCAGGTAAATGAGGAGGGTGGTCTAATTCAAGATGAGGGGAGGGGAGACAAAGGACTAGACTACAAATATTTAGAAGGTAAAGAGCATCAGTGAGGAGCAAAGACAAGGGAAGGCCTCAGATGATCCGGTTCATGATTGGGGTAGGGGCTTTGATGGAGATGAGCGGTACTGGAGGAGGGGGAGAGGTACGCTCTGGCTCCAGGGCGCCTGGGTGCAATGGGGCTGTGTGCTGGCAAAGGGAAGGCTCCAGCAGAGGGAAGATCACAACTCCTGGTGAAACAAACCCAAGCAAAGCTCAGTGTAATTCTCTGAACAAGTGGAGGGTAGCCTGGCCATGGGTCCCAAAGAGTGGGACCTGCCCACCCCAGAGAGAGCTAGGGAGAGGCAGGCTCCTCATGATATGATGGAGAACTTGCCACCTTGATCCATGCCCACCGGTGAGCATGGGGCATCCCACTGGCCAGGCTGTTGCTTGATGGGGCATGACTTTGAAAATTATATCTTTCCCTGATACTGATCCCTTTCCTTCCACAACCATCCCCTCCACCCCTCCACCCCTTTACCTAGAAGCCAGTGCCTGTGTCCAAGGGAAAGAGCAGATGACACAGCTCCAGCGCACAAGAGCCCAAGCCTGAGCCAAACGAGCCAGTTCTCACGTGCAGGGTTGTCCACCACCCTGCCACTAGCTCAGCCCACCCACTCTGGGCCTGCTCTCCATTCCTCCTGTTATTGGTACCCACAGCATCTCAAAGCCATCTGCACAGGGTCCCATGGAGGCTCTCATGCTCTCCCACCCACCCAGGAGTCAGGGTTTCTGTTTTCCTCCAGCTGCACCTTTAACCGAGACCCTGCCCACCTTTCCAACCTACAAATGAACCTGCTTCAGTAGAAACTGGCTGTCATTTTCAGTTTTAGTTTGATTCCCTGGAAATGAGATGGCAGTTAGTGAGATGGAGCCGGCCTGCCTCACGTCCAGGCTCCAGCTGTCCCTCCGCCTTCAGAGTCCTAAAAGGATTTCTTATCCTTACAGTTTATGTTTACAGTCATAAGCACACTTTCAAATTTCTTGCTAGACTTCCTTAGTCGTAGGAAGAAAATTAATTTCCAAGAGTAATTCAAATTAATTTATTATCTTAGTATTTTACTTATCTTCATGGTGGCCAACATGAAATTGTTGCTATTTGACCATTCTGATCTACAAAATGACAGTTTCTTCTGATTCAACCCAATATTTTCAGCCACCAGTGGAATTCCTATTTTATAGATGATTTGGGAGGAAGATTTGTTTGCTAGTAACAATAGAATTCCTCTTCGGGAGTGAACTGTTTTCTGTTCATGGGCATTTGCAAAAAATGGGAGATGGCAGGATTAATTTGCTTAATCAAATCATGACCTTCTCAAGGTTTTTTTTCTATTTTTAAAAATAATTTTTATGTACTTATTTATTTACTTTTGACTGGGTATCCATTCTGGGTATTCGTTGCCAAGTAGGCTTTCTTCTAGTTGTGGCAGGGGTGGGGTACTCTCTAGTTGCAGTGAGCGGGCTTCTCATTGCAGTGGCTTCTCTTATTTCAGAACACAGGCTTTAGTGTGTGCAGGCTTCAGTAGTCATGGCTCCCAGGCTGGAGAGCACAGGCTCAATGGATGGGAGGCATATGCTTAGTTGCGCCGAGACACGTGGGTGGGATCTTCCCAGATCAGGGATTGAACGCACATCTCCTGCACTGGCAGGTGGATTCTTTACCACTGAGCCACCAGGAAAGTGAAGCCCCTCTTCTGTTTTTGTTCTGTCTGTCTCTGTCCTCTCAGACAGAGGAGTAGGGAAAAGGCCCTGCAGGCTGTGCCAGGGGAGGTAGGGAGTGGAGGGTGGTTTCTGAAAAAACCAGAACACACTACCTCTTGAACAGAGGGGACAGGTTACCCCCTAAATGTAAGTATCCCTTGGGATCTCTCAGAAACTCTGCAGCACAGGACCAGTATTAGTCATCCTGTAGTTTCACGGGTGATTCTATTATAGTAGTTTAGGGGGCTTGGAGACATCTCGAACCATTCATTCTGAAAGCTCAGATCATCTGATCCTCACAGCTTACTGTCTCTGTGACCATGTCTTTGCTCTCTCAGGAAACCCCTGCCCAGGAAAGTAAAAGTTCCAAATAAATTTGTTTCAAGAAATTTCTAGTAAAGTCCATTCAAAGGAACATTAAACTTTTAGACTTTTCAGTAGATAAAATTAAGGACTATTTACATCTCACATTGCTGTGTTCAAATTCTAACTCTGATGTCATGAACTTCACCCAATCTGAACTAATCCCCCACTCTAGCATTGAAAGATCCTCTGAAGCCCATCCCTAAGCCTCGTTAATATCCCGACTTTGACTTTCCTCTTTAACATACTATTCTAACTGCCAAGGCCATGAGGCCCTGATCATGTCAGCAGCAGATGTGGCCCCCAGCAGGTCATGTGATGTTGTTTTCAGAGAGCCATGATTTGTTCAGAGCAGCTGTGCTAGGTTGTAGGGGTACAAAGGTCAACAGAACTGACCTTCTGCATCCTTGCTTCATGGAGCTAATGTGTTGGCACTATAGACATATGTCCAACCACTCATCACAAGTTATTCAACAATGCTCAGAATTATTGAAGCACCAGGCTTCCCAGGAGATGCTGAGTAGTAAAGAACCCGCCCACCAATGCAAGGGACGTAAGAGACACGGGCTCAAATCCTTGGTTGGTAAGATACCCTGGATGACAGCATGGCAACCCACTCCAGTATTCTTGGCTGGAGAATCCCATGGACAGAGGAGCCTGGTAGGCTACAGTCCATGGGGTCTCAAAGAATCAGACGTGACTGAAGCGACTTAGCATGCACACACATGCACTTTAAGCACCAGGGTGGTGAGTCCTATAAACAGAGGGCCTTAAACAGAGAGAGTGCTGACCTGGCTCATGGGAAGCAGGAGCTTGTGGAGTAAAGTTGGGGCTGAGCCTGCAAGAGATGCCAGCAAGGCTGGTTTTCACAGTAGGGCAGGACAGGGTCCCCAGAGGGTCTCAGGCTTAATAAAACTGGACTTGCATTTGTAAAGAGGGAGGAGCCTGCCTCAACCCACAACCAAGGGACTTTGGAATCTGAGCTGTGTGCAGCAGTGACTCCAGTGGGGAAGGACTTGGCTTGGGGTGCTGGGGAGGGCCATGCAGCAGAGCAGGGAGAGGCCCAGAGCAAAGGTGGTGACAAGAGTGCTCAACATGTAATCCTGAGACCTGAGTGCAGGCAGGCAGGGGGTGGGGGGAACGTATGGTTAGGGAAGTGGTTCCAAGTTAGAAGCCTCTCTGGGTCTTCAAAGAAGAGTCCACAGGGTCCTGGACTGACGCCATGGAAGGAGGGACCCTGAAGCTGGGACAGACGTGAGGCTAGAGAACAAAGGCCCCCTGGTGCCCTGTGGTGACTGTGGGGTGAGAGTGGGGGGTGGGTGGCTTCAAGTGGCTTGAAGTCCTGTCCAGATTCTCAATTTTAGGAGATTATAAAGGAGGGCCTAGTGCCATGAAAGAATACAGACAGCCCCTGAAACGGAGTGCAAGCTTGGTCTTAGAACTGCAGGTGCAGTCCATGGAGGGATCTGGGCCTCTATCTAGGATGGGGCCAAGTGGCCTGATTCAGAGCTGCTGCCAGACGTCAGGGGAGATGTCTTCTTTTCTCTAATAGAAACAAGGCTGACGAGGACCACGTCTGCAAGGGGTGGAGAGAGGAGGGGCTCATGGAAGAGAATCAAGGCAGAGACAAGAACTGGAGAAGGACAAGGGCAGGTTCAGGGGAAGGGAGGGCAGGATGGGGCTGCTGGCTGGGGCCTCCTTTGTGGATGAGTCAGAGAGGAGATGGGGGGCTGGAGAAGGAGAGCCTCAGGGGAGAACCAGAGGCCTACTGGAGAAGCTTGGAGCAGGCAGGGGGTGATTAAAAGCAATGTCTCAGCTGGGGCCACCTGGCATGGGAGACTGCCAGGCAACTCTGGCCTTTCACAGCTGGTGGTGGAGACTCAGCTCTGTACAGGGTGGTGGCAGCAGGATGGCAGGGACAGGCTGGAGGGGAGTCCCAGGGCCTCCTGATAGTGGGAGGGTGTGAAGGGGAGCAGGGATCACTGTGGCTGAGTGACTGGAACTCAGGAGAAGCTGAGGGCTGACAGAGGCCAGGGAGAAGCAGGCTTAGGAGGTTACCCCACTGAGCTTGCAGGGGAGGGTGTGACATCCAGTGGGGAAGGGTCAAAGAAAAGCCTGGAGACCATGTGCCCCCCAGCTGGACTGGAGACTGAAGGAGATCCAGACCCTAGGATGGGCTGTCAAGTCCTAAATGCCCAGCACTAATCCACATGTGATGGCATCGCCTGTGTCTAACTGGTTGTTAACTGTCTAACAGCAGCTGGGGAGGCAGCTGTAGCTGCTGCAGCAGCAGCCACACCAGCCAATATGCCACCTATCCAGGCACGTCGCCTCATCCCCACACCAGGCATCAGGACAGGCGTAATCAAGCCCACCTGACCAAGGAGGAGTTCAGCGATTTCTCCAGCTCAGGAAGCAGAATCAGACTTTGAACCCATGCACTCCACTGCCAGAGACCATCCTCCTGCCCGTGGTGGCCCCACTCTGGGTGAGCCAGGTGGTCAGAGTAGATTTGTGAGTCAGAAGAGAGGAGAGACCTCAGCCACCAGGAGAGTCAAGGAAACAGACACAAGAACCGAAGACATGCACCTTCCTTTCCGATTAGGGGTAAAAAGGGGGAGAGAACATGTCATCTGTCCTCCCCTCCATCCACATCCTTATTCCTGGAAGAGGACGGAGTACGCTACCTCACCTCTGAGGAATTACATCCTTATGGGGCTTCCTACTGAGCACTATGGATGACTCATCTGGGCTCTAGGACAAAGTCCAAGGTGCTGGCTGAAGGCAAATTTGATGGACTTTTGAGCTCTGAAATGAATGACAGTACATCCATCATTCCCGTGGAAGTGACCTTCCAAAACGTCTCTCTCTGTAGCTGTCTTCACACACACACACACACACACACACACACACACACACACCCCTAAAGAAGTCTTGAGTATTATAAGAGGGATAGGAAGGCTTCTTATCCTGTAGAGAGTCTGACATCTATCTCTGAAACAAAAGCTCAGGTCTTTAGGCAACCATCAGGTGAGACACCTCCACCTCTGAAACAGATATCTCTGGCTACTATCACTCACACATAACATCCAGGTGCAGTTAAATTCCCCCAAAGCACAGGGAATCGGCATCACTGTGGGCGAGTGGGGTGTGTCCCTGCCAGAAGAGAAGATGATGAGACAACAACCTAGTGTAACTACATCTCCTTTCCTTCCCAACCGTGCTGCTTAAGTCACAGCAGAGAAGCGCACTTAGAACTGGACGGTGGTTCTCGCGAGGCTCTGCAGCTATTTCGTCTGTTTAAACATGTTCTTCTCCCGCGGCTGCCAGGATGTCTCAAGCCGCTAGAGTCTTTTTCAGCCAGGCCCTGCCCTGCCCTTGGTGGCTGCCTCCCCAGTGAGCTGATGTTCAGGTTCTTTCACTTCTGAGATGCAGTACACTTTCTATTGAGACAATGAATCTTTTTGTTCTTTGTGATTGAACTCTAATTTGGTTTTGGTTTTTGTTTAATTCTGCACATGGCTTCAGAGCACAGCTGACTTTTGCCTGGAACCATCTTGTCAGTGTTGACGACTCCCTTATTTATTTGCCTTGGAAATTCTCTTTTCATTTTGCTTATAGCATCCGACTCACGGCTTATTCCCGCCTGGCTGCTGCCTACATTTTCCAGCTAGGAAGACGTGTCATGAGCCCCACCGAGGGCAGGGCCCTGTGCCACAGGATGGCGATGCGGGGCCCAGGATCAAGGGCCAGCGTCATATCGGCACAGGCTTAGCTGGTGGCCGAGGGCCCTGTGTTCTTACCCTGCCCCCTCTTCCCAAGACGTCCTAAGCTGTGGGCAGCAGACTCATGGTTGGCCTCGTGTCACTTGCTGTGATTTTATCTTCCACATGCAGAACATGGTTATGCAACCACATAAAAGATTCACTTTCTTTCTGGTCATTTGCTGTTCTTGAGCACATAATTCACCTACTGCCATGTCCTTTGACCCCTACTTACTGTCTTGCTCCTTAAAGTGGGCCTCCCTCGACCAGAGACCCTGGGGAATCAGCACTCCCTTTCCCACCAACCACTTCTGAACTTACACCCACAGAGGTGAGAGGGGGTCTTTGGAAGCACATGATTTAATCCAGTAAGCAATTCTTCCAGAATTTGCCCAGAGTACTAAGTTCATTCCATAGTGATTATCATAGAACAAAGCACCAGGTTCTTGAGTAATTGTGAAAATGCAGACTCCTGGGTCACATTCCAGACTTTCTGAGTCAGGACCCCTTGGGAGTGGAGCCAGAGAACCTGCACTTTTACAATCTCCCGAGGCACTCTTACAACAACTGAAGTTTGAGAACGTGCAGGGCAAGATGTGCAGAGCAGGCCAGGTCTCAGGAAGCTTGCAACCGTACAGAAGTGAAAAGCAGACAAAACTGCAGTTCAAAGTCGTCCCCAGTATGACCTCAGCAGTGTTGATAAGAGGAACGCAGGCCACTTGTGCCTGAGGACTCCATTCTCCATGGCTTCTGGCTTCCAAATGTGAGGTACTTGCTGGCACAGGTAGGTGATGTTCTGCTGCTGAGAAAGAATGCTTTCCCCATAAATAATCTACTCTTTCATCCCAGTACGTGTTAAGTGCCTACTGTACATCCTTTTAAATATACATCTGACGTCTTCAGTGACTTTCTCATATCTCCCCGACTTATTGAGTCATCAGCCACATTTTCATCCACAGCACAGCAGTAGTCACTAGAAGTAGCCTGAGATGTGAGTATGATCATGTTTTTGGTAGCTGTTCTGAGGCAAGGACAATCAATGGCCCCCAGAGATGTCCCCATCCTCATCCCTGTTGAGAGATGACTAAAGTACATCACATGGCAAAAGGGGATTCTCAAGATGGGGAGATTATCCTGGGTTCTCCAGGAGGCACAGTTTAACCACATGTGGTCTTAACAGTAGAGAACCCAGCTGATGCCAGAGAAAGAAGATGGAAAGGACGCAGGAGAGGCCTGAAGCAAGAGAGGGGCTCAGCCTACCATTGTTGGCTGGAAGATGGAGCCAGAAAGGTGTCAGCTTAGCAGATGCTGGGGTTGACCTTCCACATGGAAATGAGAACTTTGGGGCTGCAGTCACAGGGAACTGAAGTCTACAACAACCTGAAGGCTCAGAAGGATGGACTCTCCCTGAGCCTCTAGAAAGGAGAGCAGCCCTGTTGACAGTTTGATTTTAGCCCAGTGAGATCTACACCCACATCCCAACACATTTAAAATAACACATTCTTATTGTTTGAGCCATTAATTTTGTGGTTACTTGTTACAGCAATAAGAAGGAAGTCCTGCATTAGCCATCAGTGGTGGTCACCTTGTACTTGCTGGTTTCAGATACCTGTAAGGAGACATTAGTGGGATCTGTGTTCCTACCTAATTTTTAGTTTATTTATGACCCAGTTATGTCTGAAGAAGTTCTTTGCAGAGCAGTGCCCCTCCCATAAGTTCTCTTGCTGACTCCATTCCATCTGAAATCAGGCAACCAGCAGAGGTTGATTTGCCTCAATCTGTCCTTGAACCAATTTGAATGTTAATGTGGGTTCTTTGGACCTTAGATTTAGTAATGGTTTTCACATTTTTATTCTGATAAAAAGCAAAAACATTCTTTTGAACTTGTATTTATGCGCTTATATTTTAATTTTCAAGAGCTCTTTCTTTCTTGTTTTCCAAAGTTTTTAATACCATACTGTTCTTATTTCATGAATACAAAAAACTTTCTCATCTCTTGATGATATGCACTACAGTTTTCTTTTCTTTTGGAGTTGTCTCTCATTTCTTTCAATGGTCTTTTTTGAAATTGTTTTGGTTCTTCCCTCTCATGGTAAAATCTCTCCTGAGGTGTCTGCTGGCATTCTCTGTCTGCTAGAGGTGAGGCACTAAAACTCTGATTGAAGCTGGCATCTCACGGACTCTACCACGTAGGGTGACAGGCTGTATTGCCCCATTGTTTCCTTGGAAAACTTCACATATTCATACCTCCACCTCTCTCTTTCTTGGGTTATACCCCCTCAGAATGCAGGATTTCACTTATTCTCCCTCGTTTCAGTAGGGTGCCTCATCCCTGTCTTTGCTTGCATCACGAAGTCCCAAGTATGATTTGTTTTCTCTGCAGAATAAACCCTCCTTCTCCTTGCTGCATAGGTTAACAAAGGAGATAGAGTAGGGAGTGGAGAAGGATGTACCTAATTACCCCCTTGGACACATTTTCAGCCAGTTCTACTATTTTGTCCCCACCAGCCAGTCATCCTGCCTCCTGTGCTCCTGGGGACCTCCAGTCCCTCTGGGGCCCTGCAGCAGTACTGCCTTGCCTCTTGTGTTCTTTCTCTGTCCTGGTGCTCAGGTACCAATCATTGCCCATCACTCAGGTACTGCCCTCATCTGCCCAAACTTTGCTGATGTTCCCTGTCTTCTAGACTCTATTTCTCTCCTTGTCATTATGGGTTTATCTCATTCACTCACTCATTTATTCATTCACTGTCATTTCATGGGGTTTGGAAGAAAGCATGGGTTCAAGCCTCTATGTGTAATTGGAAACCCTAGAGAAGTTTGAGTCAAAAGCATTGACTATTCAAGTGGAAGCGACCTAGTTCAATCCCCTCATTGGAAGGAAATGCAAATAAAGAAGAAAGACCTTCCTACTTTAAACTGCTCTTGTATTTCAGAGGTCCCTAAGAGTCAGGGCTCAGAACAGATATTCTGAGATGTTCCTGTTTGGAACTGGTCAGTCTGGGTGGAGAACAGTGACAGAACTACAGTGCTTGTCCTAGTGAGAAGGAGAGTCACCCCCACACAGGCAGCTAGAAGAGTTCCTCACTGGCAGGTCATGATCGGAGAGGTGACAGGCTTCCCCAAAAGAGAAAGACACCGTCACACAGCCCCAGAGTGGAAATGACCTTCTGGATGACCTGCCCTCTCCGCTCTCCTCCCCCATACACGTGGACACCTCCAGCTGTGACAGCATCCGCGCACAGGGGCAGGAAAAGAGACAAAAGCCATCGCCACCTGCAGAGCAGACTCACAAAAGGTCCAGCTGGCTTTGAAACCATGTGTTTCACATCTTTGTTTTCTCCCTATGAATCAAAGAATGGGACCTGCATACCTTCTGCTTCTCCTCTGACCCGTAGTGTCAGGAGGGCTCCCTACCTCCTCCCATCTCCCTTGATTCTGCTGACACATCCTAACTGGGGATGGCCAGGGAGGGAACACTCTGGACCCCCTCAGAAGATGGTGGGCTGGGCCCTCCTCATTTCAGGAGCAGAGAGGTATCCTCCAAGGCCCAAAGCACTGCCAGAGTGGGCTCACAAGCTGTTGTCAGGAAGTTAAAGGAAATAATTTATGTGAATCCTCTCTTTCTGTGAGAAGTTATTTCCTTTTATTGACTTTTTAATTTTTATTTTATATTGGAGTATAGTTGAGTTCCCTGATGGCTCAAGTGGTAAAGAATCCACCAATGCAGGAGACACAGGACATGCAGGCTTGATCCCTGGGTCGAGAAAATCCCCTAAAGAAGGAAATGGCAACCCACTCCAGTATTCTTGCCTGGAGACTCTCCTGATAGAGGAGTGCATAGCGTCTCAAAGAGTCAGATAATATTGAACACGCACATGCGGAGTTGATTTACAATGTTGGGTTAGTTTCGGGTGTTCAGCAAAGTGACTCAGTTATACATGTACATACATCCACTCTTTTTCATATTCTTTTCCCACATCAGTTCAGTTCAGTCGTGCAGTCGTGTCCGACTCTTTGCGACCCCATGAATCGCAGCACACCAGGCCTCCCTGTCCATCACCAACACCCGGAGTTCACTCAGACTCACGTCCATCGAGTCCGTGATGCCATCCAGCCATCTCATCCTCTGTCGTCCCCTTCTCCTCCTGCCCCCAATCCCTCCCAGCATCAGAGTCTTTTCCAATGAGTCAACTCTTCGCATGAGGTGGCCAAAGTACTGGAGTTTCAGCTTTAGCATCATTCCTTCCAAAGAAATCCCAGGGCTGATCTCCTTCAGAATGGACTGGTTGGATCTCCTTGCAGTCCAAGGGACTCTCAAGAGTCTTCTCCAATACCACATAGGTGCCTTTTATTGATTTTTTATTTTTTTGTTGAGGTGCAGCCTGTTTACAAAAATGTACACAACTTGCTCTGACCTAATTCAAAGTGAACAGACTCATGTGACCAGGATCAGAGCATGACCAGCCCCCCAAGTGCCCCTGCCCTGCCCCTGCTCCTGTTAAAACCCCAGTGATAACTGATCCTTGGTCTCCTACCACCACAGATTAGTTTTGCATCCTTTTATATAAGTAATTGTGTGGGATGGAATCTTCTGGGTCCAGCTTCCTTTGCTCAGCTTTACATTTTGTGAGATCCACCCACACTGTGTGTGTTGGGTCACTCTGAATGTTTTTAAACTGTAAAGCAATAGATAGAATTAGGTTTTTGCTGTACAATTCAACTGCCATTTAGTGCAATCATTTCTTCTACTTGTCTTAAAAGCTACCAGGAGGAGCAAAAGATTATTTGTATTTTAAGCATATTCATATAATGGATCTGAAGTTCTTTCTTTTATGAAAAAGCAATGGCAAGGGAAAGGGAACCGTGATTTGCCCGTGTCATCAGAGCCTGTCAAGTTCTCCAGGTGCCTGATGGGTTTTGTCTGTCTTCTTGCCTCTTCCATTCCCACAGGACCTGGGGGCCCCCTTTTTGGAGGCAGACCATCCCCACAAAGAAGCAGCCTCTGATTACCCAGAGAACAATGACAGTATCCAATTTTAGATGCCGTTTTGCAATCTGTATTTAAGTGTTACATAAATCATCAGGATCGCACTGTTCATCTCAAGGGAAAATACAGAAGATGAAGCTGCATGAGGACAGTGTCACAACCTACTCACACCAGCGTCCCCCTCCAGTGTAATTCTGAGATCACTAAAATTAATGAAACTTTTATTTAGCTAATAAAATAGCCTGTGGTCAGATCACATACCAACAAAATTCATTAACTTCTAATCCAGGAAGGAGGTAAACCAAATTGAGTGTTCTATGCTCATGTTTCCTGAAACAAAGCAAAATCAAACGAAGGCAAAAAGAAACAGGATATTCGGAAACCTAACAGCAAGCAGCCAGCATCCTTTCTCTCCATGTGGGTATTAAGTGCTGTGCTGACTGCTGTACATTATTCTGTGCTCCGTTAGACAAGGGACCCCACAGACGCCGTAAAAATCTCTGTGAAGGAGTCAAATGCCCAGGACAGCGATGAGATTATTACCTAAACAGCAGATCATGAAAACGGCAGGAAGTTTTTCAGCAGAGTGGAGACAGCTGGCTGAGCACAGTTTCCAGACGCGGTGTGGAGGCACTCGGAGGAAGGAAGGCTCGAGGGGGCCCCGCTGCTCCCCAAGCCTGCTCGCTGCTCTGAATCTCTGCTCGCCTTTCAGAGCAGCTGCTATAGACACTGAGGCATCCTCATGGCAAAGACACCAACTCAATTACTTTCTTTCAGGAAACAGAAATATCAGTCAGTGGCAGCATTTGAGGAAACGCAAGTGCAATGACCCTGATTAGAGAAGGGACGCCAGAAAAGAGGAGGGCACAGCAAGATCTGTGTGGCCACTGGCCCACCAACCATGACAGAGCCCAGCAGATGAAACAAGGCCATTTGTAAACAAGAAATTGCCTGATGTTGGCTTCTAGCCCAGCTGCTAATTCACTGGAGGTAGAAATGACCCTGGGAGCCCCTCAGAGATGCAGGTTACTTTAAGTGGCACAGAAGTGGAAACGAGGGCCAGAAAAGGCTTCGGAAAAAGTCACATGAGAAAGAGAAAAGAGCTCTCCTGGAACAGTTTGTCATTAACAAGACGTCTCCAAGTAAGCCTGTGGGAAGCCGCTTTCTTTCACATGTCAAGTACAGAGAGTACAGAATACATACATACAGCTTCCACCTCGCTTCCACCTTTGAACTTCTTATTGTTTTCTTTTCCAGAACACTCCTGGTAATCTGAATGAGAGGTGGGTAGCATCTCTCAGAATACGATTTCTAACAGACAGTTTGCTATGATCCTTTCTGGGCACCATCGTCACATTCATCGCCCAGAACAGTGTCCACACTAGGCCCTTTCTGTGGTTCTCTCCACTCAGAAGGGCAAGCCCCACACCATGGTTCCTCTACTGTACCCCACTCCCCGAATCAGAGCCTGCTGGGCCTGCCAGACCGGGCCCCTACCAAGGCCCCTCGGAGCCTGCCTGGTCCTAGGTATGGTCACATCGGCTGTCCCCCCACTCGAATCAGTTGAATTCAAATGCCCTTTCACACTGCAACCCAGATATTATTATCTCTGCTCTGTGCACGGTTGGGTTAGTGGGTTTAACACAAACATTATGAACAAGGAGAGACTCTGTGTTGTGGGGACGAGACAGAACCAAGAGAGATGTCCCTCTGGGGTGGGCAGAGAGAAAAACCCAAACCGGTGGTACCAGGGGGCCCAGAGCCACAGAAGCCCAGGAAGTGGCACTGTGCTTCAGCTCCAGAGGGTGGAGGGAGGTAGATACCCAGACACAATACGGGTTAGGTGAGGCCACCAGACCAGGATCGGCCAACGAAATGGGAGTGAAGTGATGATTCTGAACACTGTTATTTTCCTTTGCTTTTTCGCTTGTTTCACAGAACATTAGCAAATGCCACTTGACTTGATTTCCTCTCCCTCTCTGACTGCAGCTGATAAATTTATTTGGTATTTGGTCACTCCTGGCCACAAGCTATTCACCTGAGAAATATAGACTTTACTTATTTTTGTAATCTCATAATACTGAGTGACAGGATCACAGAGACAGAATCTAGTGTGAAAAAGTCGCTCCAAGTTCTTGGGTCAATTTTGCAATTAAAAATTGCATGTGCCCCTTTTATTTAATAGAAATGAGTCTTTTACTTTACTTGACAACGTTGAGGGGTCTGGTCAGGGATTTTGTTGAATGTGCTTCAATTTGAGTTTGTCCGGTGCTTGTCTTGTGATTAGCCTAGGGTTGTAGGTTTTTGGGAGGGAGATGCAGAAGTCAGTGGCTTCTCAGGGCATTATATCAAGGCCACAGGTTATCAGTGTGACTTCTCCCTGGTCACCTGGCCAATGGGGTGTTTGCCAAGCTTCTCCACCATCAAGTTAATTTTTCTTTCTTTTCCGTGCCCATGGGAAGGAATAGTGAACGCAGCACACACCAGGGGCTGGGCAAGAGCACTGATACACTTATTTGGAATTCTTCCCCAGGAGACACTTCCCCAGGAGACGTGCCACTGATGTGGAGGTTTTAGTGCTGGGGCAAGTGTCGCCATGTCCTCTCTTCCCGTCGCCATCATGACTATGAACGGTGGCTCCATCAGCTGGGACCCAGAGAGACGAAAGTGATGACACAAGCTGTGTCCCCTCCTGACTTGCAACAGTGTGTAATGTGAACAAGAAATAAGCCCTGGGAATTCCCCAGCTGCCTAGTAGTTGAGACTCCATGTTTTCACTGCCAAGGGCCCTGGTTCAATTCCTGGTCAGTGAACTAAGACCCCACAAGCTGTGCAATGCAGCCAAAAAGAAAAAAAAAAAAAAGAGAGAGAGATGAGCTTTTATTGCTGTGAGGCTTTAAGGTTTGAGGGTGGTATGCGTTGTGGCACTAACACCAAACTGATCCTTCCTCAGGGAAGGGTAAAGTGAGATCATATTCAACAGGGCAGAAGTCAGAAAGTTTGGGGTGTGCAGAGCCTGCACACCCATTTTGTAGTTTAAGACCGACATGCAGACAGGCCAGAATGATGACAGTGAGCTCTGACACCATGTGAATGGTGCTGCTTGGGGGAGATGGCTAAACACCCCTGCCAGCCAGCAGGTGCAGCCCTCCCTTCCAGAGCTCTCCTAATCCTGTAGCGTAATCAAATGATTATTTCCCCTCGCTGACTTCTCCTCCTGACTTGGTATTTCTGCACGTGGTGTCGTCATCTTTCCTTTAAGATTTTCTTTTTGATGTTGAATGCAGCTTATTCCATGGTCAATCATTTCTAAAGGTTCTACCCCATACTGTTAACACTGGTCCTCAGCTTTTCATTCCCCAGCCCCACTTCTGTCTCAGACCCTCATCACCTTCTGTCTGCACCACTGTGAAGGGTCCACATTAATCTCCCAGTCTGTCTTCAAACCTCCCTTCTTCTGCTCGAGGTTTGTCTCTAAATCAGAGACCAGCTCAATTATTTCTATTGTATGAACTGCTGTCTTGGTCCACCACTCATGGTCTCACAATCTGTAGTCACCTCAAATCTCCTTAGTTCTCCACATTCAGCTTACATGGTCAACATGCCTGATGGAATCTCATTTCCAAGGATTTATGTTTCTTTGTAAATGTATCACCCCTCCTGTTGTAACCAACCCTCTTTTCTCCTTTTCCATGTAGCAAATCCCGGTGCCCTTTAAGTCTTGGCTTACATATCACCTTTTCTCTGATATTTTTGCTGACTCTTTTCCCATTTCAGGTAGAACTAATAATTCCCTCTTCCTTTTCTGATTTAGAAAAATCATACACATTCTTTGATGTTTGACTCAATAATTATCTCTTTCAATTCATTTCTGTGACTTTTTTTTCCTTCCTCCTTCCTTTCTTTCCTCCTGTCCACCTATTTCTTTATACTTTTCTTAAGAAACAATAGACTTAATGCTGAACTTTTGGTAAGGATAGAACAACAAGAAAAACATGGTTCTTGTCCTCCAGCCATAGCTGGCTACCAGAGGGGACACAACCCAGGAAAGAACCACCAGCCTTGGGCATCCCATCAGGGTCCAGCTTCAGAATTCCTTACAGTGGGATAGCTTCCAGTTTCAGGAGGAAATTGTGGGCTTCTTAAGACACGGAACCTACATCATCTCTGAATTTACAATGCCAGGAATAGTGTTTAGAATGTGACGATTGATCAAAAATCACTTACTGAATTGAATGCAAGTAACCTGCTAATAAAATAAACTGCCTATTCAAAGCTATGGTTTTTCCAGTAGTCATATATGAATGTGAGAGTTGGATTATAAAGAAAGCTGAGCACCGAAGAATTGATGCTTTTGAACTGTGGTGTTGGAGAAGACTCTTCAGAGTCCCTAGGACTGCAAGGAGATCAAACCAGTCCATCCTAAAGGAAATCAGTCCTGAATATTCATTGGAAGGACTGATGATGAAACTGAAACTCCAATACTTTGGCCACATGATCCGAAGAATGGACTCATTGGAAAAGACCCTGATGCTGGGAAAGATTGAAGGTAGGGGGAGAAGGGGATGACAGAGGATAAGATGGTTGTATGGCATCACTGACAGGATGGACATGAGTTTGAGCAAATGCCAGGAGTTGATGATGGACAGGGAGGCCTGGCGTGCTGTGGTCCATGGGGTCATAAAGAGTCGGACACAACCGAGTGACTGAACTGAACTGAACCTGCTGTTAATGCCTCATCTTGCTGGGTTCTTGCTGCTGAGTGATGTTTCATCAGACTTCCTTAACAAGGAACAGCTTCATTTTTAAAGTCAGCTCACGGGAGAGCAATTATACTTTGTTTTTCTGTTAAACCAACAAAAAAATGGATCCATATATAAAGAGGGCAGCATTTGTATAATGGTGGAAGAAAAAGCTACTTCTGAGTTTTCTTCTATTAAGACGTTTCACAGGTTTGTCCCACTGCAATGAGTTATGTATTTAAAAGTGGTAACTTCAAGGATTAATTAACACTACTTATATTTTTATAAAAAATAAAAATAATCCTCATACAGTGTAAAACTGCAAGTTAACCAGAATCTCACAAAGACTTGAACTATTTCAAAGAATAAAAAGTGCAAAAGAGAAATGTTCCATTTAGTTATCACATAATTAAGTTTAAACAACTAATCTGTAATGTGAATATCTCAATCTAGTTTCAGGCTATTGGTGACTCTTTGTAACTGGCTATTGGTTGAGTGCAAGTATAGACTGTAATTACGAGATGAAGAGTCACACTTTTCTTGTGTATAAATTATGTTCATTTTCCATCAGCCTCATTTCCATTTTCTGTCCTATGGTCTATGGAAGGGTCATGGCCAGTGCAGTGGAGCCTGAAGCAGGAAGCCAGTGGACAACCGCAGGTGAGGAGCAGGCAGGCCCCAGGAACACCCCTGGGTCACAGCCTGCAGAGCAAGGCCCTGCTCTTCCTCTTCAACCCCTGCGGGGGAGGTGCAGAAGCAGAGACCAGGTGTCACTTCCATAGATGTGCAGCTGACAGTGGAGCCAAGCTGAAAGATGTGGTCTCCACGCTACTTGGGAGGTCGAGCAGAGCCCACTATTGGAGCAGAGTGCTATCGGACTTGGAACCATGGCATGAAAAGATGTTGCCAAAGTCAAATACTAACAATGATGCTGGCAGGCCCTTATCCAGTACTTACTATGAGCTGGTCAGTGTTCTAACAGCTTTACACGTACTAACACATGGTGACGATTTTTTTCTACTATCACACCCTCCAAAATGCAAAAGACTACTAATGCCTAGTTATTTCTGGCAAGAATCCATTTTTCCTCAAGGCTCTTTAAAATTCAGCTCTTTGCATACAAGGGGGAAAAATAAAAGAGCAAGCCCTACATTAAGAGAGATTACCAGGCACGCCCTAGTAAACTTTTTCTAAAATTAGTTTATGTCATTAAACCCATGAGATTTCCTTTTAAGGGCTAAAACAGGTTACATGACCAAAAACCAAAATCAAGTGATCCTTATGACAGGCAGCATAGAATGCCCTGGCCATGACCCGATGCCAGTGGCCACAGGATGGTCACATGCTATCCTCCCACAGACCCTAGGACAGAAGATGGAAATGAGGCTGGTGGAAAATGAACATAATTGATACACAAAAAGAAAGTGTGACTATTCATCTGGTAATTACAGTCTGTTCGTGCTCACCTTATCCACAAGAGGGGGGAATAGAAGGATGTGCACTTATCTTCTCCTGTGAGAATTCCAAAATTGCAACTAACTGCTGAACAACCATTGACAGAAGAATGTTGAATCCCACCAAAAGAAGATACCCCACATCCAAGGGCAAAGGAGAAGCCCCAACAAGATGGTAGGAGGGGTGATTTTAGAATCAAACCCCATACCCACCAGAGATGCTTGGAGAGCTCAAACAAAACCTTGCACCAGGATCCAGGGGCCCCATAAGAGACTGAGTCAGACCTGCCTTTGAGTATCTGAGTGTCTCCTGTGGAGGCATGGGTCAGCATTGGCCTGCTGCAGGGACAGGGGCTGTGGCTGCAGCAGACTTGGGAGGTGTGGTATGTGAGACCCACCATAGAGCCACCAAGCAGACAACCCACAAACTGGAAAGCAATTACACCAAAGAAGTTCTCTCACTGTTGCTAAAGTTATAGGACCTACAACAGATTTCTCAACCAGCAGATCTGGCAAAGGGACTGAGAACTCCCAGGGAATTTGACTTTGAAGGCCAGTGGGATTTGATTATAAAACTTCCACAGGACTGGGGAAACAGACTCTTGGAGGGCACAAACAAAACCTTGTGTGCACCAGGACCCAGGAGAAAGGAGCAGTGACCCCAAAAGAGTCTGAGCCAAACTTGCCTGTGACTGTCCAGGAGTCTCTGGTGGAGGTGTGGGTTGATAGTGGCCTGCCAAGGAATCAGGGTCACTGAATACAACAGTCCTGGCATAAGTCTTTTTGAAGGAGGTAGGCAATACCTTACCATAGTTTGGTCTTAGGCCAAATTACAGGGACAGAACACAGCCCCACCCATCAACAGAAAATTGTATTAAAGATTTACTGAGCATGGCCCCACCCATCAGAGAAAGACCCAGATTCCCCCACAGGCAGTGCTTCCCATCATGAAACTTCCACAAGCCTCTTATCCATCAGAGAGCAGACAGAATGGAAATCACAATTACAGAAAACTAACCAAACTGATCACTTGGATCACAGCCTTGTCTAACTCAATGAAACTACAAGCCATGCCATGTAGGGCCACCCATGATGGACGGGTCATGGTGGAGAGTTCTGACAAAATGTGGTCTACTGGAGAAGGGAATGGCAAACCACTTCAATATTCTTGCCTTGAGAACCCCATGAACAACATGAAAAGGCAAAAAGATGTGAAACTGAAAGATGAACTCCTTAGGTTGGTAGGTGCCCAATATGCAACTGGAGAAGAGTGGAGAAATAGTCCCAGAAAGAATGAGGAGGCTGAGCCAAAGCAAAAACAATGCCCAGTTTTGGATGTGACTGGTGATGGATGTAAAGTCTGATGCTGTAAAGAACAATATTGGATAGAAACCTATAATGCTAAGTTCATGAATCAAGGTAAATTGGAAGTGGTCAAACAGGAGATGACAAGAGTGAACATCAACATTTTAGGAATCAATGAACTAAAATGGACTGGAGTGGGCTAATTTAACTCAGATGACCATTATATCTACTACTGTGGGCAAGAATCCCTTAGAAGAAATGGAGTAGCCCTCATAGATAACAAAAGAGTCCAAAATGCAGTACTTGGATGCACTCTCAAAAATGACAGAATGATCTCTGTTCATTTCCAAGGCAAACCATTCAGTATCACAGTAATCCAAGTTAATGCACCAACCACTAATGCTGAAGAAGCTGAAGCTGAACAGTTCTATGAAGATCTACAAAACCTTCTAGAACTAACACCCAAAAAAGATGGCCTTTTCATCATAGGGGACTGGAATGCAAAAGTAGAAAGTCAAGAGATACCTGGAGTAACAGGCTAATTTGGCCTTGGTATACAGAATGAAGCAGGGCAAAGGCTAACAGAGTTTTCCCAAGAGAAGGCACTGGTCATAGCAAACACCCTCTTCCAACAACACAAGAGAAGACTCTACATGAGGACATAGCCAGATGGTCAACACCGAAATCAGATTGATTATATTCTTTGCAGCCGAAGATGGAGAAGCTCTATACAGTCAGCAAAAACAAGTCTGGGAGCTGACTGTGGCTCAGATTATGAACTCCTTATTGCCAAATTCAGACTTAAATTGAAGAAAGTAAGGCAAACCACTAGACCACTCAGTTCAGTTCTGTTCAGTTCAGTTGCTCAGTCGTGTCTGACTCTTTGCGACCCCATAAATTGCAGCATGCCAGCCCTCCCTGTCCATCGCCATCTCCCGGAGCTCACTCAAACTCAAGTGCATCGAGTCAGTGATGCCATCCAGCCATCTCATTCTCTGTCATCCCCTTTTCCTCCTACCCCCAATCCCTGCCAGCACAGAGTCTTTTCCAATGAGTCAACTCTTTGCATAGGTGGCCAAAGTACTGGAGTTTCATCTTCAGCATCATTCCTTCCAAAGAACACCCAGGACTGATCTCCTTTAGAATGGACTGGTTGGATCTCCTAAAAGGGACTCTCAAGAGTCTTCTCCAACACCACAGTTCAAAAGCATCAACTCTTCAGCACTCAGCCTTCTTCACAGTCCACTCAGATATGACCTAAATCAAATCCCATAGGGTTGTACAGTGGAAGTGACAAATAGATTCAAAGGATTTCATCTGATAGGTAGGTATCTATTTGATCTGATAGATTCAGGTTCAATTCCTGGGTCAGGAATATCCCCTGTAGAAGGAAATGGCAACCAACTTGAGTATTCTTGCCTGGAAAATTCCATGGACAGAGGAGCCTGGTGGGTTACAGTCCATGGCATTGCAAAGAATCAGGAACATGCTTACTAACTTGCATCAGGGAATCTGGATTTTTTTCCTTTTTAAAAAATTGAATTGAGGTATAATTGACTTATGATATTATATAAGTTTCAGGTGGACAACATGCACAATTTTAAAGGATAGACTTCATATATAGGTATTATAAAATACTGGCTATATTTCAGAGAATCTGGCTTTTAATGGCAGCTCAGACATGTGACTACAGAGAAGACTTGTGTCTTGCCTTTATCTATCAGATCTGATAGATAGACCTGCCTCCTAAGAAAGATAGATAGATGAAAAGATAAGAACTCTGGACAGAGGTTCTAACTGTTGCTTCTTGACCTGCATACAGATTTCTCAGGAGGCAGGTAAAGTGGTCTGGTATTCACATCTGTTTAAGAATTTTCCACAGTTTGTTGTGGTCCACACAGTCAAAGGCTTTGATGTACTCAATGAAGCAGAAGTAGATGTTTTTCTGGAACTCTCTTGTTTTATTAATGATGGCAATTTGATCTCTAGTTCCTCTGCCTTTTCTAAATCCGGCTTGACATCTGAAAGTTCATGATTCATGTACTGTTGAAGCCTGCCTTGGAGAATGCTGAGCATTACTTTGCTAGCTACTGATATGAGTACAATTATGCAGTAGTTTGAACATTCTTTGGCATTCCCTTTCCTTGAGATTAGACCTTTTCCAGTCCTGTGGCCACTTCTGGGTTTTCCAAATTTGCTGGCATATTGAGTGCAGCACTTTCACAGCATCATCTTTTAGGATTTGAAATAGCTCAACTGGAATTCCATCATCTCTATCAGCTTTATTCATAGTGATGCTTCCTAAAGCCCACTTGACTTCACATTCCAGGATGCCTGGCTCTAGGTGAGTGATCACACCATCATGATTATCTGGGTCATGAAGATCTTTTTTGTATAGTTCTTCCGTGTATTCTTGCCACCTTTTCTTAATATCTTCTGCCCATACCACTTCTTTCCTTCATTGTGCCCATCTTTGCATGGAAAGTTCCCTTGGTATTTCTAATTTTCTTGAAGAGATCTCTAGTCTTTCCCATACTATTGTTTTCCTCTAATTCTTTGCATTGACCGCTGTGGAAGGCTTTCTTATCTCTTCTTGGTATTCTCTGGAACTCTGCATTCAGATAGATATAGCTTTCTGTTTCTTCTTTGCCTTTCACTTCTCTTTTTTTCTCAGCTATTTGTAAGGTCTCCTCAGACAACCATTTTGCCTTTTTGCATTTGTTTTTCTTGGGGGTGGTCTTGATCACCGACTCCTGTACAATGTCATGAACCTCTGTCCATAGTTCTTCATGCACTCTGTCTATCACATCTAATCCCTTGAATCTATTTGTCACTTCCACTGTATAATGGTAAAGGATTTGATTTAGGTCATACCTGAATGGTCTAGTGGTTTTCCTTACTTTCTTCAATTTAAGTCTGAATTTGGCAATAAGGAGTTCATGATCTGAGCCACAGTCAGCTCCTCATCTTGTTTTGCTGACTGTAAGAATTTCTCCATCTTTGGCTGCAAAGAATATAATCAATCTTATTTCAGTGTTGGCCATCTGGTGATGTTCACATGTAGTCTTCTCTTGTGCTGTTGGAAGAGGGTGTTTGCTATGACCAGCGCCCAGTGCCTTCTCTTGGGAAAACTCTGTTAGCCTTTGCCCTGCTTCATTTTGTACTTCAAGGCCAAACTTGCTTTTTACTCCAGGTACCTCTTCACTTCCTACTTTTGCATTCCAGTCCCCTATAATGAAAAGGACATCTTTTCTGGGTGTTGGTTCTAAAAGGTCCTGTAGGTCTTCATACGACCATTCAACTTTACCTTTTCAGCATTAGTGGTTGGTGCATTGACTTGGATTACCGTGATATTGAATGGTTTGCCTTGGAAATGAACAGAGATCATTCTGTCATTTTTGAGGCTGCATCCAAGTACTGCATTTCAGACTCTTTTGTTATCTATGAGGGCTACTCCATTTCTTCTAAGGGATTCTTGCCCACAGTAGTAGATATAATGGTCATCTTAGTTAAATTCACCTATTCCAGTCCATTTTAGTTCATTGATTCCTAAAATGTCAATGTTCACTCTTGCCATCTCTGTCAAGGCTGTATATTGTCACTCTGATTATTTAACTTATATGCAGAGCACATCATGAGAAACGACAGGCTGGATGAAGTCAAGCTGGAATCAAGATTCCATGGAGAAATATCAATAACCTCAGATACGCAGATGACACTACCCTTATGGCAGAAAGCAAAAAAATACTAAAGAGCCTCTTGATGAAAGTCAAAAGGAGACTGAAAAAAGCTGGCTTAAAACTAAACATTCAAAAAATGATTATGGCATCCAGTCCCATCACTTCATGGCAATAGATTGGGAAACAGTGAAGTGAATGAAATAAATGAAAACAGTGACACACTTTATATTTTTTGGCTCCAAAATCACTGCTGATGGTGACTGCAGCCATCAAATTAAAAGACGCTTGTCCTTGGAAAGATAGCTATGACCAACCCAGACAGCATATTAAAAAGCAGAGATATTACCTTGCCAACAAAGGTCCGTCTAGTCAAAGTTATGGTTTTTCCAGTGGTCATGTATAGATGTGACAGTTGGACTATAAAGAAAGGGGGAGTGCTAAAGAAATGATGCTTTTGAACTGTGGTGTTGGAGAAGACTCTTGAGAGTCCCTTGGACTGCAACGAGATCAAAGCAGTCAATCCTAAAGGAAATCAGTCCTGAATATTCATTGGAAGAACTGATGCTGAAGCAGAAGCCCCAATACTTTGGCCACTTGATGCAAAGAACTGACTCCGTGAAAAAGATGCTGATGCTGGGAAAGACTGAAGGTGTGAGAAGAGATGACAGAAGATGAGATGGTTGGATGGCATCACCAACCCGATAGACATGAGTTTGAGTAAGTTCTGAGAGTTGGTGATAGACAGGGAAGACTGGTGTGCTGTAGTCCATGAGGTCAGACACAACTGAGTGACTGAACTGAACTGATGGATGGAGGTTTGTAATATTGTACAAGAATGTGATCAAAACCATCCCCAAGAAGAAGTGCAAAAAGGCAAAATTGTTGTCTGAGGAGGCCTTACACATAGCTGAGAAAAGAAGAGAAGTGAAAGGAAAAAGAGAAAAGAAAAGATATATCCATCTGAATGCAGAGTTTCAAAGAATAGCAAGGAGAGATAAGAAAGTCTTCCACAGTGGTCATTGCAAAGAAATATAGGAAAACAATAGAATGGAAAAGACTAGAGATCTCTCCAAGAAAATTAAAGATACCAAGGGAACTTTCCTGGCAAAGATGGGCACAATAAAGGACAGAAATGGTATGGACCTAACAGAAAGAGATGATATTAAGAAAAGGTGGCAAGAATTCAGAGAAGAACTATACAAAAAAGATCTTCATGACCCAGATAATCACGATGGTGTGACTACTCACCAAGAGCCAAACATCCTGGAGTGTGAAGTGAAGTGGACCTTAGGAAGCATCACTACAAACAAAGCTAGTGGAGGTGATGGAATTCCACTTGAGCTATTTCAAATCCTAAAAGATGATGCTGTGAAAGTGCTGCACTCAACAGGCTAGTAAATTTGGAAAATTCAGCCGTGGCCACAGGACTGGAAAAGGTCAGTTTTCATTCCAATCCCAAAGAAAGGCAATGCTAAGAATGTTCAAACTACCACACAGTTGCACTCATCTCACATGCTAGTAAAGCAATGCTCAAAATTCTCCAAGCCAGGCTTCAACAGTATGTGAATCGAGAACTCCCAGATGTTCAAGCTGGTTTTAGAAAAGGCAGAGGAACCAGAGGTCAAACTGCCAACATCCACTGGATCATATAAAAAGCAAGAGAATTCCAGAAAAACATCTGCTTCATTGACTATGCTAAAGCCTTTGACTGTGTGAATCACAACAAACTGGAAAATTCTTAAAGAGATGGGAATACAGACCACCTTACCTGCCTCCTGAGAAACCTGTAAGCAGATCAAGAAGCAACAATTAGAACCAGTAATGGAACAACGGACTCGTTCCTAACTGGGAAAGGAGTACATCAAGGCTTATTTTGTCACCCTGCTTATTTAATTTATATGCAGAGTACATCATATGAAATGACAGGCTGCGTAAAGCACAAGCTGGAATCAAGACTGCTGGGAGAAATATCCATAACCTCAGATAAGCAGATGACACCACCCTTATGGCAGAAAGCAAAGAGGAACTAAAGAGCCTCTTGATGAAAGTGAAAGAGAAGAGTGAAAGAGCTGGCTTAAAACTCAACATTCAAAAAACTAAGATCATGGCATCCAGTCCCATCACTTCATGACAAGTAAATGGGAAAACAATGGAAACAGTGAGAACCTATGTTCTTGGGCTCCAAAATCACTGCAGATGGTGACTGCACCCAGTAAATTAAGAGGAAAAAAAAAAAAAGGCTTGCTTCTTGGAAGAAAAGCTATGACCAACCTAGAATGCAGTGGCCTAGACAACATATTAAAAAGCTGAGTCATTACTTTGTCAACAAAGGTCCGTCTACTCAAAACTATGGTTTTTCCAGTAGTCATGTATGGATGTGAGAGTTGGCCCATAATAAAAGCTGAGCACCGAAGAATTAATGCCTTTGAACTGTGGTGTTGGAGAAGACTCTTGAGAGTCCCTTGGACAGCAAAGAGATCAAACCAGTCCATCCTAAAGGAAATCAACCCTGAATATTCATTGGAAAGACTGATGCTGAAGTTGAAGCTCCAGTACTTTGGCCACCTGATGAAAAGAACTGACTCCTTGGAAAAGACCCTGATTCTCGGAAAGACTGAAGGCAGGAGAAGAATGTGATGACTGAGGATGAGATGGTTGGATGGCATCACCAAGTCAATGGACATGAGTTTGAGCAAGCTCCAGGAGGTGGTGATGGACAGGGAAGCCTGGCATGCTGTAGTCCATGGTGTGGCAAAGAGTTGGACATGATTGAGCGAATGAACTGAAATGATAGAGCTAAACTGTACATTCTTTTTGGATCTCACACTGTTAGAAAGTATTCCCTCACACAGAAGTTAAGATTTTCTTCCCTGGAACATCCTTCTTTGTTTTTTGTGATATGTCTTAGGGCAGTTCAAAATATGTTTAAGGAAATGTAGCAAGTGTTTGTCCTGAGTGATTTCCTTTCTGCCTTGTAAAACCTCATCAATTATGTAGGACTTCTTTAGGTGAGATATATATATGACTCAGTGGTAAAGAATTCGCCTGCCAGTGCAGGAGACACAGGTTCAATCCCTGGGTAAGGAAAATCCCCTGGAGAAGGAAATAGCAACCCATTCCAGTATTCTTGCTGGGAAATCCCATGGACAGAGGAGACTGGCAGACTACAGTCCAAGGACTTGCAAAAAGTCAGACATGACTTAGCAAGTAACAACAAAACCAAATATATGTATATTATATGAAGTCTATATTTATGAAAATTTGCCACTGTGTAGTTTAAGATGGATATTCTGCATGTGGCTATTCAAGTACTGGATATTTACACCTATGATATGTACAGAATGAGTTCTTTCACGCTGGGCCTTGGTCAATACAAGGCAAACACCACAACAGCTGCTGCAGCGCCTCTGTCCCTGGGCATTGTCAGCATGCAGACCACTATAGTTTTACATTCTCCCAGTGTATTCTTTCACTTTAGTATTTTTATCTTTGGCTCTCTACAGTTTTTTCATCAGATTTTATGGACAACCTGAAAAATAGTAATTATAGGAGAGATTATGAAGTTTGTACCAGTTAGTATCCTGGGAGGACAGAGATGACCTGCAAAGAAATAACTGAGCACACTTCAGTGCCAGGCTGTCTAGAAAAGGCAGAACAGGATGAAGGAAACCAACCAATGAGCTCAGGGATCAGCAACCACTAGAATTCTAACCTCAGCCCTAACCCCCAGCTGTAACCCTCCCAGAGAGCCAGATAGAGAGCCCTGGTCAGAACTCACACACCTGCAGAGGCAGTGTCCCTGGGGGGCGGCTGGGCGGGAAACTTCAGCCTCTCCCACTCCCATCCAGCCAGTGCCTACCATGAGCTGAAGCCAAGGGGAGGCAGAGCTCCAGGTGATGATGATCCAGACGGGCAGCTGGAAGAAAACACAGCCCCACGCAGAAGGCCATGAGGGAGGCTATGTCCCCCAAGGGCAGGGATGCACTCATGCATCTTTTCAACCGAGTTTCATGACGAGTTTAACACACTCTGAGCCCCACCATCCTGCTTCTTGAGTCCCTGAATAGGTTAGAAGTGAGGTTGTTCTGAAATGCAAAGTGTTATAACTCTCAAAGAAATATTCATGACTTTTTTTTTAAAAGCAACATATCCCATATTACCATTATTTAAAACTCCTAAAACAATGTCTTTTGTTAATTAGTGAATATTAAAGAAGATCTTAGGGATTGAAATGAAAACTGACCTTTTCCAGTCCTGTGGCCACTGCTGAGTTTTCCAAATTTGCTGGCATATTGAGTGAAGCACTTTCACAGCATCATCTTTCGGATTTGAAATAGCTCCACGGGAATTCCATCACCTCCACTAGCTTTGTTCATAGTGGTGCTTTCTAAGGCCCACTTGATTTCACATTCTGTCTGACTTCACATGTCTGGCTCTAGGTGAGTGATCACACCATCATGATTATCTTGGTCTTGAAGATCTTTTTTGTACAGTTCTTCTGTGTATTCTTGCCACCTCTTCTTCATATCTTCTGCTTCTGTTAGGTCCGTACCATTTCTGTCCTTTATTGAGCCCATCTTTGCATGAAATGTTCCCTTGGTATGTCTAATTTTCTTGAAGAGATCTCTAGTCTTTGCCATTCCGTTGTTTTCCTCTATTTCTTTGCATTGACCACTGAGGAAGGCTTTCTTATCTCTTCTTGCTATTCTTTGGAACTCTGCATTCAGATGCTTATATCTTTCCTTTTCTCCTTTGCTTTTTGCCTCTCTTCTTTTCATAGCTGTTTGTAAGGCCACCCCAGACAGCCATTTTGCTTTTTTGCATTTCTTTTCCATGGGGATGGTCTTGATCCCTGTCTCCTGTACAATGTCACGAACCTCCATTCATAGTTCATCAGTCACTCTGTCTATCAGATCTAGTCCCTTAAATCTATTTCTTACTTACACTGTGTAATCATAAGGGATTTGATTTAGGTCATACCTGAATGGTCTGGTGGTTTTCCCTTCTTCAATTTAGGTCTGAATTTGGTAATAAGGAGTTCAAGATCTGAGCCACAGTCAGTCCCGGTCTTGTTTTTGCTGACTATATATAGCTTCTCCATCTGTGGCTGCAAAGAATATAATCCATCTGATTTTGGTGTTGACCATCTGGTGATGTCCATGTGTAGAGTCTTTTCTTGTGTTATTGGAGGAGGGTGTTTGCTATGACCAGTGTGTTCTCTTGGAAGAACTCTATTAGCCTTTGCCCTGCTTCATTCCGTATTCCAAGGCCAAATTTGCCTGTTACTCCAGGTGTTTCTTGACTTCCTACTTTTGCATTCCAGTCCCCTATAATGAAAAGGACATCTTTTTTGGGTGTTAGTTCTAAAAGGTCTTGTAGGTCTTCATAGAACTGTTCAGCTTCAGCTTCTTCAGCATTACTGGTTGGGGCATAGACTTGGATTACTGTGATATTGAATGGTTTGCCTTGGAAACGAACAGAGATCACTCTGTCATTTTTGAGATTGCATCCAAGTACTGCATTTTGGACTCTTTTGTTGATCATGATGGCTACTCCATTTCTTCTAAGGGATTCATGCCCATATTAGTAGATATAATGGTCATCTGAGTTAAATTCACCCATTCCAGTCCATTTTAGTTTGCTGATTCCTAGAATGTCAACGTTCACTCTTGCCATTTCCTGTTTGACCGCTTCCGATTTGCCTTGATTCGTGGACCTAACATTCCAGGTTCCTATGCAATATTGCTCTTTACAGCATCAGACCTTGCTTCTCTCACCAGTCACATCCAAAACTGGGTATTGTTTTTCTTTGCCTCCATCCCTTCATTCTTTCTGGAGTTATTTCGCCACTGATCTCCAGTAGCATATTGGGCACCTACTGACCTGGGGAGTTCCTCTTTCAGTATCCTATCATTTTGCCTTTTCATACTATTCATAGGGTTCTCAAGGCAAGAATACTGAAGTGGTTTGCCATTCTCTTCTCCAGTCAACCACATTCTGTCAGATGAATTGGACTCATCTCACATGCTAGTAAAGTAATGCTCAAAATTCCCCAAGCCAGGCTTCAGCAATATGTGAACCGTGAACTTCCAGATGTTCAAGCTGGTTTTAGAAAAGGCAGAGGAACCAGAGATCAAATTGCCAACATTTGCTGGATCATCAAAAAAGCAAGAGAGTTCCAGAAAAACATCTATTTCTGCTTTATTGACTCAAAGCCTTTGATTGTGTGGATCACAACAAACTGTGGAAAATTCTGAAAGAGATGGGAATACCAGACCACCTGACCTGCCTCTTGAGAAATCTGTGTGCAGGTCAGGATGCAACAGTTAGAACTGGACATGGAACAACAGACTGGTTCCAAATAGGAAAAGGAGTATGTCAAGGCTGTCTATTGTCACCCTGCTTATTTAACTTATATGCAGAGTACATCAAGAGAAATGCTGGGCTGGAAGAAACACAAGCTGGAATCAAGATTGCCGGGAGAAATATCAATAACCTGAGATATGCAGATGACACCACCCTTATGGCAGAAAGTGAAGAGGAACTAAAAAGCCTCTTGATGAAAGTGAAAGAGGAGAGTGAAAAAGTTGGCTTAAAGCTCAACATTCAGAAAACGAAGATCATGGCATCTGGTCCGATCACTTCATGGGAAATAGATGGGGAAACAGTGGAAACAGTGTCAGGCCTTATTTTGGGGGGCTCCAAAATCATTGCAGATGTTGATTGCCACCATAAAATTAAAAGATGCTTACTCCTTGGAATGAAAGTCATGATCAACCTAGATAACATATTGAAAAGCAGAGACATTACTTTGCCAACAAAGGTCCGTCTAGTCAAGGCTTTGGTTTTTCCAGTGGTCATGTATGGATGTGAGAGTTGGACTGTGAAGAAAGCTGAGCGCTGAAGAATTGATGCTTTTGAACTGTGGTGTTGGAGAAGACTCTTGAGAGTCCCTTGGACTGCAAGGAGATCCAAACAGTCCATTCTAAAGGAGATTGGTCCTGGATGTTCTTTGGGAGGAATGATGCTAAAGCTGAAACTCCAGTACTTTGGCCACCTCATGCGAAGAGTTGACTCTTTGGAAAAGACTCTGATGCTGTGATGGATTGGGGGCAGGAGGAGAAGGGGACAACAGAGGATGAGATGGCTGGATGGCATCACCAACTCGATGGACGTGAGTGTGAGTGAACTCCAGGAGTTGGTGATGGACAGGGAGGCCTGGCGTGCTGAAATTCATGGGGTCGCAAAGAGTTGGACATGACTGAGCAACTGAACTGACTGAACTGAACTGAACTGAAAGAAGATCTGATAAGTTTGATTTCTCCCTCCATAAACCCAACCCTGACCCACTCAGAGAAGAATTGTCTTCAGGTATCTTTACGTTTCTAAGCATCTATTTTTATAAATAAATGACAGAGCAAACTCTCTAATCAGAGTACCAAGATCTGCAAGGTGTGGCCTGAGGAGGCAGACTCCTCTGATTCAAGTCCCAGTGTCATCACTTGTGCTTCCTGGTGAAGGTTTCCTGTGCTCTGGGAGCCTCCACTTCCTTGGCACAGGCATGTGGATAGTACCTGGCCCTTTGATTTCCCTTGGTAGTGACTTCTGTGCCTTCATCAGATGCTGTGACCTTGCACTTGTTATGTTTCCATCAGCCAGTAACTTCTATCGATTCCGAAAGCTCTTGCTTTGATCTGTAATCTCTAACTGACCCCACTGGCAAATCACCTTTCTGTAGACCCCTCTGGGCTGACACTGGGTCTGTGCTTCAGTTTCACAGACTGTGGTTAGAGTAAGGCTCCCAGATAAAACACAGGATTTTAAAATACATGAATACAGATAATACTCAGATTAAAATACAAAGTAAAAAAGCTTTGAACTTTAGGGAATTCCCTGGTGGTCCCATGGTTAGGACTCCATGCTTCAGCTGCCAAGGGCATGGATTCACTCCCTGTTTGGGGAACTAAGGTCCCACAAACTGCAGAATTTTTCTTTTAATTTCATACAGACAACAAATAATTTTTGTGTGTGTAAGTATGTCCCAATTATTGCATGGCAGGCCTTGTTTAGAGGTCATCTCTTGAATCACCATCAAGTTTAACTGGCCCATCCCCAACCACAGCCTCACCTTGTCTGGTGCAGGTTGACACCTTTCCTCCCCCAGAAGGGCTGTTTGGACAGATACCCCAACTTCCCAAGAGTAAAGCAACCATTTCTCCCTCACTTGACTCCTCGGCATAGGAATCCTGGTGTCTGTTCTCAGTGTTGAGCATGTAGGAACAGGAGAGAGAGCTGTGTGAAACAGGGGGAAGGGGTTCACCTGTTTATAGTCACCAACTGCTCTCTGAAGGGCCATCACAATTCCACCGTAAACATCGGGTGACAGGGGTTTCCTCTCCGTTACCTGTCTTCAGATGAACTTCAGGGAGCTTCATTTAGTCTGTAAACATGAGAAAAGGGCCAGTCCTTCCAAGTCCTGGCTCAATAAGGACAGTTGGGCATCAGAAAGGCCTGGTCTAAGTTGTGTGTGCCTGCTTAGGCACTCAGTGGTGTCTGACTCTGCAACTCTATGGACTGTAACCTTGGAATAGGCTCCTGTGTCCAAGGAATTTTCCAGGCAAGAGTACTAGAGCAGGTTGCCATTTCCTACTCCAGGAAATATTCCAGACCCAGGGATCAAACCTGGGTCTCCTGCACTGCAGGCAGATTCTTTACTACTGTGCCACCTGGGAAGCCCCTGGTCTAGGTTAGTGAAATGGAGTCCTGAAGACACTCCCTGGAATGTTATCAAGTTCAAAGCAGAAGATAAGTTTCTTACCACTTTCTGAAAGCCCAAGTACAACACCTCAGAAGCAGAATGGGGCTGGTCCACCAAGGCCTGAGATGGAAGCAGTTGTCCCAGTGACCCAAGGGAGTCCCGTGTTTCCATCTTCATCACCCGTGGAAACTGCCCCAGCAGACTGCATAAAAGGCACTGAGCGTATCAGCAGATTCAAATTAAATAAGGCTTCTAGGGAAGCCAATGTCTGTCACCCAATATTGTTTAGTTTGGGCTCTAATTCTTTTTTATTAAAAAAACTTTTAAAATTAATTTTTAGCTGTGCTGGGTGTTTTTTGGTGCACAGACTTCTCTCTAGTTGCAGTGAGCAGGTGAGGCTCTTCCTTACCATGTGTAGGCTTCTCATTGCAGTGGCTTCTCTTGCTGTAGAGCACAGGCTTTAGAGTACACAGGCTTCAGTAGTTGAGTGTGTGGGCTCAATAGCTGTGGTTCTGGGGCTCTAGAGCACAGACTCAGTAGTTGTGGCTCCTGGGCTTAGTTGTTAGGTGGCATGTGGGATCTTCCCAGACCAAGGCTCAAACCCATGTCTCTTCCATTGGCAAGCAGATGGATTTTTTACCTCTGAACTACCAGGAAATCCTCTCACCTCTAATTCTTATTTCTAACTTTTTTCTAACTGTTAATTCTACAGGGATAATTAATTTGCCAGTTTTATTTTTAAATTATTATTATTATTCACTTTACAATATTGTATTGGTTTTGCCACACATCAACATGAATCCATCACGGGTGTACATGTGTTCCCAATCCCGAACCCTCCTCACACCTTCCCCCCAACACCATCCCTCTGGGTCATCCCAGTGCACCAGCCCCAAGCATCTTGCTCCCTGCATCGAACCTAGACTGGCGATTCATTTCTTATATGATATTATACATGTTTCAATGCCATTATCCTAAATCATCCCACCCTCTCCCTCTCCCACAGAGTCCAAAAGACTTTCCTACATATCTGTGTCTCTTTTGCTGTCTCGCATATAGGGTTATCGCTACTATCTTTCTAAATTCTATATATTTGCATTAGTATACTGTATTGGTGTTTTTCTTTCTGGCTTATTTCACTCTGTATAATCAGCTTTATTTCAAAATGTGGTCCATTCTCTTCTCCCTCCTAACTCCCCCAGTAAATCACCCACACCTCCAACCCCAGCTCATGATCTGCTTCCTGGAGAACCTGAGCTAACATGGAGAGAGAGGGAAGGGCAACAAACAATCACAAGGACCCCCCTTTAAGATCTGGCTTCCTGAGGAGCAGGGCACATCTCCACCAACACTCCTGCTGTACTTCTCCTGGCGATCACATCCATGCCTGGCTAGAACCCTAAAATGAGTTGAACCAAACCCAGGACCATCCCCAGTCAGCACTGGGCCACCAAATTCCCACTACCTGGTGAGTTTTCAGAAGACTAGAAGCCTGGTAACCATGTCAAACATCAGTGAGCACAAGAGGTTTTCTTCTCTAGAACTCTTTACTGGTTTTTTAATTTGGTTTACTCTCAAAGCTATCCTTGGAAGGAGGATTTTTTTTGGTGGGGGGAAGAAACTGAGGCATAGAAAGGTAGTGCCCACAGTTCTACAGTCACAGACTGCAGAGCCCTGGACTTCAGAGCTGATCTGTCTGACCTCTTAGGCCCCTGCATTGTGGCTCTTCAGACCCTCAACCAAGTCTCAGAACAGTGAGAACAAGGCCTTCTCCTTCACAGTTAAACCCAGAGCAATTTGGTTTTCTGCTTGCTTTTAAAATTTTTAATTTACATTGAATTTTAGTTGATTTACAATGTTGTGTTAGTTTCAGGTGTACAGCAAAGTGATTCAGTTATACATATACAAGTATCTTTTTTTTTTTCAGGTTCCTTTTCCATATAAGTTGTTACAGAATATTTAGTAGAGTTCCCTGTGCTATACAAGAGGTACTTGTTGATTACATATTTTATACATAGGAGCATGTATCTTTAATCCCAAACTCCTAATTTACCTCCCTCACCACCTTCCAGAAACTAATTTAGAAGAGAGTAATTTCTGTACAATACTCTTGTGCATTGATCGAGTCACAGACTTGAACCTGTCACTTCAATGGCCTCACATTCCTAGCAGGACCACCATGGGCTGCCTCACATGTGCTCTCTGTGGGCATCACATTGTTGCATAGCCTTTTGATCTTATAAACTTGCAGAGTCAGCCACCTCCCAATAGTTACATCCCTCTTCAATGTTTCTGTAGAACAGTGTGGGCCTAAACCATCCCCCAATTTGACTGACCAACAGAGATGCTCTCTGCTGACACCTGTGCTGCCCACAGCTGTCTGGCGGACTGTGGTGCCAAGACTGGCCCTCCTGCCACCAGGTGCCCACTCAGCTGCCAATCCTCAGCCATTACAGGACATTCTGCTTCCTGTGGTCCAGTTCTCCTGAACTGCAGCACTGACTGCTTCTCACACGGGGCAGTCAAGCAACACAGCAGTCACAAAGATTTTTTGACTCTTAAAAAATATGTACTTCCTGAATATCATGCCAACTCCACAGGGAATTGAGGTTGTGTTCCATTCTCAGCATGGCTGCACCCTAAAGGGTTACAGAACCTTTGGGTGGGGAAGGGAGGATAACAACAGCTCTTCCCAAATGTGCATCCCTTTGCCTTTGTGGGTACTCTCTCACACTTACAGTGAGCTTAGCCTGGAAAGGAGCCCCTGGAAAGGCTACCCACCCACAGGACAACATGGGCTCTTCAAAGTCTGTACAGCCAGCCTGGACTTCAACTTCCTTTTCACGCTGCTTAAGAATGGAGCTAAAACATCAGATGCTGGCCAGTTGCACCATACAATAAATATCTGTCACCAATAAGGAGGCAGGTGTTCAGACGACTGGGGAGAAGCCCTCCTGTCAGGGGATGGAGCTTAGGTGAAAGTTCCCTGGGCCCCAGGACCTACGGGCCAACGGTCAGCATTATGTCCACATATGGAGGAAACTGGGGCGGGGAGTGGGAGCGCTGTGTCCCTCACTTGGAACAAACTTTTGTGGAAGATTAAAGAACATTCACAAAAGTCAAAACATGTCTCAGCCGAAGTGAGCTGTCCAAGGCAGAGGGCTTGAGGTTCCCCACCTCCCATCAATGTAGAAAGGGAGTTTAAACTCGTCAGTTCAAAGACAGACACACGTGATGACACACTGGGAACAAGGACAGACAGTGAAGAGGAAGCACGGTGCACAAGAGAAAGGACTGGAATAAAGGGTCAAAGAGGGGGATGGGATTGTGGCTGTTTTCTCCTTTCTAGTTTTCTAGTTTTTCCAATATTCATATAATGAGAATATTTTTAATTTATTTTTTTAACTGAAGCATGGTTGACATAACGTTGTCAACCATGCAGTGATATATATATAACTGAATCACTTTGCTAGAGTATTTTAAATGAAAAATCAACAAGGTCCTACAGTATAGCACAGGGAACTCTGCTTAATGTTTTGGGGCAGCCTGGATGGGACAGAAGTTTGAGGGAGAATGGATACATGTATATGTATGGCTGAATCCCTTTGCTGTCCATCTGAAATTATCACAACATTGTTAATCAGCTGTACTCCAATATGTGACTTAGTTATATTTTATATATATATATGTATATATATATAATCATACACATTCTTTTTTCTATATTCTTTTCCATTATGGTTTATCAAAGGAGATTGCAAAGGAAAGGGATTAGAGGAGGGATGGACTGGTAGCTTGGGGTTAATGGACCTAAGCTATTATATATAAAATGGATAAACAACAAGGTCCTACTTATTGAGGACAGAGAATATTTTAGAATTATTATCCAAAAGGTATTAAAATAAGCTGTTGTTAATAATAGTTTTTCCAGTAGTCATGTATGGATGTGAGAGTTGGACTGTGAAGAAGGCTGAGTGCTGAAGAATTGATGCTTTTGAACTGTGGTGTTGGAGAAGACTCTTGAGAGTCCCTTGGACTGCAAGGAGATCCAACCAGTCCATTCTGAAGGAGATCAGCCCTGGGATTTCTTTGGAAGGAATGATGCTAAAGCTGAATCTCCAGTACTTTGGCCACCTCATGCGAAGAGTTGACTCATTGGAAAAGACTCTGATGCTGTGATGGATTGGGGGCAGGAGGAGAAGGGGACAACAGAGGATGAGATGGCTAGATGGCATCACTGACTCGATGGATGCAGGTCTGAGTGAACTTCGGGAGTTGGTGATAGACAGGGAGGCCTGGCGTGCTGTGATTCATGGGGTCGCAGAGTTGGACACGACTGAGCGACTGAACTGAACTGAACTGAATAATAGTTTTCCTAAGGTAACTTCTCCCTTGGCGTTCAGTTCCCGTCACTCTTCCCCTACCCTCTGGGACAGAGCCGGCTCGGCCATGGTGCGGGATGACCGCCAGCATTCATTACCCATTAAATCCTCAGACTCTTGGGGGCCTAGCAGACCTACATTCAACACAGTGCTTTGGGGATAAAGGTTCCCAATTAATAAGTACTTGAGGACTCACCCATTTTTGTCCATTATGATATTTGGACATTATGATATTGCTTCAACTATGGCATATTTGTGCTTGAAAAGTCTTGGTTAGTTTGTTAAAAGTTAATTGTTACTGAATCGGTAAGAGAGAATGCCATCTCCCCAAGAGAGACTAATTAACTTGGGAAATCTCAGCAAGAATAGATCAAAGAGGGAGCGTATTCCTCTCTACATGACTCTCCACATCCAGAAGACTAAGTTCTTAAAGGGCAAAGGCTCTGTGCCTCCAATGTCACACGGATGGCACAGTCAGGTCCTGAGAAACTCTTTTCTTAAAACAACCAACAAACCTCGTGGCATAAGTTCACTTTAAGTTGCTTTGTTATTTTCTCTGTTTTGTACTATTGTACCCTTCTCCCTTTTCCATTTTTTTCTTTTTTCCCCTTAACTTTTTACAATTTTTTTTCTCTTCATTTTTTTTTAAACTTTTTATTTTATATGGGAGTATAGCCGATTATCCCAGTGGCACAGCGATAAAGAATCCTCCTGCAATACAGGACTCACAGGTTCAATCCCTGGATTGAGAGGATCCCCTGGAGGAGGGCATGGCAACCCACTCCAGTATTCTTGCTTGGAGAATCCCGTGGACAGAGGAGCCTGTTGGGCGATAGTCCATAGGGTCACAAAGAGTCGGACAGGACTGAAGGAATTTTCCATGCAGCACACATAGCTGATTAACAATGCTGTGATTATTTCAGGTGGACAGCAAAGGGACTCAGCCACACATATACATGTATCCATTCTCCCCCAAACCCCCCTCCCATCCAGACTGCCCCATAACATTAAGCAGAGTTCCCTGTGCGATATACAGTAGGACCTTGCCGGTTGTCCATTTTAAATATAGCAGTAAGTTCACGTCAATTCCAAACTGCCTAACATACTTCCCCCCATCCTTCCTCCCTAGCAACTGTATCATTCTCTAAGTCTGTGAATCTGTTTCTGTGTTGAAAATAAGTTCATTTGTATCATTTCCTTTTAGATTCCATATATAAGGGATGTTATGATATTTCTCCTTTTCTGTCTGACTTATTTCACTCAGTATGACAACTCTAGGTCCACCCATGTTGCTTCAAATGGCATTATCATTCCTTTTAATGGTAGAGTAGTATCCCATTGTATATATGTACCCATCTTCTTTTATCCATACCTCTGTGGTTGAGCTGTTCACAAGTTTTGATTCACAAGTCACTTGCTGATCAGATCATGTGAGAGATTTTCTGTCTTCCTGGAAAAGTTTATATTTTCCCAGAGTCAGCTTGCCATGCTCATAAGAAGCACAGTTGCCTCTTCCCTCCACATCTCTGTGTAGAGGACACAGGGAGCAGCCCCCAGCCCACTAATCTCAATAGTCTCAAGGCATCATTTTCTGCAGGTGGAGGTTGATGAGAATTAATGATTTCTTAACTTGACGTTGGTTTTAGTTAAGATGACAACTCCTAAGCTGATACAGATCAAGGCTGAAAAGAAGTGTGATTATATTAAAATTATACAGACAAGGGACAGTGGAGAGTTCATAGCTTTAGTTCCTTGTCAAGTTGAAGAAATTAAAGCTCAAAGAAGTTAAACATCGAGAGCTGGTCAATGGCAAAGGCAAGGTGAGGCCCCAGGAATCCTGGTCACACTGGGCGTCCCTGACCCCTAACTCTGTGTCCTCTAATGGCCTTGCCATGGCTCCTCCCCCAGGGCTTCACTCTCCTTTAAATCCCAAATGGGGGCATACTGCAGACTGCACGCAAGATGAAAGCAAACTAATGTCTCAAAAGTGTGGACAGGGCACAGCAGGAGAACAACAACAGAAGTCAAATCAGAGTCAAATCTGACTCCAAGCTCACAGTCAATTTCTATCCAGATGGGACCCCGGGCATGACCACTGTTAACGGTGCTCAGGGGAGGGAGACAGGGGAGCAGGTCCTCTGGAGCCCAGCTCTGCTCCCCTGGGACTGGGTGCAGGGTGGTCTCAGCTCTGTGTAGACTTCACCACTGTAAATCATGCTCATCATGGCAATAGTCTGGCTTTATTTACTTCTTTACTTATTTAGGCTGTGCTGGCTCTTCATTGCTGCACAAAGCTTTCTCTAGTTGCGGTGCGTGGACTTCTCACTGCAGCAGCTTCTCTAATGCTGCAGAACATGAGCTCTGGAGTGTGGGCTCGGTAGTTGTGGCACCCAGGCTTAGTTGCTTCGCGGCATGTGGGATCTTCCTGAACCAAGGCTGGAGCCCATGTCCCCTGCATGGGAAGGCAGATTCTTAACCACAGGACCACCAGGGAAGTCCCAGCATGGTGAGAGTCTTAACACAAGGCTTAAAAAAGTGCTTTATTTACCCTGTGCTCTACATTTGTCCCAGTGCAACTGGAATCTGTCCCTTTGGCTGGAAAGGGGGCACAGGGAAAGAGTGGAGACATCTTTATTGTCACCCAGCACGCCACACACTTGGCCAGGTGCAAATTTTCACCCATTTAAGGCAGGTCCTCTCCGCCCAGAGGAGGAAGATTCAGTGAGAGTTGCAGGCAACACTCTGTGTTGCCCATTTGAACTGACCCCAAAGAAAACAACGTGAGTGACAAGTACACCTTTTATCCGCAGAAGTCCTAGCTGCCTGACCAGCTGGATTCTCCACCACACTGCACCCAGGACAGACATGAGCAACGGGCTGCACCAGCCCTGGCAGCCTCAGAGCCCCCTGCCCGCTCATCAGTATAGTTGGTGAAACCCCCCAAGAAAACCCCCTCCCAGTGTTCACATACTTGTGCAACACTTACCTCTCCCACCCAAACTGTCTCTGGACTTGGCCTTGGGACTTGCTTGGACCCAGACATTAAAAAGCACAGTGCAAACAGGCTTGGTAAGCCCTTGCACACATGTTTGCAGAAGTCAGTCTCCACGCTGCAAAGAAACTCAGTTTGGAAGATTCGAGGAAACAGTGAGAGACCTGAGGGTTCTCTAGACGGTCTCCCCGAGGAAGGTCGCAGTTGCATGTGACCTCAGCAGAACTGCCCAGCTGTGCCCAGTCAACCCACTGTATCACAAGAGCAGAATAAGCAGCTATTGTTTGAGCCCTGAAGCTAAGTGAGGGGGCGGCTTGCTATACAGAAATAGATCCTTGAATTAGTACATCCCCACTGGGGTTTTTAAAGGTTCATCTATATCTCTGTACAAGAGCAGGAAGGGAAAAAGGAAGTTCAGGCCTAAAATACCCTTGTTGAGTAACAGTTCTACCACTAAGTCCTAGAGTTCCTTCCTTAGCTAATTAGTCTTTTCATTTCTCTAAAATTAATAACAGCTAATCTAATGTGTGCCCATCATGGGTGATGTGAGGTTAGGAGAGACATTGTATTATATGTCTGTATTCATTTATATCACAGTGTGATTTAGAGAAGATTTAGACAGGTTATGGAAATAAGTAAAATATTCTTCATGCTCAAGAAATGAATGCCCTTCATAATTGTCAGATATTATAATATCACCCAAACATTTTCTCCTCTTATCAACCCTCTCTGTTCCCTGGTCTCCTGTAACAATATTTGATAAGAAAAAATTTACTTGTTTCACCTAAACAGTTGTTTATCTAATCAATAATTGACCCCCTTCTACTTTTCCCGATTTTGAAATAGACACACTTGATGCTCAGCACCCATCAGTGTGGAGGTGACTGTGAGGTGGTGCAGGCAAGGGCCTGGTTCTTGCCAACACAAAGACCAGCTAACCTGGGTAAGGACCAGTCTTAACAACCACGGGAGGTTGTCCCAACGGCAGGCACTCTCCACACCCATCTTCATCCCTCAGATCCTGAAATAAAATGACAGAGGAGGCAAATTGTGTTGATCAAATAAATGCTTTAAAAATCCACTTATGAGTCACCAGATCTGGTTTCCATCATTCATGAACAAGACAAGCCCGTATACAGTCTTCCTGGCTCCATGGTCTGGACTGAGAGTTCATCCAGAATGAAAAGCAGGAACTCAGAAAGATGAGGAGAGGGTGTGGGGAAGCCAGAGTGGAGGGCACTGTCTGGGGGTTCTGGGTGATTGTGTGATTGTGTGTGTGTGTGTGTGTTTTACCAATTAAATCTTTGATAAATAAACCCAAGCCAAACTATTTCTGTTGTCATTGCTACAGTTGGTGACACTTTAGACAGTAGGGTTCTAAGACCCCACAAATACCTCTCTCGATACTTCAGCAGACTCAAAATGGAACTCAGGCCCAGCCAGCAGGATCTGGTGAAATATAAATCCAGTAGCATCAGGCTTCCTGATTTCCATGGTAAAGCATCATGTGTGGTATTTGCTTCCAAGCATCACAGTCCCTTCCCATCAGCCACATATTGCTTCCCATCTTAAAATTAACACCTGAACCGGTTATTACCCAGCACCTGTCAGAGTGTTATTGATGCTCAGACTATGAGGACAATTTAGGTGCCAAGGGGTCCACACAAGTGTCTAAGTTCTCATTGTGCTGGAAGCATAAATGCTCCAGAGCAGCAGCACAGGAAGGACATGTGCCCTCAGGGATGCTTCTGGAGTGACTACCACCAACTGCTAAATTAGTGTTACACAGCCAGCTGTTTGACTGAGAGGAAGTCCTAGAATGGGCCTTATGGAGAATGTTTCTCCCCCTTCTGTGAAACTAGGCAAAGACAAAACATATTTACATCAGCACTTTCAATACGTTTTCTCCCAAGTTCAGGTCAGAAGTGACTCAACTGAAGTAATACGACAAAGCACTGTCTTGGAAAGTCAAGTAGTTGGTGTGGTGGGTGCAGTCCCCTCCATCTGGAGACCTCCTGAGATGCCCTTCTGCCAGTGGGACCAGAAATAGTCACAGTCTTTGACTACTCCCCTCAGCAGCTCTCACCCAACTAGGGATGACTGCAAATCCATCCTTTGTCAACCGGTAAAGCCAAGGAGCATCCTGCCCACATTGCCCGGGAACCCCCTTCTCCCATCTGGAGCAAGACTGCAACCAACACCTGCCAGGAACCCTCTCCATGTGGCTGTGAATTCATGCAGCTGTTCCCCAAGTTCTGTTGGCCTTGGAGCCAGTCTCTCTGCTTAGTTCCACTTTGTGTTCACTTATCAATTTATTTGAGTATGAAGACGACACCCTGAAGGCCCTGCCCTTCACGTCCTTGGAGACCATCTTCACGTTGGCCTTCAACTACCAGTGACAGATCATAGCATCCCTAACACCTGAACACCCGCACACACACATGACTGTCCTTTATTGGGTTTTGCTTTTGTCTCATTCTTGTGTCTATGTTCAGCAAAAGGAAAACAGGTATCATCCACATACCAATTAGCAGGGAGAAGAGAGCAAAGTAGGAGGAAGGGCCATGTGTCCAGTGTCTGGGAGCCCCCATCTGAGGAGTGGGATCTTTTCTGAAGGCTAGAGCAAGCTACATGTGATTGATATGTTTTCCCAAATGTATGTCCACTTCGCAGAGAGACAGTAGAAGCTAGTCTGCAGGGGGCATCAGAATGCTCCTCAGAAAAGGTGGTATCAACCCTGAGACCGAGGAGGGACTGATTTTACAGACATGTTTGAGGGGGCTTCCACACTGTGGAGGTGAATGCACTGAAGTCCAGGCACATAAGAGTATAGGGTTCAGCTAGGAGAAGGCAATGGCACCCTACTCCAGTACCCTTGCCTGGAAAATCCCATGGGCAGAGGAGCCTGGTAGTCTGCAGTCCATGGGGTCGCGAAGAGTTGGACACAACTGCTCGACTTCACTTTCACTTTTCACTTTCATGCATTGGAGAAGGAAATGGCAACTACTCCAGTGTTCTTACCTGGAGAATCCCAGGGATGGAGAAGCCTGGTGGGCTGCCATCTATGGGGTTGCACAGAATTGGACATGACTGATGTGACTTAGCAGCAGCAGCAGCAGGGCACTGGGGTGTGAAGCAGGTGGGGCAGGGGCAGGACATACAAGGCAGATAGGAGTTGAGATCCTGAGCAGGAGACTCTTCAGGCCTGTGGTTGCCACCTGAGGGCCACAAAGCCTGGGGAAGCTGCGGCATTCATGATGGGATGGGAGAGTCCACAGGCACCCCAAGCACATGTATGTTCTCCTGCTTTTCAATTATATATAGATACTTCATGATTAATGTGATACCTACTGAAAGTGTTACCAAACACAAAATGAAATGAAAGTCATTTTTTAATTCACAAAGGCTTTGAAAATTATAATGACACGAGCTCTTTTTCACTATGTATTTTGGTAGAAATTGTAAAAGTGCAAATATTATTGTGTGTGATCAGCAAAATTCGAAGGCATAATAAAATGTTTGGAGATGAATGCTAGAAGTGGAGTGTCATGAAAAGCTTCTCTTATTAAAAAAAAAAAAAGTCCCTGCTAGCCCACAGGTGCCATGGAGAGAAACCAAATGGGCTGAGCTAGAGGAAGAGACAGGAGGCAGCAGTCAGGAGGGTGCTGAGTGGCAGCACCCTGGTGGCAGAAAGGGGAGGACAATGAGGATGACATCCAACAGACAGGACCTGGTGACCCATCAGGTGAGAACATGCAGGTAAGGGAGTCTGGGCTGATGACCGATTTCTTGTTTGGACCAGTGAGTGGCTATGTTGGTGTGTTGTGAGCACAGGGCTCAGAGGATGGGGTGCTGGGGAGCCATGAGACAGAGGATAACTGTGGTCAGCTGAATGGCCCCCAGAAATATCCACACCCTAAGCCTTGGATTCTGTGACCAGGTGGGTCACACAGCAAAGGGAGATTAAACTTGCAGATGGAATTACGATCACCCATCCTGACCCTGGATGAAGGAAATGGCCACCCACTCCAGTGTTCTTGCCTGGAGAATCCCAGGGACGGGGATTCTGGTGGGCTGCCATCTATGGGGTCGCACAGAGTCGGACACGACTGAAGTGACTTAGTAGCAGTAGTATCCTGACCCTGAGATGAGATCATCTGGACCCTCTGGGTCAACTCAATACAAAAAGATGTGGAAGGGGAGGTCGGAGCGTCAGCAGGATTCCACGTGAGGAAGACTTGACAGGTCATCACTGCTTTGAAGGTGGAGGAAGCCCCCAAGTCAAGGAACACAGGTGAGCCCAGAGCTCCAGTGGAGAGAGGAGGAGACCCCCAGGACCTGCACATAGGACCCTCGCCCCGGCCACTACTTGGCTTCAGCCAGGAAGACCCAGTTCAGAATCTTACCTCTAGAAGCAGAGGTAAGAAATCAAGATTTTCTTTTAAGCCACTGAGATTGTAATCATTTGTAACCTAACAACCCCTGCTGCTGCTGCTGTCACTTCAGTCGTGTCCGACTCTGTGCGACCCCATAGACGGCAGCCCATCAGGCTCCCCTGTCCCTGGGATTCTCCAGGAAAGAACACTGGAGTGGGTGGCCATTTCCTTCTCCAATGCATGAAAGTGAAAAGTGAAAGGGAAGTCGCTCAGTCGTGTCCGCTAAAGTGAGCTAATTCTGAAGTAGCCATGGGGCGTTAGGGGGGACTGAGAGGAGATGCTATCCAGGAATGTGCCTCCTTTTAGGACGAGCATTTGTTTCCACCCACGCACCTCCATCATATGCAGACCCACCTCTTCAGGACCTGGTTTCATTGTTAGGGGTGGGTGCTCCCTGGGGTGACAGGGGATGTTGCAGTTGGTAACTCCAATAAACAAAGGTTCTAAAAATGGTTCAGAAGAGCACAAAAACAAGAGCGCGTTTGGCTGGGCAAGGCCTTTCCAAGTGAAGTGGGTGGAGGGAAGCCCAGCCTGATTGGGAATGCAGGGCCCCACACCCACTCGCCAGCCTTGCCCGACACCCAGGCTACCTCAGTGCTGTGGCCGTAGTCTTGAGTCTTGCCACCTTCCAGCCAGGGGTGAGGAGCCAGCACATTTGCCCCCCACCCATTCACCCTGTGCCATGTGCTTGGAGTAACTGAGTATTTCTCTCTTCTATAAAAATGAGTGGAAATTGAAAAATGAATTTGTTATTAAGCATAAAAAGTGTAAGCCTCATAAAATTTAACAGAGATGAAGATAAAAGCCTTTAGGGGCCAGTTGCCAAGTTGAATCAATTGTGCGTCTTTCCCAGAAGACATTAAAAAAAAAATGAGCGGAGGATACAGGATGCTTGGGGGTGGTGCACGGGGATGATCCAGAGAGATGATGTGGGGTGGGAGGTGGGAGGGGGGTTCATGTTTGGGAACTCATGTACACCCGTGGCGGATTCATGTCCGCACCTTCAATGTATGGCAAAACCAATACAGTAAAGTAAAATAAAGTAAAAATTAAAATTAAAAAAAAAAAAAGAGCGGGTGCTTCCTGGGGCTTATGGGCCCCTGTAACCTTTATACTCAACAACCCATCAGCCAGTGGGGCAGGTGCCACACTTGTCCCTGTACTGACATGACAGGTTAGGCACAGAGAGGTTAGGAGGTTAAGCTACTTAAGGAACCACAACCAGGAAGCAGCAGAACCAGGATTCAAGCCCAAACAGCCTGACCGCAGGGCCCAGCCCTACTCTCCCCTCTGGCCCATTGCCTCTCCCAGAGATCATGGCATTCCCAACCCCCTGCCTGTACAGGCCCCAGGACAGGCCAGACATTGCTCTGCCTCAGGGCCTTTGCAGCTAATATTCATTTTAGAAAGCTTTTCTCCCCTCCTTTTAGGTCATCTCTGTGAAGACATTCTGAACTCCTCTGAGAGACTGGGAACTCTCTCCTTGTATTCTGGGAAGGCCTGTCCCAGATAAGCGAGATGGGAGTGGGACTGGGGGAGGAGAAACTTCCAGGCTGTTCTGGGCAAGGGTCATGTTGCCCATGGAGGCCAGGAGGCTAGCTGCCTTTCAGGACTCTGGAACACATGCAGATGGGCAGTGGGTTTATTTGCTCTCTGCCCAGTTTTCCAGTCCACTGTGGTTGACTGGTCAGAGGATACAAAAGAACCAAACCCTGGGATCAGAGGCCACACGGACAACAGAGGAGACTGAACTGTCCTTCACTAGGTGACCAGGAGGGCTGTCCAACCCCTGGAGATGAGGGATCCTAAGCCCTGCTGGCCTTCACTGTGAGCTGGTGGGGCTCAGGGCACCCCCCACGGCCACTGCAACCCTTGGATGTTCACCCCACATGTGCACACATGCTGTCATCCAGGACACCAAGAGCCCAGTGAACAGGGCAGCCCTGTCCACATAGGAGGAAGCCAAGGCTCCTCTGTGCCGTGTCAGCCCCCACTCAGCGCTGCTCTGAGCCTGGACTCGGCTCTGAGAATAGGGACGGAGGCCAGCACTTGGCCCCTCACACATGAAGGTCCAGAGGCTGCGTGTGTCAGACGTAGCCCTGGAATTCTCACCCCCTACCCTGAACAAGCACCTAATGGTAGCCAGGGACGCGTTCCCAGGACACCTCTGGGGCCTGCGTCTCCACGCGCCTTATGTTCTCTTCACTCCCAGAGAAATTATTTGGTGGAAAAGGCAGGTGCCCTAAGAGCTGTAGGTCAGAATTTGTTTGCTACCACCTGGAGAGCGTCTTCAAAGACAGAGTTCTGCTCAACAGCATTTATGCTTAAAAAAAGAAAAGCATGACTTAGGGGAAAAGACCTGCCCTGTGTAAGAGCTCCTCTTGAGATTTCTCTTTAAGTCTGTCAGGCACAGCAATTAACATTACAAAAGGTTCATTTCCACACACTTGGTGAAAAAGGTGGACCCTGTATTGTTACATTATGACTGGCCTGCCCAACTTAATGCTGAGCATTTCCCAAAGCACAACTCTGATAGTCTCCAACACAATAATATCAAGCTGTAAATTTAACGATGCTTAAGCTTGGAAGTAAAGCAAAAACTCAAGCACATACTTTTAAAAAATTCTGGGGACTTCCCTGGCAGTTCAGGGGTTAAGACTCTGCACTCCCAATGCAGAGGGGAGGGGTTCAATCCCTGGTCAGGGAACTAAGATCCTGCATACTGCAAAGAGCAACCAAAAAAAAATTTTTCTGCCCAAGTTTCCATTTTCATCATGAGGTAAAAATGGAGGAAAACGTCAATTACAATTCCACCTTTACTCTTACAAATTTGGCAACGTATTAAAACCTGTTGCATTTCAATGTCAACCTTCTAGATTTTTAGCTCTAACGGGACAGGCTGCATCAAGCTAAGTTAAGAATAAAACACTTGAGAAAAGCTCTAGAACCTAGGCTACAAAGGTGTTCCTCACAAACCACTGGCGATCAGTGGTCCTAAAGGCAGAGGGTGGCAAAGGTGCCCCACTCCAGGGGACCAAGAATGGCCCCATATGCTGTCACAGGCATAAAATTTCTTTCAAGTTTTGTGTTCGGTCTTAAAAATTAACTTGCTTTGTACTCCATGACATTTGCTTTAATATATAAATACTGTTTGAAATCACTTAGCAGTCAGAGAGCCCTCCTTCACCCCACTCCACACTATGGCAGGCAGAGCCCCACCTGGGAGGTTCACGAGTTGGTGAGCCAAACCCCAAGCTTCAGATGCACTTCATTAGCCCTGTTTATGGCATTTCCACAAATGAAGTAATTTTATTCACTCAGGTTGTAATTAAATGCTTCAGGAAACTATGATATCAATTTCAATGTACTGAAAAATAAATAGTAAACAGTATATATTTCAGTTTTTAAATGAAGAAATTAGTTAATTTTATTTACTAACAGAAAAAAAGAAGCCCCTAACGTAAAGTATAGCCTGATCATTTACTTTTTATATGAAGAAACACAAATTGGATTTTTTTTAATAGAAAAAGGACAAGATCCACAGAAAGATAAACTCCTCTACCTGTTGACACTAGAGAAATTTCCCCAGTTGCTGGCTGATTTTGGTAGATCTTTATCACCAGTGCAAGCCTGACATCAAACTCAATGCATTCGGCTACTTCTCAGCAACTCAGAAGCAACCCCATCCCAGAGTAAAACTGCTCTCTGGATGTGGCACTGTTTTTCCTCCAGAACATAAAGCCCTAAAAGCCACCATCTGGAACAACACAAATATGTCACCATCTGTGGTTTTCTGACTGTTCTACAGTGTAGAAAGTGCTGAGCAAGGGCACTGTGGTCCCTGCCACCACCAACTCCATGGCCCCTGACCTGCACACTGTCTCTGCTGCCAGCTCCCTGAGAGGTGTCTGTGGATTTAGTGGGTTTCAAGAGGCATTCATTTTAAAATAGGTTCTAAGAGATGTACATGTTTTAACATGGGCTCCAAAATGTGTGAAGATACACTTAGAATCACATCTCAGATATCATTAAAAACAGTTCTGTTCCAAAAAGTGTTAAAAGAGGAAGCCAGGCTTCCATCACAGCTGTTCCTGTGGCCATGTTTTTTTTCCCATAATTAAAAGTCTGAATCGGCAGCAAGAACAGCCACATATATACCTGTGTTCATGTGTGTACACAAAGAAGTACCTTTGGACTGACTTAAAAAAAATAACAAAGACATTTTGTTTCATTTCCTAAAACACCTGCCTGCTACAGCCCTGCTAGAGTGTTCATTTCCCTGCAGATAGGGCAGGGAAGACTCAGAAGTTTAGAACCAATCCAGGCAGGTCTCCTGAGCGCTGTCATCATAGAGGTTCAGGCAGCTTGGCTCATGTGCATGACAGCAAACATCACACTCTGATCTCAGTGTGAGTCGTTTCCTAAAGAAAAGAGAGCTGCAGGCTACCACTGTACTCCTCATGGCATTCTGGCTGTTCACACGATCTCAGGATGAAAAACCCCCATCAACAATTTTTCCTTTTTGGTCTACACAGCACCATTGTCAGTGGGATGTTTTTTGTTGGTTGTTTTTAAATCTTAAGCAATGGGGTATAAGAATATAACCACAGTGTCTGATTTGAGGTTTTACAGGCAGAAATCTTTTTTTTTCCTCTGATTTTTTTCCCTTAAAACAAAAGGGAAAAAAATATAAGGTTTCAAAGCTGAGTTACTCTGACCAGCCTTCAGTGAAGGGATGGCTAACCACACCATTTCCTCTTTGTTCCTCTGTGTTATCTCATAGCAAACTTTCACTCTGGACACACAGATCTGAGGTGTGCCTTTTTCATATTAGATATAAATTAATCAAAATGTCTAAAGCTCTAAATTTCCAGAGTTATGAAAAATTCTTAACTTACTTCAAGATATCTTGCATAAGTATCTCATCCCTCAGCTCAAACAAACAAGAAGGTCAAAGGCAAGAAAGAATAACATAAATTGGAGCACCTCCTATAATCCATATATACACGCACTCGCTATACAGGTCCTACACAGTCAAAGAGTCATGTCAGCTAATATAGCCTCTAGGGCGGGTTTTGTCGGAACACAGCCAGCTGGGGTCCCCATCAGCATCATACGAAACAGCAATACTTCTTCCACCAGGACTTGGACAAGGTCTTCATCTTGTCGGGAGTCCTGCTCTTGGACTTCTTTGGCTGCTGCTGGGAGTCCGAGTACTGAATGCCGGCCACAATGGCTGCATCGAAGACCTCTTTGAGGTTCTTCTGAGTCAAGGCTGAGCACTCAATGTAGGAGGTGGCTTTGATCTCCTCGGCACACAACTTGGCCGCCTCCTCGGGTACCGGCTTCTCTTTGCATTTGTCCAGCTCAATGAGGACTTTGACGTCTTCTCTGAGGTCCGACTGTGTCCCCACGAGGATGATGGGGGCTTTGGGACAGTGGCATCGAATCTCTGGAACCCATTTCTCACTGACGTTCTGGAAGGAGGAGGGACCCACGACACTGAAGCACAGGAGGAAGATGTCGGCATTGGTGTAGCACAGAGGCCGGAGCTTGTCAAACTCATCCTACAAGGGAGTCAAGCACCCAAATGTTATCTTTTACATCAGTTCTCATCAGCAGAGAGATCATTTGAACATTTTTCTGGAAAGGGTCTGGCAGGTAACAGAAAGCCCACAGGTGGTGGAAGGAAGAACCAGAGCCCTATAAAGGCCCCTGCTGCCAAGTGGGGCCTCACTCCCAGCTCTGCAAAACTTGTCCAAAAACCTTCCTTACTGCTCAGGACCTACTTGCAAGTTACTGTAGAAAAGTCCTTATATTAGATGGATTTTCAAAATTTACTTTCTCTAGCCTTCAGGCTAGCGTAACTCAGACTTACTGCTTCAACTCTGATACTTAGCCATGCTTTTAAAATGTAGATGGTACCCACACTGATCCTCGGGGCTTCATCCAGACCCCAGGAAACCACGGTCTGAGAACTCAGCAGCTCTGCCCATCCTCATGGCAGCTGTGAGCCTGGCTCACTTCATCCGATCTGTGCCGTGCATACCCAGGGCACACTCAGGACACACTTGTTGCAGAATCATGGGACTCAGACACAGGACTGGAATTGAGGACCTAGGCTCGGACACTGTCTCAGTGACCCAGAGAATGTGTGCCTCTCAATGTCACTTAAAACACAAGTGAATATGTTCTCACACTTGCTGAATACACCTTTTATCTCACTTTATCTTTTCCTTCCTCCTTCCTTTTCTCTTACTTTCCCTCCCCTTTTCTCTCCTCGAACCCCAGGAGGCCTCCAGGAATGATGCTTTGGGAAGATAAAGGACCAGAGAAAAGGCGTACCCATCCTACTTCCAAGGGATAAAGAACTGAATGGAATAAGTCAGAGTTGATTATATAAACCAACCATCACCCTGCTGAGTGCCTCACTGTGCGCATTCACTAACAGAGATGCACACAGGACTCTGGACACCAGACCTAGGGCATTTGGCTAGGAACAGACACACATGGCCTCAGCCCTCATAGGGACATGCATGTGTGCATGCTACCTGGCTTCAGTTGCGTCTGAATCTGTGCAACCCTATGGCCTGTAGCCCATAGGCTCCTCTGTCCACGAGGTTCTCCAGGCAAGAATACGGGAGTGGGTTGCCATGCCCTCCTCCCGGGGATCTTCCCAAGTCAGGTATTGAACCTACATCTCCTGTGGCTCATCACTGGCAGGCAGATTCTTTATCACTGAGCCACATGGGAAGCTCTTATGATTCTTTACAAACTATTATTTACGTGCATGTTTTGTTGCATCTGTGGACTTTTTCTAGGGATGAAGAAAGCCTGGATCTTTTGAGTTTACGTGCCTCATCTGAGGCCCTGTATTTCAGTTTATAGGGCAACAACCAAGTGACAATATTGAAGCTGACCAGCTAAATCCTTAGGAAGGAATATGGCATCTCACCATGTCATTGCCAATTCTCCACCTTCTATATGCAAAAGTTAAAAAGAAGAAGGAAAGAGAAAAAAAAGTCCTGGATTTCTCAGTGCCAACTTTGTGCTGAAAGAAGAAACACAGAAACCCAACCAGGTCGCCAACAGCCCAGCCCCAAGGATCTTCTAATGAGACACTCCCTCTGTTCCCAGAGGCCCGCAAGAAAGCAGCACAGGATAGTCTCTCAGGCAGGTATCATGCCTGGCCAGGCTCTGGATCTGGGGTTGCATTATCAATAAAAAGAAAAGCAAACACAGCCCTGGACCTTGGGACATGGCTTCAGCAACCTGGCTTCCAGACTTGCAGAGGTTCTGGCTGAGGGACTCAGGAAGCAAAGCAGAAACTAAACCCTGCTGCTCACTGCCTGACCAGAAACCTTAGCTATTTGGAGAAATAAATGCCGCACACATACGTGTGACGAGTCCAATTGGAATGGACCCTTAAAGAAACTAGTTCTGAGACCCAGAGATTTGCCTGGGGTTTAGGGTAGGGCTGGGTGGGGCTGACAGGTTGCTGGACAGCCGAGCTGGTCTAGCAGCAACTGGTTTTTGTTTTTTTTAAAGTATAAAGACTTTCCCAGGTGCCTCATGAGTCAGAAGGCTGAAAAGTTTTCACCTGCTATTGGACAGGCTCTTGCAGTCTGATCAATTTCCACTGGAGTGAAACTGATCACAGTGAAATTTCCATAATGAGTCCAGTGTTAAAAACTTTTAACATTTTATATGCATACCAGGCCCCCAACAAAAAGGCCCCAAGGCATAAGAAGCAATTTCTAGTTATTTTTCCAGCTCTCAGTTGCTATGTAAAACGTAGGTCTGATCCCCAGGCAAGCTGTGTCCACATTCTCCTGGTGTTTGGAAAGGAGGCAGCTTGAGTCACTGTATCCCCAGGAAGCTACCGTGATGACCGCTTGGGGGGACGTGCCACCACAGGCTGGGGCAGCGCTAAGGAAATATGGCCGGTGTCAAAGCAAGTCCCTTAAAAAGGGAGGTTATCGGATCTGGAATAGGAGGATAGGAAAAGACTATCACCTTGCCCAGTTTTACTAACAATCCAAACAAATACTAATTGATAGCTGGGGAGCCGGGAGAAAACTGACTTTATCTCACCAGTTGTGTATTTTTTTTAATTTATTTTTATTTATTTGGCTATTCTGGGTTTTAGCTGTGGCCTGCAGGATCTTTAGTTGCATGTGGGATCTAGTTCCCCGACCAGGGATCAAATGCAGGCCCCCTGCATTGGGACCACAAAGTCTTTTTTTTTCCGCAAACTTTAATTTTTTTTGTTTTTTGTATTGTGGTATAGCTGATAAACAATGTTGTGACAGTTTCAAGTGAACAGCGAAGGGACTCAGCCATACATATATGTGTATGAATTCTCCCCCCAAACCCCCTCCCATCCAAGCTGATGCATAACACTGAGCAAAGTTCCATGGGGAGCACAGAGTCTTAAACCACTGGACCACCAGAAAAGCTATAGCTGTGTATTTTTCATAGTTTTGAAGATGTTTTTTTGAAGATGTGGTTTTCCATAAATCTGTAGATGGTGATCTCACACATTACACTATTAGGCATACTAACCACTCCATCAGGTAAGAAATCCAGTGAATCTCAACAAAAACACTGCTGAGAGACCAGAAGGAAAATTTCCAAATAAACCAAAGCGTACCAACTTGCACTGAAACCTTTTCATTTCCCAAATTATAAGCTTTTTCATGAAACCATTTCTAAAATGATTCTTGTGATTCCTTAACTTTGAAACAGATCCTATTAAAGAAAAAAATCAAATTCTTCCTTGATAATTCAGGATCATTTCTACAAAGCGTTCCTGGTAAAAGTCCTAATTCTCTTCCAAAACTGCTCAGAGGTTTTTCTCCTGGTCTACCCATCCTGTCCCTCAAACCGATGTTGCCTTCCTCCTCCTGTAACCTCGTTGATTTCTTCACAAGTTCTATTGGGCTGGCAAAGAAGTTCATTTGGGTTTTTCTGTAAGTGCCTACTGAAAAATCCAAATGAACTTTTTGGCCAATCCAAGACTAAGTGGTTTGTCTTCCCCCACAGACTATAGTCTGTCAAGGGGCAAGCCATGACTTAGGCTTGCATCCTGCAGGACCCAGCACTCCATTTATTTATCAATCCAGTCTACAAATACAAGCAAAGTCCACTATGGGCCAGGCCCCAACCAGGCACGAGGCAGGAACTCCAGCCCAGGAAGCTGTGTCGGCCATTAGAGCTGACAGGTGAGCCAGTGG